>NW_019154096.1:3920772-4179225 GCF_002288905.1 Enhydra lutris kenyoni | reverse complement strand
CAGTTTTTTATCTGAAATGTTTTTTAAACCTAGCAGATTGCATTTCTTTCACTAAGATATTATCTTTAATATATCAGTTAGTATGACATGTATGTTTTAAGCCGCTCCTGTCCCTATGCTCATCCCCAGATAGTGTGGTGAAGTCTTTCCGGGTCTTATATTTTCTTGACTGTCCTTCGCTTTTCTCATTTTATTTTTTAGTCAATGGCAGCTCTCAGATGCAAAACAACGTGTGTCACACATGTAAGATAAGACCTGAATAATCTGAGGGGAAATGGGTTAAATCTGAGTCTGGTTCATTCTATTAAATGATAATTAATTTCAGTAAACCTGGCCTGCAGAAGAGAGGCTCTTTCAGGAATAAACAAAGTGTAGAGAAACACCCACTTGGTTCCATGAGCTGAATGTCAAGTCTGCTTTAACAGGCTGATAGAAACGGACAGAACCAAGAAGCCAGTTCAACACAGTGAACACCAAGAGACAGTCATGAAAAGTTTTCAAAGGGAAAGGAAGTGGGACTTCATTATTTTCATCCTAGTTCTCCCTTTTAAGGCATCAGAATTCTTGCTAACTTCAGGGAAAGTGAGAGGCAGGCTTGAAGTCACATGAGTGGGGTTTGGGTCCACAAGCACTGAGCCCCGTCCCGATGAACACAAGACTCTAACAGGCTCCACGCTGACAAAGCCTCCTAGCCTTTCTAGTGAGATCGAAGCTCAGAATGCAGTCCGTCAGCATAGAAACTGATGAACAATGTAGAAGCCAGTGTTCAACTACGTAGGCATGGATGCCCTTTAGAGAAATTAATGTCCCTTTCAGTTTCTTGGTGTTGTACAAAATGGAATATGGCATTTCCTTCTTGATCCTATTATCTCTAGAACCACCCGTTCTTTCTGTGAATAACACCCCAAACTGTTTTTCTAATGAGCAAGAATGGACCAAAAAAACAAAAACAAAAACAAAAACACCCAAACCCAAAACCACGTACTGATTACCAACAAAGAACATACACTTCTGCAATCACACTTTGATGTGATAAATTAGAGTTCTGTTTTCCAGAACCAACACATTATGGATGAACTGGGAACTGTTCTTCATGTTGAACTAGAACAACACAACACCAAGATGTTTAACAGTGCAAGCTGTACAGAAACAAGATTTAATCCCATTATTGTGGGGCTCTAATTTTCCTGTGGACACAGTTTTTTTGAATTTTAACTTAAACTCCTTGTAAAACATTTCACCTTATTAATAGGAGCTTAAGATTTCCAAAGGGAAGAGTATGACTATACAGAACAAGGGTCAGAAAAACATTTTAGGGGCGCCTGGGTGGCTCTGCCTTAGGCTCAGGTCATGATCTCAGGGTCCTGGGATTGAGCCCCACATCAGGCTCTCTGCTCAGCAGGGAACCTGCTTCCCCCTCAGTCTCTCTGCCTACTTGTGCACTCTCTCTGTCAAATAAATAAATAAAATCTTTTAAAAAATAACTTATTTTACTTTTTTAAAGATTTTATTTATTTATTTGACAGAGTAATAGAGAACACAAGTAGGCAGACCGGCAGAGGGAGAAGGAGAAGCAGGTTCCCTGCCGAGCAGAGAGCCCCTCGATCCTAGGATCCTGGGATCATGACCTGAGCTGAAGGCAGCCACTTAACCGATTGAACCACCCAGCCATCCCCAGAAAAAATTTAGAATAGAAAAGTCTTACATCTCTTTCTTTTCCAAGATGTTCTGTATTTAATTATTCTGAAGGACCTCAGGTAGAGAGTATGATACGCTAGGGATCTAACATTTCTGTGGATGTAAAGAAGTAAATCATTATCCTTGCCTTTGGGAAGTTTACATGGTCTTTTGAGCAAAAAAATAATCATGTCATCAGAATAACGATAGAAAGTTACATATGCACGCATATAATACATGTATGGTGTGGGTCTGTCCATCCATCCATCCATCCATCCTCCTCCAACGTGGTGCTCAGTGTTATTGGGAGTGAGTCCTATAGCACTGTGGGAAAGCCGTAGATCCATAAAAGATAAACTGAAAAAGAAGGAAATGCTTTCTAGGAGATAAGCTAGATCTTAAATTCTGGGTATAATTCATAAAATAACAGAGGAGGGAAGTGCCTCAAGGATAAGGGGGGGACAATAAAAACAAAGGCAAAGAATCAAGAATCAAGATGATATACTGTGGGACCAAGGGCAGAATAACATTGAGCTCAGTTAAAGGAAATTAGGCTGGAGCCAGACTGGGAAAAGCCTTGAACGCTGGTCATTAGGAATGTGTGGTTTATCCTGAGAGCAAAGCAGAGTCACTCACTGAACATGTTGAGTAGAAGGCTGATGGGATAGAGATCACTATGTGAAAGAGACCTGTAATAATGCTGAATATGAACCAGGAGCCAGGGACCAAAGAAGTGGAGGCCAAATGAAATTTGGAAAGTATATCCTCAAATGAGGAATGAAGAACATTTCTAAGTAGTAGTAAATTCCCAATAAAATTAGGTGCTTCGAGGGTGCCTGGGTGGCTCAGTGGGTTAAAGCCTCTGCCTTCAGCTCAGGTCATGATCCCGGGGTCCTGGGATCGAGCCCTGCATCAGGCTCTCTGCTCAGTGGTGAGCCTGCATCCCCCTCTCTCTCTGCCTGCCTCTCTGCCTACTTGTGATCTCTCTCTCTGTCAAATAAATAAATAAAATCTTAAAAAAAAAAAAAGGTGCTTCGAGTCTGCACACATTGCTGAATTTTGAGACAATTCAACACAAAACACTGATTCCATATCTTTTGGGACTTGTGGGAGAAAGACAACAGGTTTTGTACCAGAGTTACGAAGTTATAGGGACACAGAGGAGGATGGGTTCAGTTCTCATCAGGCAGGAGGAGGTGGGAGATTCGTGCTGGATCCTGCAAAGTGGGGTAGAGTTTTCACAGAAAGACATGGGAGGCGAGGGGATTCAGGTGCAGAGGAGCACAGGAAAATGTCCAGAGGCTGCATTAGGGAACATGGCACGTGGCCTGCCTGGTGCATCTGTACTTACGGAAGGTGGCTCCTGCAAAAGGAAAGATAGAGGGGAGGCTTCTTCAAGGAAATCCCCTTTGGGTTTCAGTCTCCTCATGGAGAGCAATATTTTATGGCTTGAATTCACATTGAATTCACGTCAAAAGTTGAAAGATAATCAATCTGTAATGGGGAGTTGAAACAGAATCGTGATGGGGCTCAGTCAACACTGGGGATCAAGAGGAAAAAATGAGGCCTTGGAGGAGCTGGAGGACCATACCAAAAGTCCAGGCACAGTGACTGACGCAGATGCCAAGGCAGGACTGGAATGGGAGGGACAGGCGCTGAAGAGCCTCATGAAGAACACAGTTGACTAGACTTTGATACTACAAGATCGCTTCTGATTGCAAGATCGCTTCTGATCGCTGAGGCATCCATTTCAAAGACACCCATCTCAAGTCAACATACTACCACCAGCAAAGGAACCAGGCCTCTCCCACACATGTAGTTCCCCTTCTAGAAAGTCCTTGGTAACTAAGGTAACCAACCACCTCAGTGATCCCACGCTTTCCTACCTAAGCCCTACTTCCCACTTTCATGTTTTAAATGTGTCCCTCATGAACCCATTAACCCATGGACACCCCATCCCTGGACCCCAAAAAAGGGGGCTCCCTCTTCCTACCCATGACTTCACCGTGGGCCCATGAGTGTCCCTTCCACCTTTCAGAATCTGTGAAAAATAAATCTTCTTCCTCAAAGTTCCCCAAAGATTTTTGCTGAGATGTGTTTTGAAACTATAAGAACCACAAGGACTGGTTGAGCCCCAACACTGGCTCTGACTGGGGAAAAGTCAGTGGGAGGCCTCAGTGCAGGTCCTACGGGCCCAGGTGACTCCCGCAGGCAGAGACCAACAGAAGAACTTCTCAACTGAACAGATATAAAAGCGAAAGGAGATTATTCACCTATTTTGAAGGCCCAGTGACCAGGAGAACAGTAATTCCTTTGAGATAAAAAGGAGAAGGAAATGCATGCACGTCTGCCTGTGTGTGTGTGTGTGTGTGTGTGTGTGTGCGTGTGTGTAAATTTCAAGAGCAATGTAAATAGTTCTGTGTTTCAAAGCCGTTAATTTTGATGGGAGGGTGACTCATTTGGCCATTTAAACAATTAACAACACAGAAAGTAAGACTTGGAGAGATAGTTTAAAGATTAAAATATACAGGCGACCTACCTGCCCGACAGCTATGAGAGTTATGTGAGCAGAAACATGAAGAATCGGAAGAAGAGAGTGTAAGACAGGAGAGGCAGACTCATTCTTAGGGAATAACTATTTTAGGAGGCAGGAGGTGGAAAAGAAGACTCCAGCCAAAACCCCAGAACCAACTAGAGAAAGTGGAAAAACACAAAGATTCTCAGATATTACTGATGGCAATGTTAAAAAAAAAAAAAATGGTAACAATTGCCTCAAATTCTAAAAAGATTCCAGGTTGAAAAGCTGGAAAAACTGGTTAGGTTAGAGAAGTGTTCACTGAAAACCATTATTTTCAGAAAATGAAGAAAGAGAAGCCAAATGACAGTGAGTTAAAGGGCAGGGGACACAGCTGAGTCTTACGGTGAAGGGAACACAGGAAAAAGCATGCTCGCTGGAGACAGCACCAGGCAAGTTGTGGGGCACTGAAGGTTTTTATTTATTTTTTTCAAAGATTTTATTTAGTCATTTGAAAGAGAGAGAACACAAGCAGGGGGAACTGCAGGCAGAGGGAGAAGCAGACTCCCCGCTGAGCAGGGAGCCCTACGTGGGACTCGACTCCATCACCTGAGCGGAAGTCAGATGCTCAACCAACTGAGCCACGCAAGCACCCCTTTTACTCTTTTTTAAGATTTTATTTATTTGAGAGAGGGAGAGAACACTAGTGGGGTGGAGGCAGAAGGAAAGGGAGAAGCAGACCCCCTGCTGAACAGAAAGCCTTATGTGGGACTCAATCCCAGGACCCTGTGATCATGACCTGAGCTGAAGGCAGACGCTTCACCAACTGAGCCAACCAGGTACCCTGGGCACTCAAGCATTTTTTTAGAATGAGTGAAAAGAAGGCAGGGAGGTGAGGTCATCAAACATTTAAAAGATTTTAAGACAAAATTTTAATTTTTAAAGTTTAAAATACCAGGGTAAGAAATCAGTAGTAAGCTAAAAGGGCAGATGTCAAAGGCCAGAGAGATAGTATGAAGAGTCTGGGTTGAAACGGGGATGTCTTTGAAGAGACACTTCCTCAGAGACAGAGGGAGGGATGAGAGACCCGCAGAGTAGGGACGGACGTGTTGAAGATGCCTACAGGGCACGTGTATGAGCTCTGGGTTCCTCAGAAAAGCAGGTGACAGGGTATCCTAAGAGTAGTTTAGTTAGAGGGACAACATGGAGGATTAGGGGTGAAGAGTGAAGGAGAACTGGCAAAGCCACTGTGATGAGGAGACTCGGACATTCTGGAAGGCAGACAGGAGGACTGCTGAGAAGCCAGGAAGATCCACATTCACCATGGGCCTTGTCTACAAGGTTTGTGGGAGCTTCCAATAGTGTATTGAGACAATGACATGGGAGGAAAGCTTCAAGGAGAGTGACAGCGGAGGCCCGAAGAGGAAAAGAGGCTGGGGTATGAGAGAAGAAGGCAGGGTGGGGTTGGACGAGGTCTGTGTTATCTGAAGGGGACTCAGAGAGCTGCTTCCCCAGGAGACTGGGGACCCACAATTCACGAGGAGAGATTCTCAAGATAAAGGATATGAGAGAACAAAATAAACACTGAAAGGGGTCCTTCTGCCAAAGGAGCGAAGGCAATTGTTTTCTCCCTCTCACAGAATAAAAAATGAACATATTTGGAAAGTATCCGGATACACACAGAAGGCCTGATTTGTTCGAAGGAAGTAAGAACCAGTGTGCTTGGGACTTTCATTCTAGAGCACAAAGAACAGGGCCACACACAGCTAGAATGTAAAAAATGCTTTTGATACTGTTCAATTAGTGATAAATCAAACATGGAATAAAGCTACTTTCCTTCTCAAACTATACACATGAGCTAACAGAGCTGGGCTGAGTAGGACGACTTACTTGAAGATAGTGCTTTATGGTCAGAAAGAAGGAACTCTGTAAATATTTACAGACAAAGAGGGTTCTTGGACAAGTGAATAGTCATCTATTGCTTTCTAATGTCATGAAAATATTTTTTGAATGAAGACAGCCTTTGAATTTTGGTAGCTTTCTTCTGGGGGCCAGAAGGGACACCCTAAAGATAAACCTGACTATCATGTAAACTTGGTGTCATGACTAAGAGAAAAAAGAGCGAATTTTCAAAAGTATTATATATATTTTAGAAGTTTTTTTGATATTTAAGAGATTTTCACTTACCACCCAAGACAGCATGCCACTGGTTCCCTAGCCTGGTGAAATCAATAAAATTCTCTTAAAGAAGAGATTTATTAAAAAGGAAAAATTTCAGGGTGCCTGGGTGGCTCAGTCATTGAGTGTCTATCTACCTTTAGCTCAGGTCGTGATCCCGGGATCCTGGGATCAAGGCCCAAGTGGGGATCCCTGCTTGGTGGGAAGTCTGCTTCTCTTCTCTCTCTCCCACTCCCCCTGCTCATGTTCCCTCTTTCACTGTCTCTCTCTGCCAAATAAATAAATAAAATCTTTTTTTTTTTTTAAGATTTTTTATTTTTATTTATTTGAGAGAGACAGGAGAGAGGGCATGAGCAAGGAGAAGGTCAGAGAGAGAAGCAGACTCCCCGTGGAGCTGGGAGCCCGATGCGGGACTCGATTCCGGGACTCCGGGATCATGACCTGAGCCGAAGACAGCTGTCCAAATAAATAAATAAAAGGAAAAATTTCTAAGTACTAAGTTCAGAGACTGTAATTCAAGAGGACTGAGGCAGACCCCAGGAATCTGTATTTTTACAAAAAGTCTCTAAAGAAATACTGAAAGAGTCTTCTATTGGTAAACTGTAATTAACAAACCACAAAATAAATATATTTCCTTTGGTGTTGTACAAAATTTAAGAGTAAATTTACCTCAGTAAATTGGCATTGCGCAACTCCCATGCTGGATAGAAGACTCACTTGTTGTTTCATTTGGAAATCCCATATGCAGGGTTTTCATTTTATTTATTGCTCCTTAAAAACATAAATGAGCTTAAGGATAATTAGGCAGCAACCAAGAAATGAATTAACTGTATATTCTTCCTTTTTCTATGGTTCCACTACCCTGACTCTGATAAGGGATGAGATCACCTTCTGCATATCTTACACAGGGAAGCATTGTGTCTCCCTCTCCTGAGGAGGTATAGCAAGAAAAAGAAACGTGTGCTGGAAGTGAGTTACATGGGATCCAGGAGTTTAGCACTCTGTTGACAAAATTCCATATGTTCATTCTTTTGGTATCCTTCCGAGTATGCTAATACAAAAGTCAAAATCCTCGTGGTGATCTGTACAGAAAGAGGAGTGAAGACAAAGGAAGAGCAAAAGGGGGTGAGATTGAAAGTCCTGATGAGGCAACAAGGACAGAAACTCTTTTTCGTCTCCAACTTGACAGATGCCCCAGCGCCAGATGGCCTTGACTTTTCAGGTAAGACTTTCCACTTCTCAGACACATGAATCCAGGAGAGATATTTTACAAAGAAGAAAAAAAGAGAGGAAGAAGGAAGAGGAGAAGGAGAGAAATGGGAGGAGGAAGAGGAAAGGGGGAAGGTTGGGAAGAGAGAGGGGGAAATAAAAACCAACCCAAATCACCCCATAAACACAGTCCTGTTCTGTATTGATGCCAACTGCAGAAAACCACTAACTTGAGTCCATCTAAAATTGGACTTGATTTTCCTGGGCACTTCTCCTGAGCCAGGTGGGAGGGTGATAGCAGGAGCCACATAAATACAGTCTTTATGTTCATAGGTTCCTTCAAATATTTGGTAAAAATTGGGCTGATATTCATCAGAAAGGATGAATACCCACCATTAGCATGGACATGGATGGAACTGGAGGGGATTATGCTAAGGTCAAGCAGAAAAAGACAGTTGTCATATGGTTTCATTCATATATGGGACATAAGGAATAGCACAGAGGGCCACAGGGGAAGGGAGGGAAATCTGAAGGGGGAGAAATCAGAGAGGGAGACAAACCGTGAAAGATCCTGGACCCCGGGAAACCAACCGAGGGTTTCACAGGGGAGGGTGGGGAGGAGGTGACACGGTGATGGGTACTGAGGAGGGCATGTGTTGTGACGAGCACGAGGTGTTAAACACAACTGATGAATCACCGAGCACTACATCCAAAACTAATCATGTACTATATGCTGGCTAACTGAACATAAAAAACAAACAAAAAACCTGGGCTGATATTGTTTAGGGGCTATCATTCTGTTCTGCTGCACCTAAAACAAAAATCAAGACACTCCAAATATGGTACCCAAACTCGAAAAGGTAGCTACTACATCCAATCAGGAACACTGAAAAATATCCTGACAAAAATCATTTTGTCATCTACAACTTTTGGGTTAATTCCGTCATACCCCATGGTTAAACACTTTCATAGAGGATCCTGTAATTATCACGTACAACTGTTTTAGAAAGTAGACCTATTATATCAGACGCATTTCATACTAATTGAAGGCTGTGGATAAAGGACCGTTTCCTCTTACGTGAGCTCGGCTCACCATCATTCCCAGAATTCTAAGTTGGCTTTTCGGTCAGGTGGCAAATAGGTATTGATTTTGCAGTGATCTCTAAAACAATGGCTTTTAAATTATTTTGACTTCTTATCCACAGTACGATATATATATTGTTTTTACCCAACCTAGTGCACCCATTTGCATGCATGCATGCAAATCTAAAAACAGCAAAAAATATTTCTTGAAACAATATTTATTTCACAATGAGTGGTGTGCTCTGATGATTTTCTGTTCAATTTTTTAAACTAACAGAACTTACTCTCTTTAGGGTAGTTTTAGGTTTGCAGAAAAGCTGAATAGAAAATCACTCCTCCCCCAGAATCCCAGGCAATCACTGATCATTTTGCTGTGTCCAGAGTTTTACTGTTTCTAGAATGTCATATAGTTGGAATCCCACAGCATGTAACCTTTTGGACTGGCTTCCTTCACATAGCACTACACATTTAAGTTTCCTCAGTACTTTTTAGAGCTATTTTCTCATTTCTCAATAATATTACATTGTATGGACATGCCACATTTGCATATTATTGCTTTCAACTTCATTAAAGTAACTGGGTTGTAAACTAGATAAATGATAAACTGATTTCAGAACCTCAGAAGGGATCATATCTGTAGTTTTAAAACTAGAGCCTAAAATACGACATTGGGTTTTTGCTGGACACAAAGGGTGAAACCATTTGGTCCCTATGTTGGGAGCTTAGATGTTCATGGGAAAGAAAAGTCTACCTTTGTGAGATGTTTAGGAACAAAACAAAGGGCAACAACAAAACAAAGCAAAGGTAAAAGAGCTATAAGAAATTAGGAATTCCTGGGGCGCATGGGTGGCTCAGTTGGTTGAGCATCTGCCTTCAGCTCAGGTCAGGATCTCAGGGTCTTGGGATCGAGCCCCACGTTGGGCTCCCTGTTCAGCTGGGAGCCCGCTTTTTCCTCTCTCCCCACCTTGCTCTTGCTTGCTCTTTCTCTCTCTCCTGCTCTCATATAAATAAATTTTTAGAAGAAAGAAAGAAACAAACAAACAAACTAGGAATTCCCTAATACTGTTGAAGAATAGGAAGAACAGGCAGGTGCTGCAATATAAACTGTGTAGAAGCAGGTGATTTCTGTTAGTCACGGATCATGAGACCTGGTATGTTATTACAGATTCCTCATCTGTAAAATTTATATAATAATAATATCTATCACATTGGGTACCTATGAGAAGTAAATGAAATCATGCACCCACAGAGCTAAGAAGAGGACCTGGCACATAATCACAAATATTTTATTAAAATATTTATTATTATTATTATTATTATTAGCAAACACTTTATCTTTGGTGCTTGCCTGAAATATAATAAAACTTCAATAGATACTTTTAAAAAAGATTTATTTATTTATTTGGTGGGAGGGGCAGAGGGAGAGGGAGAGAGAGAGAACTTTTAAGCAGACTCCCCGCTGAGCACAGAGCACAACGCGGGGTTTGTTTGATCCGGACCTGAAACAAAATGAAGCGTTGGCTGCTTCACTGACTAAGCCAAACTCCCCTTCAATAGATATTTTTAAAACACTGAAGGATTCCAATATTCATAACCTTAATTTTTAGAAAAGTCAAGATGGGAGCCTCAAAGAATCTCTGTAGTTTGGTGAGTGCAGAGAGGAGGCTGAGGCTGACAAGTAGACAAGTAAAGGTAGCATTCAGAGGATAGTAACAAATTAATTACATTAAAGCAGTTAGGAGGATTGAGAAACCAGCACTGGACTGCCTTTTAGAGTTGCTAATGACCTTTGCAAATGACATATATTAGAACCTCCTCTTTCCAAGGGCTGGAAAGGAAGGCTTCAGTTACCTAAGCAGAGAGAACAAAGTCCTGATGCAGGTGTGGATTTCACTTCTCCCCAACTCGGGACAGTACTCGCTAAGGACTGTCCTTGGGGGAATGGAGAAGATGCAGTCACGTGACATTCTGTGTTCTGTGGCTCAAGTGAGGGACCCTGGCTTCGAAAGTCTACGTACTGTCCGATATTGCAGCCGTTTGCCCTACATGACTGTTCCAAATTTAAATGAAATGCCAAGAATTGACAATTCATTTCTCCAAGTTACACTTCTCCCATTTCAGGTGTTCCAGAACCACCAGTGCTGAGTGGCTCAACACAGGTCTAGGACATTTCCGTCACTGTTGAAAGTATCTTGGGAGTAAGTGGGGCATGAGGCTGGAGAGGCACCTGTGAGAGGCAAGAAATGAGATGGGAGCTGGAAGGGAGCGATAGAGAGCAAAGTGAAGTTTACTCTGAAACAGGGAGACTAGTAGATCTTTAAGGAGAGGACAAAGCTCCAGACAAGAGAAAGACAAGGCAGTTACTACCAATCCTGGGAACAACGGAGGCACAAGATCCCAGGAGATGCAGGTGAAGGTAATGGCAGAGCTGGGCTTACCTAAGGTGAAGGAGAAAAGTCCCCTCTTCCTGAAGACATAAGGAGTGGTTAGTGAGGACACAAACAGAATCTGAAATAGAAGATATGGAACTCATACCTATTAACTTTGAGCAATAGCAAAATTGCCATGGACAAGGATGGAATGAGATTGTGCTAGTGTTTGCCCAAAGTGAATATGGAATAAATGTCCTTACAGAAAATCCAAATCATAAAATTATTTTTTAGAAGGTACAAGGATGCACAGACGCAGTGTACAAGGTGGCAACCTTCAGATGCCAAATATTTGCTCATTTGTATATCCATTAGCCAACCGATCAATTACCATTTTTGATTGGGTCCTAACATACCAGGGATTCTGAGCAAACTTACAAATGAAATTGGAAAGCCTGGACTTCAAGAAGAAGCTTAGAGAACAGTCTAAACAGATACTAAATTATAGAGGACAACTTAAGAATATTACCTCAGGGGTACCTTGGTGGCTCAGTCGGTTAAGCATCTGCCTTTGGCTTGGGTCATGATCCAGGGACTTAGGATCGAGACCCATGTTGGGCTCCCCACTCACAGGGGAGTATGCTTCTCCCTCTGCCTCTCTCCCTGCTTGTGTTTTCATTCTCTCTCTCAAATAAATAAAATCTTAAAAAAAAAAAAAAAAGTTACCTTAAACTGGGCTGGCAATCCCCAGGCACTCATGTGTACCACTTGGCTCCTATCCCTTTGTGGACATTATGAATCTGTCTTAATATTCCTTCTGGTTGGATCCAAAGAAGCCTCAGGCACCTTTCAACACAATACCCATTATTCAATCTACCGCTTAGTATGAGGACTAAAAATTATTGGTAAACTTCACACAAATAATGCTAGAATTGTGTGGTGAGCCACACACAGGAAGTCTATGGGGAAGCTATAACCTCTTCTTTTATAATAAACTCATCTCAATATTTGAAATCCATAAGAGTTAATCACTCACTTGGAATTAAAAACAAAGTAGATCTCAACAGTTGGTCTCAACTCTATTAGACATTCAACCCCTAATCTAGGGACTTTTCCTTATTTGAGAGAACCATAAATAGAGCATATTAAGAACTGCAAATTAATATTAACAAAGGGGCACATACTAGACCACTTAAAAATAACCCCACTAAAGTATATTGCATTGTTTTGTTTTTCAGTACTTATGCAATAACACAGCTGTCAGAGTAAAAAGATAAATCTTGTAATTTCTCCCCGAGGAATGTAGAAGGAAGAATATAGATGTATTAGTTATATAAAGGACAAAGTCACCAAGGGCAGTGGAGACAGATGTTATTTTTAATGGGATTTTGCTTTATTTTAAAAGGCATCCTACCAAAGTGAACTTTTTCTGAGGGCCAATAACTAACCTGTCCATGCTTCAAATCACAGAATCAAACTAGAGTTAAAATGGCTTTATCATGAGATTTAGTACCTAAAATATATTTCTGAGGGGGCGCGGGGGGCGGGGGCAATTGTCAGAATAGAAAAAGGCAATTGAGGAAGAAAAAGTTTTCTCCAGTGCCTCTTCTGGTACCAATCTTGATGAACTGTTCATAGAAGCTGCTGCCTTTTCCATGCTGAATCATCAGGGTCCAGAATTACTGAGGCCACCTTGGTAGCTAGTCCCCTGACTCCTTAAATTCCAGGCTTTTCAAAGTTAAAATTAGGCAGGATGGCTGGTTGTACCTTGGTTTCTCTCAATTTGCCTAGAACGTTCCAAACTGAGTGCAATAAATATTAAGGAGTATTGTTCCATTTTCTTTAATAGTCTTGTATAAAACTGGATAATTTTATAATGACAAGGACACAAAGAGAAATTGAGACATTGGAGATGTTCCATCTCTTCCTCATGTTTCACTGTCTCCAAAATAATTTTATTTGATAATAATGTCATTAAATAGAATTTTAAGGGATTTGAAATGGTAATACATGTATTAATTTAGCACTCATGAAAGTTTGCAAAAATATACCTATTGGACTTTCTTCTGAAGGGTCCTCTTTTGTTCTTAGACCAAGTTCTTTATAGTTGTATAGTATTAGAATATCCTTTCCATTTTCAGATAGAGAGCAGAAGGAGGGGCAAAGTGAGAGAAAGGGAGAGAGATAATTTTAAGCAGCCTCCACGCTTAGCAGGGAGCCTGATGTGGGACTTGATCTCATAGCCCTGAGATCATGACCTGAATGGAAATCAAGAGTCGGATGCGTAATTGACTGAGCCACCCAGGTGCCCCATCCTTTCCTTTTCTTAAAAATTGAAAGCAAAGGTTAGCAGCTTTTAAAAAATTATTCCATTTTCAAAACCAAAAATTCATATTTCCCTATTAGTCTCCTAATCTATTTTAAAATCCTAAAATTTAAGAACCATTACTATAGAAGAAAATATCTCTGATGTGCACAATCATCAAAACATTTCAATGCCTATGTCTTTTAGAAATAAAAATCTAAATTATAAAAATGAAGTATGATGACTATGCTTAGAAAAAAAGTTTCTTAAATAATAGATCCTTTTCCAATATCAGATGAATGATAAAGAAAATGTGGTAAATATATAGGTCTGTGTGTATATACATATACATATATCTATATCTATATATGATAAAATATTATTCAGCCATAAAAAAGAATGAAATCTTGCCATTTGTGACAATATGGATGAACCTTGAGGGTAATGTGCTAAGTGAAATAAGACAGGGAAAGACAAATACCACATGGTCTACTTATATGTGAAATAAAAAAAAAATAAATTTTATATTAAAATAAAACAACAATCCCAAACCGAGCTCATAGACACAGAGAACCAAACTGGTGATTGCCAGAGGTGGGGGTACAGGGTGGGTGTACATATACAACATATACATATACATATGTACATATACAACATATATATATATGTTATATATGCATGTTGCTCAGAGAGTAAATCTTAAAAGTTCTCACCACAAGAAAATAAAAATTCCTTAACTATGTGTGGTGAGGGATATTAACTAGACTTAGTGTGCTCACCATTTCACAATGTTCACAATACCAAATCATTACATTGCACACTTGAAACTAATATAACTTGTTTGTCCATTATACCTTAGTTTAAAAAAACAAGTTTTTCCAACTCATGTAAGCAATATTTGTTTATTACAAAGACTTTGAAAAGAAAAAACAAAATCATTTTAAAATCACTTATAATGCCAGTATCAATATCAAGTCTCTTTATTTGTGGGGAGAGGAGCAAGGTGACAGAAGAGTAGGAGACCTAAATATCATGGGGTTCAGGGGTTCAGCTAGTTATCAAACCATCCTGAACACCTACAAACTCAACAGGAGATCAAAGAGAAGAAGAGCAGCAATTCCAGGAACAGAAAAATGACCACTTTCCAGAAGGTAAGACTTGCGGAGAAGTTAATCCAAGTGGATATACGGGGAGAGAGACCACAGAGGGAGGGGCCGGCTCCCGGCAAGTGATAGAGCCGTGAAGCATAAAATAGGAACATTTAGAAGTCTGCTCTGTTGGGGGACATGACACCAGAGGCTAAGCAGGGGGTGTAGCCCCCGCTGGGACAGTGTAGTCTCAGAAGCCGAAGGGTCACATAAAGACCTGGGGCGCCTGAGTGTGGGAGAGCTCCCAGGCATCGGGGGCAGGGAAGCCAGCTACAGAGACAGAGCTGAGAAAGGAGGTCTCAGCTCTGGGTTTACCTTAAGCCATGATCTGAGGCACGGCTGGGCTGCTGCTCTTTGAGCTGGGACCGTATAAGCAGCAGATCAGAGAGACTCACCTTCATCCCCCAGGGGGAGTGGCACTGGAGCGCGTGGCAGGAATCTGCTGGGTTTGGAGACTAGAAATGGGGCCATGCGCCAGAGACAGAAACACTGGGTCACAGGCCAGCTGAGCACAGAGGGCAGCTGGAGACCATGGAGACAGGAGGGATGGACTGCTTTTCTCCGGGGGCGCACTGAAGAGCAGCGCCCCAGCTCTGAGCTCTTCTCCACAAGGCAGAGATTGGGAGGCCGCCATTTTCATTCCCATCCTCCAAAGATCTACCTTAAGTGTTCAGGGAACAAAAGCTCCCTAGCCCAAAACCAAGCAGATTACATAGTCTGGCCCCTGGCAAGGGCGGTGCGATTCCGCATCCCGCGAAGACATTTGAGAGTCACGGCAACAGGCCCCTCACCTAAAACGTCAGCAAGAACATCCAACCAAGACGAAGTTTACTGACCAATGAGCACTGCGGAACTCCAGAGGTAAGGGAAACCAACACACAGAATTTATGGCTTTACCCCCATGATTCTTTAGTCTTCCAAAGTTAAAAATTTTTAAATTTTATTTTACTCTTATTCTATTTTTTTCCTATTTTAACCTTTTTAAAAAAATATTTTATCTTATCAATACCTTTTTTAAAAAAATATTTTAATATTTTCATTGTCATATTCTATCCTTCATTGTATTTAACTTTTTGTATACATATAAGTTTTTCCTTCTTTAAAATTTTGGGATACACTTTCTTCTAACAGATCAAAATATTCCTGAACAGAACAAAATCTAATCTAGCATGCGTGGCATTGTTCTAGTCTCCAGCCTGATCACATTCTTTCATCTTTTTTTTTTCTTTCTTCAAGCAGATTCTCATGGTATCAATACCTTTTTTAGAATCTTTTTAAATTTTCATCTTTATAGTCATATTCCATCCCTTCATTGTGTTTATCCTTATATTTTTATATATATAAGTTTTTCTTTCATTCAAATTTTTGGATGTAGTCTCCTCTAAAAGACCAAAATATAACCAGAATCAAGTATGTGGCTCTGTTCAATTCACCAGGTTAATATGTGTGTGTGTGTGTGTGTGTGTGTGTGTATAATTTTGTATAATTTATAAAATTAATTTATATATAAAATATATATATTTTTCTTTTTCTCCTTTCTTTTCCCCCCAGTTTTGCGTTTCTACTAATTTGGTTGGTCGTTGCTACCCTGTTAGTATTTTGTTCTCTCATTCTTATCTTTATCTGGATAAAATGACAAGGCAGAAAAAAATCACCTCAAAAAAAAGAACAAGAGGCATTATGGATGTCAGGGACGTAATCAATATGGACATTGGTAATATGTCAGATCTAGAGTTCAAAATGATGATTATTAAGGTGTGAGCTAAGCTTGAGAAAGCATGGAAGATAATAGAGAATCCCTTTCTGGAGAAATAAAATCCTTTTCCGGAGAAATAAAAGAACTAAAATCTAACCAAGTAGAAATCAAAAAGGCTATTAATGAGGTGCAATAAAAAATGGAGGCTCTTACTGCTAGGATAAATGAGGCAGAAGAGAGAATTAGTGATATAGAAGACCAAATGATGGGGAATAAAGAAGCTGAACAAAAGAGAGATAAACAACTACTGGACCACGAGGGGAGAATTCAAGAGGTAAGTGATACCATAAAATGAAACAATATTAGAATAATTGGGATTCCAGAAATAGAAGAGAGAGGGGGGCAGGAGGTATATTGGAGCCAATTATAGCAGAGAATTTCCCTAATTTGGGAAAGGAAATAAGCATCAAAATCCAGGAGGCACAGAGAACAGCCCCCCTCAAAATCAATAAAAGGTCAACACCCCATCATCTAATAGCAAAACTTACAAGTCTCAGAGACAAAGAGAAAATCCCGAAAGCAGCTCGGGAAAAGAGGCCTGTAACACACAGTGGTAGAAACATTAGATTAGATTGGCAGCAGAACTATCCACAGAGACCTGGCAGGCCAGAAAGGACTGGCATGATCTATTCACAGCACTAAACGAGAAAAATATGCAGCCAAGAATACTGAATCCAGCTAGGCTGTCATTGAAAATAGAAGGACAGATAAAAATCTTCCAGGACAAACAAAATCTAAAAGATTTTGCAAACACCAAACCAGCCCTACAGGAAATATTGAAGCAGGTCCTCTAAGCAAAGAGAGAACCTAAAAGTAACAGACTAGAAAGGAACAGAGACAATATAAAATAAGAGTCACCTTAAAGGCACTAAATTCTTATCTTTCAAAAGTTACCTTGAATGTAAATGGGCTAAATGCCCCAATCGAAAGACACAGGTTATCAGAATGGATAAAAAAATAAGACCCATCGATACGCTGTTTGCAAGAAACTCATTTTAGACCCAAAGACACCTCCAGATTTAATGTGAGGGGGTGGAAAACAATATACCATGCTAATGGACATCAAAAGAAAGTGGGGGTGGCAATCCTTGTATCAGATAAATTAGCTTTTAAGCCAAAAACTATGAAAAGACATGAAGGAGGACACTACATCATACTTAAAAGGTCTGTCCAACACAAAGATCTAACAATTTTAAATATCTATGCCCCTAACATGGGAGCAGCCAACTATATAAACAAAATCAAAGAAACACATTGACAATAAAGCAATAATAGTAGGGGACTTTAACACCCCCCTCACTGAAATGGAAGGATCATCTAAGCAAAAGATCAACAAGGAAATAAAGGCTTTAAATGACACACTGGACCAGATGGACATCACAGATATATTCAGAACATTCCATCCCAAAGCAACAGAATACACATTCTTCTTTAATGCTCATGGAACATTCTCCAGAATAGATCACATCTGGGGTCACAAATCAGGTTTCAACTGGTAACAAAAGATTGGGATCATTCCCTGCATATTTTTAGAACACAATGCTTTGAAAGTAGAACTCAACCACAAGAGGAAAGTTGGAAAGAACTCAAACACATGAAGGCTAAAGAGTATCCTACTAAACAATGAATAGGTCAACCAGGAAATTAAAGAAGAATTTTAAAAATTCAGAGAAACAAATGAAAATGAAAGCACAATGTGGGACACAGCAAAGGCGGTCCAGAGGGGAAAGTATATAGCAATACAAACCTTTCTCAAGAAACAAGAAAGATTTCAAGCACACAAACTAATCCTACACCAAGGGGAGCTGGAAAAAGAACAGCAAATAAAGCCTAAACCCAGCAAGAAAAGAAAAATAATAAAGATCAGAGCAGAAATCAATGAAACACAAACCAGAAGAACAGTAGAACAGATCAATGAAACTAGGAGCTGGTTCTTTGAAAGAAATAATATTGATAAACCCTGGTCAGACTTATCAAAAAGAAAAGAGAAAGACTCAAGTTAATAAAATCAGGAATGAAAGAGGAGCAATCACAACCAATACCAAGGAAATACAAACAATTATAAGAACATATTATGAACAACTATATGCCAGCAAATTTGACAATCTGGGAGAAATGGGTGCATTCCTAGAGACATATAAACTATGAAAACTGAACCAGAAAGAAATAGAAAACCTGAACATACCCATAAGCAGTAAGGAGGTTGAAGAAGCAATTAAAAATCTCCCAACAAACAAGAGTCCAGGGCCAGATGGTTTCCCGGGGAATACTACCAAATATTTAAAGAAGAATTAATACCTATTCTCCTGAAACTGTTTCAAAAAAGTAGAAATGGAACGAAAACTTCCAAACTCATTTAATGAGGCCAGCATTGCCTTGACCACAAAACCAGATAAAGACCCCATCAAAAAAGGAGAATTACAGACAAATATCCTTGATGAACAAGGATGCAAAAACTCTCACCAAAATACTAGCCAATAGGATCCAACAGTACATTGAAAGGATTATTCACCACGACCAAATGGGATTTATTCCTGGGATGCAAGGTTGGTTCAACATCAGCAAATCAATCAACGTGATACAATACATTAATAAAGAAAGAACAAGAACCA
Organism: Enhydra lutris kenyoni; assembly: GCF_002288905.1. Taxonomy (NCBI): domain Eukaryota; kingdom Metazoa; phylum Chordata; class Mammalia; order Carnivora; family Mustelidae; genus Enhydra; species Enhydra lutris. The sequence goes on along the minus strand of NW_019154096.1, from coordinate 4,160,373 downwards.
TATGATATTCTCAATAGATGCTGAAACAGCATTTGACAAAGTACAACATCCTTCTTGAGAAAAATTCTTCATAGTGTGAGGATAGAGGAGATATGCCTCAATATCATAAAAGCCATCTATGAAAAACCCACATCATTCTCAATGGGGAAAAACAGAGCTTTTCCCCTAAGGTCAGGAACACAACAGTTCTGTCCACTATCACCACTGCTATTCAACAGTACTAGAAGTCCTAGCCTCAGCAATCAGACAACAAAAAGAAACAAAAGGCATCTGAATTTGCAAAGAAGAAGTCAAACTCTCCCTCTTTGCAGATGATATGATACTTTATATGGAAAACCCAAAGGACTCCACTGGAAAACTGCTAGAACTACAGGAATTCAGCAAAGTGTCAGGATATAAAATCAATGCCAGAAATCATTTGCATTTCTATACACCAACAGCAAGAGAGAAGAAAGGGAAATTAAGGAGTCAATCCCATTTACAGTTGCACCCAAAACTGTAAGATACCTAGGAATAAACCTAACCAAAGAGGCGAAGAATCTGTACTCACACAACTATAAAGTACTCACAAAAGAAATGGAGGAAGACACAAAGAAATGAAAAAACGTTCAATGCTCATGGATTAGAAGAACAAATATTGTGAAAATGTCTATGCTTCCTAGAGCAATCTATACATTTAATGCAATCCCTATCAAAATACCATCAACGTTTTTCAAAGAAATGGAACAAATAATCCTAAAATTTGTATGGAATCAGAAAAGACCTCGAATAGCCAGAGGAATATTGAAAAAGAAAGCCGAAGTTGGTGGCATCACAATTCCAGACTTCAAGCTCTATTAAAAAGCTATAATCATCATGAAAGTATGGTACTAGCACAAAAACAGACACATAGATCAATGGACCAGAATAGAGGGCCCAGAAATGGACCCTCAACTCTATAGTCACCTAATCTTCAACAAAGCAGGAAAGAATGTTCAATGGAAAAAAGATAGTCTCTTTTACAAATAGTGTTGGGAAAATTGGACAGCTACATCAGAAGAATGAAAATGGACCATTTATTTACAACACACACAAAAATAGACTCAACATGGATGAAAAACCTCAATGTGAGACAGGAATCCATCAAAATCCTTGAGGAGAACACAGGCAGCAACCTCTTCAACCTCAGCTGCAGCAACTTCTTCCCAGAAACACAACCAAAGACAAATGAACCACTGGGACTTCATTAAGATCAAAACTTATGCACAGCAAAGGAAATAGTCAACAAAACCAAAAGACAACTGACAAAATGGGAGAAGATATTTACAAATGACATACCAGACAAAGGGCTAGTATCCAAAATATATAAAGAACTTATCAAACTCAACACCCAAAGAACAAATAATCCAATCAAGAAATGAGCGATATACATGAATGGACATTTCTGCAAAGAATGGGCATCCAAATGACCACAGACACATGCAAACATCACTCAGCATCAGGGAAATACAAATCAAAACCACAATGAAATACCACCTCACACCAGTCAGAATGGCTCAAGTTAACAAGTCAGGAAATGACAGGTGTTGGAGAGGATGCAGAGAAAGGGGAACCCTCCTACACTGTTGTTGGGAATGCAAGCTGATGTAGCCACTCTGTAAAACAGTATGGAGGTTCCTCAGAAACTTAAAAGTAGAACTACCCTACAACCCAGCAATTGCACTACTGGGTATTTACCCCAAAGATACAAATGTAGTGATGTGAAGGGGCATGCACACCTGACTGGAAAAACCCAGATGTCCATCTGCAGATGAATGAATAAAGAAGATGTGGTGTATGTATACAATGGAATACTATGCAGCCATCAAAGAGCCCAAAATCTTGCCATTTGCAACAACGTGGATGGAACTAGAGGGCATTTATGCTAAGTGAAATAAGTCAATCAGAGAAAGACAATTATCATATGATCTCTCTGATATCAGGAATTTGAGATGCAGGGTGGGGGACCATGGGGGGAAGGGAGAGGAAAATGAAACAAGACGGGATCAGGAGGGAGACAAACCATAAGAGACTCTTAATCTCACGAAACAAACTGAAGCTTGCTTGGAGGTTGTGGGGGGCGAGGGAGAGGGTGGCTGGGTGATGGACATTGGGGAGGGTATGTGCTATGTTGAGTGCTGTGATTTGTGTAAGACTGATGATTCACAGACCTGTATCACTGAAGCAAATACTACATTATATGTTAATAAAATAAAAATTTAAAAAAAGATCTCTTTATTTTCATTTTCTAAATATTTACTTTTACCAAAGAAAGGGTGGGGGGGGGTGGCATTAAGTCAATTGTTTGAATTCATATTTGGGAAGCCTTTAGAAAGACCGTTCCTGGGCACGTGGGTGGCTCAGTTGGTTAAGCAACTGCCTTCAGTCCAGGTCATGATCCTGGAGTCCCGGGATCAAGTCCCATATCAGTCTCCCTGGTCTGCAGGGAGTCTGCTTCTCTCACTGACCTCTCTCCTCTCATGGTCTCTCTCTCTCTCTTTCTCTCTCATTCTCTCAAATAAATAAAATCTATTAAAAAAAAAAAAAAAGAATGAAAGACTGTTCCTGAAGAGAAGACAGTTGAAGATGACACGAAGATCATGCCTGATCAAGCAGATTAATGAACTAACTTTGTAGATGAGAAGTCAGTTGGGCACTTAGCTCTGAGAGTAAGTGGGATGAAGGTGGCTAGCCCTCAGTTTCAAGAGTTTACACCAAGAGAGAAAGCTGGCCTGGAGCCATGTGGATGAGGACTTCCAAAGTATGTTTAATTTTGGACTCTACGAAAATATCCTGAAACCAAGGTGCTCAAACAGCCTTTGTTAGAAAGACAGGAATAGATGGAAGTATGATTATCTCCCATTCAACAGATGGGAAAAACCAGGCTCAGCCAACAGTCCAGGGGGTCAAAGAAGGGATGAAGCGTTTTCGATGAGGTCTTGGGCTCTATTGTTAGATCTTGCAAGTTTTGGTAAGAAACAAGAAACAGTTTAACTTTATTTTGCTTGGCCTTTTGGCCTGCTAAAATACTAAGGCGGTCTGACATTTTGGCTACAAATTTTGCAGCTGTGTCATCACTGGGGTCTGGGAGACCTTACTATACTTGGTTCAGTTCTTGAATGCCTTTTGAGACTGAGACAATAGAACTTATAATTAGCAAACTACCATAAGTTTCAGAGTATGACACATCAAAAGAATTCTTCCTTTTTCTCTTTTCCCTACACAAGGACATAAAAATAGAACAAGTAACTAGTATATTTGCTCTGCTACTCACACTACCTTAAAAAAATATATCAAAACCTGGAGCTTGGCAACAGCAACTGTAAGGTGAGTGAATTATATTTTCCTCTAATATGGAGGCTTCTTGCTGACAGGGAGGAGTCCTGTTCCAAAGGCCACTGTTCCAAACTGTCCTTTCCTTTCAGTCCCACTGTTACAAATCCAGGGCCTGATTAGTTTTCCTGGGCCACAAATATGGATTTGGTCTCCCTAACTTCTTCCTGATTTGAACCAAATCACACAGAGATGCCAGATAAATATTCTGAAACACGTTCCTTTTCACGTCAGTCCCGCAATCCCAAAGAGTGCATGACTGGCCATCGCAGAGAAATTACGAACTGAGCCATCGAGGTCCTTCAAAATCGGATGCCTGCTTACTTTCACAACAGACTCTCCCTCTCCAGCCCTGTGCAATTTGGAGCTTTCTTCATTGTTCCTTCAGGCACCTCAACATTTTCTGGCTCGTTTTTCCTAGGCTATTTCCTCCACGAAGACAGCACCTCCCTCTCAAGAGTCTATCCATCCCTCAAAGCCAACCATAAAAATCTTCTTTCTCAGAAGCTCTGCTGACACCCAACCAGAGGCCATCATTCCCTCCTGCAATCCTCTTTAGAAACTGTCCTCTAGGTCCGCTTACTTAATTTTGTGTTACTCTTCCAGTGAATGTGTCTCTTTTTCTGCTGTGACATAAAGTAAAGAGCAAAACGTTTAGGTAGCCTTTGAAAATCTAGGTCATATTTTTCAGGAACAATCTTTCTGGGATGTTTCTACAGAGGCTTCTGTCTTGGAAGATGAAACTAGCTTCTTGCCCTCCCTATTGGCTTCTAGAACCCACCTTGTCTCTTCCTATCAAAAGGAAATGCCTTCTCAGTCACTCCACCACACATTACTAGCAAATGATGTAATTTAGCACCTCAGGGTGGTTGTTTAGCCTCTTACCCGAGATGATTCTTTCCAGTTGGGTTCTGTTATGCTCCATCCTCCAGACGAGCTCTTTGAACAAGGAACAATATACTGTCTTATGGATCACTCCCCCTGGTTTTCACAACTCGAAGGCAGGTTAATGTGGCCATCCCATGCCTCTGGGGAGGACAAGGAAGCTCAAAGAGGATAACTGACTTGTTCATAGGAATGTACAAGAAAAAAACGTTTGGTGGCCGAAGGAGACTCAGAGAAACCATCAGATCTACTCGCAAGTTCCTGCTGAGTCTAGGACTGGGAACGGAGAGACAAAGATCACGGGGAGAACTCTTCTTCCTCACCATTTACTTATCCTCCAGCTCAGCAGAAGGGAAATAATAAAAGTAGCTCAGGTTTATCGAGTGTTTACTAAAGGGTGGGCACTACACATTTTACACGTAATGATCTCATTTACACGAGATGATGATATTTATGAGATAGCTCTAACTGCAGGGGGCAGATGATGAAACAGTGTCAGAAAATCAGCTTGACCCAGGTGGAAATGAGATTTGAGCCCAAGTCCCTTTGCCTTAAAGCCCATGTTTCTAAATGCCAGACCAATACCTCTCAAATTTTATTCAAGATTGAATGCATGTGCCTAGAACTCGTTAATGGCAGATTCTGATTCAATAGGGCTGCTGTGGGGTCTAAGATTCTGCATTTACAGTAAGTTCCCAGGTGATGCTGAAGCCTGTGGTCCACGGGTGGTGCTTTAAGTACCCATTCCTTTATACTCCATTCAGAAAGTGCTGGAGTTATTCACTCAGGTCACGGACATTCCCATTCTGGGGACTAGCCTGGGGCAGGGGAAGAAGGAAGCACGAAGGATCCTCGATTCTGTCTCAGCCAAACCTACTCCTTTTCTGAACCACCCCCTTCACTGTCGCTGTGCTATGCTGTATCACCTCCAGCTTTAAATCTTGCCTTCCTTGTGCTTGTGTAGGAATGTTTCTCCTTTGCAGCACATATAACATTATTTCAGGTAATTCTTAAGGATATCATTTGGTACCCTAATCTTATTCCAACTGTCTGGAACACAATCCCATCTACACTTACATTATAATGCACTTCAGAATGCCTTGCCTTGTTCATTGATACATCAGCTCATGTAAATTTCCCTAAATATAGGGGCGCTTGGGTGGCACAGTGGGTTGAGCGTCTTACTCTTGGTTTCGGCTCATGTCGTGATCTTGAGACTGTGGGATCAGGCCCTGCATCGGGCTCCACGCTCAGAACAGAGGCTGCTTGAGATTCTCTCTCCCACTCCCTCTGTCCCTCCCAATTTTGCTCTCTCTTTCTCTAAAAGAAATAAATCCTTAAAAAAATTCCTTAATTATGGGGCTATCATTAAGCATAATTTTTAAAAAAGATTTTATTTATTTATTTGACAGAGATCACAAGTAGGCAGAGAAGGAAGCAGAGAGAGAGAGGGGGAAGCAGGCTCCCCGCTGAGCAGAGAGCCTGAGTTGGGTCTCCATCCCAGGACCCTGGGATCATGACCTGAGCCTAAGGCAGAGGCTTTAACCCACTGAGCCACCCAGGTGTCCCTCATTAAGCATAAGTTTGTATTACATGTGTTTACAAGAAACTAATAGAATGTACTGGATGTTTTTTGTTTGTTTGTGTTTTTGTTTTCCGAAGCTGGAGTATAAGCCACACAAGTTGCCAACATGGACTTTATTGGCTCATTTTATTTGTTCTCCATCCTCCAGTAGTTACCATGTCCCAGGCACTGTGCTAGGTTTGCCCTTGGATCCTTGTGGTTCCATATGAAAATCAAGACATATTATATAAACATTTTTAACATACTATTTTTATATTACATTCATGATACTATGAAATGCAGTATTTTAATTAAGTAGTTCAGTTTACTTAGTTTCAACCATTCTGCATCCTTGTTCAGATGCTCTGAGATAATGTGGTAATTAATGTCACTTCCCAATATAAAATCTCATTTCACTAAGATAGCCTCTGCAAATACGTGTTCTGAAATGTGCCTGTCCACACGCAAAATCTCCCCTCGCCTTTACTGAAGTGGAAAGGAATGCATTTTTATAAGTTTATCAGCTTCTAAAGAAAGGCTGGGCCTTGGCACATCCCTAGGCTTCCAGGGGCTTCCATTCTGTTAAAAATTAAATTTTAAAAACTTTGCCTTCAAACCACAAGTCACTTTCTATCTCCCCATCTTCGTTGGAATGTCACCAGTGTCCGGATGCCCAGAAAAGATGTCTCTGACACTCACTCAGTTTTCCTTTTCTCTTTATGCTCCCTTGCTGTGTGCTGGGAACTTTATGTGCAACTTCTTTTTTATTTTTGCAACATTTGTGTGTGCCCAGGGTCCTGGCACAGGAGCCCAGCCAGAGTCCAGTCCAGCCCCTACCACCACCAGCAGTGACAAGGGCCCCGCAGGTGAAGGAAGGTGGCAGAGTCAGGACACAGAGGTCTGTCTGGAAACACCCCTGAGGTCAGTCATTGGGCACATGGCTTGATTTCTTTTGAGCCGTTCTTCTAAATCCAGACCATTTAAACTCAAGGGAACACAGAGCCCTGCTGCCAAGTCTCTCAGGGCTGGGGAAAAGAGGAAAGTGATAATGCTTCAGAACTGCTTCCTTTTCTGAGCACCACTCTCTATCCATTCTCTGGCAGCCATGACCGTGAAGTCGGCCTTCCTGCCCTGTACCTGCCGCAGGCATCCCAATCATGGTTCCCTTCCTCCAGGTCTCACAGGGCTTTACTCCTGAAGCAACCTCTCTCTCATCCATTGTGGGTTTGTCCTCTCTTCTTTCCTCCATCACATTCACCATTTCACAAACAGGCTACACCATCCTCGCTGGGTCCCCTGTGCTGCCCTTTTATCTGGACCACCACCATGTTTCTGCTCCCTTGTGAGATCAAGGTTGCCTATGACACTATCTATACAGCCTACCCCTGCTTCCTCACCTCCACCGCTGTTTTGAACCCTATGTCATATCAGCCTTTGATTTCTCTGATGGCCGATATTTCTATAATAAACACTGTACTGTTATAATCAAAATACAGTTGACCCTTGACCAACACGGGTTTGAACTGCACAGTTTTGCTGACATACAGATTCTCTTACAGTCCTATAAATGTATTTCTCTTTCCTTATGATTTTTAAATAACGTTTTCTCCTTCTTAGCTCACTTTATCATATGAATACAGTATAGAATACAGAACATATGAAATGCATTTTAATCGACTGTTACATTACTGAGAAGGTTTCAGTAATGTAGTAACAGGTTATTAGTTGTTAAGTTTTTGGAGAGTCAGAAGTTATCCATGCAGGGGGTCAGCACACTTAAGCCCTGTGTTGTTTGAGAGTCAACTGTGTATAAAAGTGTATTTATAATATGCTATTATATATGGCACTACATACATATTGTAACAAAATACTGTGACTCGTTGAAACTGTGTGTATATGTTAGCGTTCTCTCTCAGCTTCCTAAATACCTCAAATTTATGTATGTCTTGTCCCTTCCTCATTCTTGACACTGAAAGCCTCTCTTCTTCGGGATCTTTTTCTGGAAGATTTTATACAGATGCAAATTTATCACCAGGTCAGCATGAGCCCTCCTCTCTTGCCAGCCACCCCTGTGATAATCTCTTGCACACTGACCCGTGGAGCTCTCTAATCCTTGGTGAACAGTCTACCAGCTGGCTTCTGTTTCTCCCCCCACATCTCTGGTTAACTTTCCCCTCAATATCACCGTATTGCCTTCTGCCTTCTCCTCTTCAAACTTGCCCCTTTTCAGCTCTCTTAGACTCAATTGAAGAGGAAAGGGAGTTGACTCCCTTCTATCTAGGGCCATTTCTAGGTGTATCATTGGTGTGTCCTATGCTTATTCTCTTTTGTCCACACCCTGTGGTTATACTTTTTCTTAAAACCACTCCCACCTCAAGATAGTGTGGCCTTTACCACCAAGGAATTGATGGTACAGAGATGCAGATAAAGTTGCACAATCAATGGCAATGGAGAAGGAACCATCTCTAAGGTAGTGCATTTCCAGAAGACCATGTGGGATAGCTGGTTGAGAACTGGGGAGACAAAATAAGACGAGCTACTCCAGGGGCACCTGGGTGGCTCAGTGGGTTAAGCCTCTGCCTTTGGCTCAGGTCATGATCCCAAGGTCCTGAGATGGAGCCTGCTTCCTCTCCTTTCTCTCTGCTTGCCTCTCTGCCTACTTGTGATCTCTGTCTGTCAAATAAATAAATAAAATCTTGGAAAAAAAAAAAGAGCTACTCCAGTTACACTTTGAGGATGAGGATCGGTGGAAATGATCATGGTTAAGTCATGATCTAATACCAGGAAGAGGCACCAGGGAGCTGGGGGGTGGGGGGGACAGAGCACAGACCTAAGAGCAACTTTTTTTAAGGGCAGAGAGCAGGGTGGAAGTTGAGAAATGGGAGAAGTGAAGTTTGAGAATTAAGCAAAAATTAAAAGACATGATAAGAAGACTAGTTTTGTTTTTTCTCTTTAAGTCGATAGGGAGTCTATTTCAAACAATGCAACAGTTAATGCTTATTGATGGCTTGCAATGTGCCATTTATTATCTTCACAACACCTCTGTGAGGCAGGTGGTAACTATTTTTTCCACTTTATAAATAAGGAAATTGAGAGCCATAGAAGCTAAGGAATATTGAATGTCACACATCTAGAAAGTGGCTCAGTTAGAATTCCGATTAGATTTTCACTTGAGAAAGGTAAAGGGATATTTCTGGGTTGCACCTGTGTAATGCACATAACTGTAGGACAGAGACTTGGAGACCCAGGGAGCGCAAGAGGGCAGGGATGTTCAGTTCTGCTGTTCTGGTTGTGGAGTTAGGTGGCAAAAACCTGTAGAGAGAGTTGTCTGGTTCAATATACAGATGTGGACTTGGCAAGATGGCTAAGCTAGAGGCACAGATTTGAGGCACTGGGCTAAAGGTCATAGTCTAAGCCTGGACTTTAAGTGACATAAGAAGAATTCTGAACAGAGCTTTGTGGGGGTAGGGAAGAGGAGTTGCACTTAGGCAGGTGACAGAAGAAGAAAAGAGAGAGAGAGAAGGAAGGAAGGAAAGAAGGAAGGAGAGAGAAGAACAAACTGACAAGGGGGAAAGAGGTACAATGAGATTCAAGGAGAGGGAGGTTCCTTGCAACCAAGAAAAGTGAGATCTTCCAAAAGGCCAATGGCAATAACACTTGCAGAGACATCAGGAAAGTTAGGGATCAACACTTGTTGGGGTTCATCAACTACAAGGAGATCGGTCACTTCTGCAGCAGCATGCCCAGTGAACGGGGGTCCCAAGGGCCAGGCTGCAGTGAGTTCAGGAAAACAGGGAGGAGGAGGAAACTTGAAGAAAGAATTAGGGTCTGGGAGGGTTGAAGGAAGAGAAGGACTGGACAGGGAGACAGAAATCAAAAGAGAACCTAGCTGGGTGTTGTCTACTTCTTCTTTATGACGAGAATCCATTTTAAATTTATATATGAAAGGGGAATCATCAAAAGAATTGAAAAGTGTAGAGAAGCAGGAGAGAGCAAACAGCAAGGGGAGGCAGGAAAGAATGAGACAGACTTCTTAGCGCTGTTTTATGAATCTACTCTCCCTTCACTCCGGGGGCAGTTTCCTCTTCAGTCTCTATAGTCCTTGTTCCTGATGAAAGTGACCGACCTCTTTTCCCACATTCCCCATAGTTCCACACAGTGTTGCCCAGTTATTTTTCCTCCCGTCATTCCTCCGCTTGTACTCCTCCAGCGGTACTGATCTTTCAGATAAAACCCAAGCTCCTTTAGAATTGCAAAGTCCTTCTCAGTCTGCTCCTCCCCGTCTCTCCCCCTCCTTGGAGCCCACCATCTCCCCGCCACACACCAGATATCTGAAGCTGGTAACTTCAGCTTCAGAAAAGAAACCCGTGGGCATTTCGGGGAATTCTGTCCCCTTATTCCCCCGAAATGCCCACGGGTTTCTTTCTTCCCATGTTAAGTCCTACCCTCTCCCAAGTCTCTATGCAAGTCTCTATGCATGTCACCTCTTCAACGCCCCCGAAAATAAACAGAAATGTTACCTCTCTTGTTCTGCCCTGGTATGTCATTAACACATCCTTTTCATGAAGGTGATCTTAAAAGCTCACGTAGGTCTATCACTGTGAAAAGCATCAGGACGTAAACCCGCTAAATCTACAGCCCATGACAAGCACTGGGTCAGGATGTCTCTGCTACTTAAACTACTTAGTGACATTCCTTATATCTGGTCTTATATTTAACACTGACATCAGTACAAAAATGTGTCTAGCTTTCTCATCCAAACTGGACAGCATGTTCTTTGAGGAAAGAAGCTGTGTATGAAAGCATGGGTACAGATCATCTAAGATTTCTATCTTAGGAACATACAGCAGAAACTGAACAACTATTTTGCTGTAAAGAAAGCCAGACAGAATTTGCAGTCTTAGAATAGGAAGAAGCTGTGTGAATGGAATTTTTTTTTCCCCCTCCTTGGGATATGCTACAGTGTAAATACAGCACGTCCAAAGCTTTGGCCTTTTATCACATTATGAGATCTTTGTTTTTTCCAAGTCATTCTTATATGTGCTTTGAATTGATTTCTTTTTTTTTTTTTTGAGATTTTAATTATTTATTTGAGAGAGAAAGAGAATGAGAGAGAATGGACATGAGAGGGCAGAGCTCAGAGGGAGAAGCAGACTCCCTGCTGAGCAGGGAGCCCCAATGTGGGGCTCGATTCCGGGACTCCAGGATCATGACCTGAGCTGATGGCAGTCGCTCAACCAAATGAGCCACCCAGGTGCCCTGCACTGATTTCTTCTTATACTTGTACACACGCTGCAAACTGGTAGATTACGCCTCTGGTTTTCACATTCTTTTCTATAATGTTTTTATTGTAACGAGCTCTTTCATTTCTCTTGGAATGTGACTAAACTTCTGTATGTTATGAAACTATGTCTAAAACCCCTTTTAACGTAAAAAGTGTCACCTACCTAGTTAAAAAGCGTCACCTTCAAACTCAGATTTTTATGAAATGAATCACCTTTACGACTTTACCCGATGACTCTAGTTTCCAAGAGCTGCTCTTTTGTTACAAGTTTTTATGGTCATCCCATAAGATTTATTTTTGATTCCCATCTACAGCTACCATTTGTGTGTTTGTTTCAAATGGGATTCTGTGATATATTTTGATAATTTAATCAACTTTGGGTGGCATTTTCTTTTGCATATAGCATAACACATGTATTTGTTTCCCTAAGGTTCATTTTTTAACATTTTTTCCCCGATTTGGGTGTTCTTTTCCCTTTTATTCAACTGTTCTCTGAGAATGTAGTCATTTTTTTTTTTTAATGCACTGCTTTTATTTGGGTCATTTCTGAATACTTTTTTATCTAGTCCCACATAATGTATTGCAGTCTTGCTAGAGAACTAGTGGATTAATTACTTCCCCCTAATGTGCCTTTTTGAACCCAGTTATAGGGCTTCTCACATGTGGGGTTCCAGTACCTGGGCAGGGTAGGGTTCCCCCCAGATGCCTTCACAGCTGCTCTGTGGCTGGGAGGGCCTGGGCGGAGGCACCAATCCCCCAGAGGGCAGGTGTGGCCGAGCGCAGGCTGGTGCTGAGCTCTCACAGGCTGTAAGCTTGATGGGGACACCTGGCCCCTGCGGCCACTCTGGGATGCTCTGAGCACAGCCAAGGTGGGCCCTGCCCCCTGGACATCCAACTTAGTGCCCAGCCACAGAGTGAGCTGCTCTCATGCACAAGGGGCTGCGAGCCCTTGGAGGTACACCTGGTGGGACATATGGCGAAGAGGCCTGATACATAACTGGGAGGAGTAAGGGCTGCACAGGATCCAGGCTGAGGATCTTGGCAGGTGAGGATGGCTCTCTGTGGCAGGCCCTGGTCTCCGTCTTCACCTAAAGCAGATACTTCTGTCCAGCACTGCCCTGCAACCAGGCAGCGGGACCCACTGCCATGTCCCTGTGGTCCCGTCACGTCACTGCCTCCTCAGAGCACAGTCGGTGTCTGCATGGCCTCATCGGGGAGCATGTCCGAAATGCCCAAGCTCGGGCCTGCCTCAGCCCTTCCAAATCAGAATCTGTATTTTAACAGGTGTTTACACATTCGTGTTTGAGAAGTGCTGCATCCAAAGGTTCACTCTGGATTTCCTGTGGCCATGAAATGCCTTCTGCAAGGGAAATGCCCACAAGGAGTCCGGGTTCTTCTAGATCAGCTTCATATCTGCAGGTCCCCAGAATCCCTTCCAGAGGCTCAGGTCTGCTTACTGGTTTGGGCATAAGCAGTCACCAGATGCATACTTTAGTGCACCTGGGGCCCAATGGCTAGCCAGGGCACAGCTGTGACCCAGAGGGGAAAGGGACATGGTAGACTTTCAGGCTAGGGGTCCACCTGAATGGCCCCAGATCGAGGCCCCTGGAGGAGCAGGGAAGAGCAGAGATGGGGAGGGGGTGGGCCTAGGGCCTTGTGCTAGACTTTTCCTCCTGGTTCCACACATAGGCTCAAGCCCACTTTTGCCTTTTTAGAGGGGGCCAAGCTACGTGCATGGTGATGGCTAGCAAAAAAAATCTATGCTTTCCATGCAGTTTTAAAATACTTGATACTAGGGGCGCCTGGGTGGCTCAGTTGGTTACGCATCTGCATTCGGGTCAGGTCAAGATCCCAGGGTCCTGGGATGGAGCCCCAAGTCGAGCTCCCTGCTCAGTGGGGAGCCTGCTTCTCCTTTCCCTCTGCCCCTCCTCCAGCTTGTGTGCTCTCTCTCTGTCTGTCAAATAAATAAATAAAATCTTAATATATAAAAAAATACCTCATACTCAAAAAGTTAGGTTGAATTCCAAAATCATTTGCCTTAAGAAATTTCAATGTAGCGTTTGTCAGTGAAAGAAAGTAACCGCTGTTAGATTCTTTAAACAGAATTTCAATTGCAGGAAAGTCTTGAATGGCTATAAACCAGGCTTTAAATTTTCTATCATCTACTTGTTCCTACGAAGCATAACACAGATAATGACTGTCAAAACTCCAGCAAGATCACTGACCAAGAAATATAGGTCACTCTTTCTAACCTAATACCTGATAAGAAGAAGTGATTCATAAATTGACATTTCTCATGAAAACACTTGAAAGTATTTTATTGGAAAATTCTACCTAAATTCAGTACTTAGTATTGTTCCCAACACTTATTTTCTCTTCTTTGAATAGTAACAATATACTTTTTTTTTCTGCAAAATTCTGTATGGATGCTCTCAAATCCAGTCTAATTTGCCTACCCATGTACCACACAAACGTTATGGGTGCATAAAAAAGTGAAAAAAGGTGAGAAGCATGTATCTAGCTAGACAGGGCTGATTAAGAAAAGCTAAGGTGCCCAGAACAGGCAGGGTGGAGAAGAATATTCCTCCATATTACATGCAGTATCTCTCTGGATCACAAAAACCTATTATTTCTTTATTTTATTAGAAATATATCCTTTAATAAAATACATTTCCTTCCTTTGCACAATTTGAAAAAACCAGATTTTTCCCCCTCAACAGATCAGCTTCAAAAATTTTTTTTAACATTTTCCTAACATGTAATTATCATCTTCCAAAGACCCAAAAGTGCCGTCAATGTGACTGAAATCAGAATGTAAATATTTTATAAACAGCTGTCAAATCTCAATTGGCAGAAAACAAAAAGGCCCGGAGTTGCTGTAATCCAACCACGAGGCTACATCATTTAATTGACAGATAAGACATTTTTCTCGTTTCCATTTTCCCATCAGCATTTTAATACATTAGCATGGTGTGCCACTCTGGATAGTCACTGTGACAATTTACTTGAAGACAGAATGAATTCTGAAATGCTCTGGGGGAGATGCCGAGCACAGTAACTGAATTCTGTTTCACGGAACATTTTTCACACTCAGTGTATTTGGAACGCCTGTTACCAACACGGACTGAATACTGGCATCCAGGGAATATTATCATGCCCATTTAAAAAAAAAAAAAAAGGCAAAAGGCTCTTAGCAGTTCAATAATTTATTATTTCATTCTTCGGGGCCTTCACTCAACAAACATGTCTGATTACGTATGTGCCAGGCTTAGTTGATAAATCTACATAAGATCTACGTATTGGCATCTGCCACTCCTCATCATAGATCAAAAACGCGGCTAGGAAGAAGACCGAAAGCCATCCTTCCTAGGTTAACTGCTGCCTCTGTGTGCACTGCTGTCCGTCCCTCCTCCCAGAAGGGTTTCTTTCTTTCTTTCTTTTTTTTTTTTCCCCCATCTTTACCTTTTTTTCCCCTTCCTTCCTAAGCCATAGACTCATGGGAGACATCTATAAGCACAACTTAACTTCTTTTGAGATAACTGACTTATAGCATTTTCTGCCTCTACATTCATCCATTCAGCAAATATTTATAAAGCTTCCTGGAGGCAACAGGCATCCGTATAGGCACTGTGGTTTCAGCAACACACACACACACACACACACACACACACACACACACACACACAACGCCCTGCTCTCAGGGAGCTTGAATCATTCTAGGCAAGAGATCAACAGCAAACCCTAAACAAATACTCATGGCTGCATTCTTCAGTCTTGCCTAAATCCCTTAAGTTGTAGGGGTATGTATTTTTACCATAGCAGGGTATTTTACAACAGAAAATGTCTAGTTTTTAGAAGGACTTAAATTTGCATGCCTGGGCTAGTGCTCATTTCCAGAGAGTGGTTAGGGAAGGCTGCAGCCGCTGAAATGTGAATGGGCAGGGCCCCAGGAAGGGGGCAAGGACAAAAAGAAACACTCACAGAATGGTAAGGACAGACGACGGAGTAGGGGAACAAGGAGAAAAGTGTGGGATGTGTAAGTCATGGCTGTGCATTGGAGTGTGGCCCTTGACGTAGGGGAGAGGAAGGGTCTTGAGCAGGTCTCAAGCAGGAGAGACAGAGATGTGATGTGGCTTCCCCAGGCAGGGACTGTGGCACATGGAAAGGATTTTGGCAAGGCAAGCACGGGAGTCAGTAGGCCAGGAGGAAGCTCATGCAGTGGTCCAGGCAAGACAGAATGACTTGGGGTAGGGTCGTAATAGAAGACACAGAAAGAAATGAGGAGATTCAGGATCTATTTGAAAGAAAGGAAAGAGACAGGAAAATCGCCAAGAACGCAGAGATTCAAAGGCCAAAAGGAAAGCGTGGCTTTAGCAGACACAGCATGTCCCTGTATTTGCAAAGGAGATCCGACAGGGTAAGCTATTATTTTACACTAAGAGAGTATCAGAATATCTGACACCTTCAATTTACAAATAAAGAACAAAGGTCCGGAGAGGTGAGATGGCATTTTTAAGGACAGCAGAGCTGGCTGTCGTCTGCAGTGCCCCTCTCCTATTTTCCAGCCCAGAGACTTTTCCATTACCCAAGCACCTCCTTCCCTGTCCTTCCCCGACTCAGCTCAGTACCTTATTCAATATTGTGCATGATTTCCTTGGAAAGGAGTTTCTTTACATAATTTATCTTTTATC
Source organism: Enhydra lutris kenyoni (assembly GCF_002288905.1). NCBI lineage: Eukaryota > Metazoa > Chordata > Mammalia > Carnivora > Mustelidae > Enhydra > Enhydra lutris. The sequence continues at coordinate 4,144,598 of NW_019154096.1, read as the reverse complement.
TGCATTTTACACCGTGAACCCAATAAGTATGAGTAAAGTAACAGACTGTGAGAAGGAGAATATTTAATATCAAGACTGTAGGTTAAAAGAATTTTGGTGGCCATATTGAGACCATTAGTTCTAAACGTTTATTACAAAAAAGAATTAAAGAAAGCAAAAACAACCCACCTTGGAATTCATAGTTCCTTCACCTGCTTTCATAGGCAATTCTAATTCCTTTTGATACCCACCCCCAACCAGACTTTCCCTCTCCTTCCATTTTTCTTTTTTAATGTGGAAGAGTCTCAGTTCACTTAGTTTTATAAATGGATAATCCAGTGGGAATTCTGTGTTACCAAAGAGCAAGCATTCAAAAGGTTGGAGCCAGCAATGCCACAGACTAGCCAGCAGATGTGATCAGCAACAGCACGGGGTCCTGCCAGATACTGCCAGGATAAGCATCAAGGCAGCGGAGCACTGGGAAGGGCGCCTGACAGGTCCAGTCCAAACCTCGCCCGTGATACCTATGATCATAGGACACAGTTCTCAACATCTCAGTTTTCCTCATCTGTAGATGGGGATACTAACACCCGGACAGTACTCCTGCGACATTAAAGAGGCACAACTAGCACAGCGCCTGGATCTGAATGACCGTGAATCAGCTCTGTCTGCATTCAGCTCTGAGGCTCAGGGGACCTAACCGATCAAGGTCATACCACGGGAGAGCTGATGGTAGGTTCACGAGAACTCAAGAACGTCATCAAGGAGTCAAGCTCCTTTACCTTTCTGCTCCAACATCTCTGGCTGGGGCTTTTGTCCTTGGGACTACGAGATGGGGGCTGTGCTGGGTACTCATCATGGTTTTTAATTCCTGTATTTTATGATGTTTTGAGATCTTAAAAGCTTGCTGCTTAGGAAAAGACTGCCTTTCCCAGGGCTAGCCAGTTCTTAGAGATAGCAAAGGGCGAGGACCGGAACCCACCTTCCATAGGTAAACCAAGCAATCCTAGCTGTATACTCCCAGTTCTCCTCTCACTCTTACACCCCAAGCCAGTATTTCCCTAGCACCTGGGACCCGGAGGCCAGAGACAACCTCTACAACAAGCGCCTACCTACACTCTTCCAAATGGCCAGTTCTCAGCTGTTTGTCCCGTTCTGCACAGCTATTCCTGCAGACACTCCAAGTAAAGACTCTGACTCCGACTTCTCCTTCTCTTCTGTCTAACCTGGTGCTTCCTCAGATGGCCCTGGTGGCAGGCAGTGGCCCTTCTCTCAGGATATGGAAGTAATAAGTTCTCCTTTCAATGGCGTTGACTGTGTCATTACTCAGCGGCTCCAAATTTTAGAACAGCTTTCCAGGTAGATGGATGGAGTCCTAATAAGGAAAATATTCCAAAGATACTCTGCTCTTGAAGCCCTGCTCTACTGTGTCAGGAAGGGAATAAATTCAGGAAGGGAGGCCCTACCTGGAGCTCACCATCTAGAGTTCGTTAGCCAGAGCTGGGTTATGAGGCCTCAATAAAGGAGTCAGGGAAGGCAAAGATTCTAAACTTGGCATTTCACTGTTCTTAAAAACATCAGAATAATAATAGTAATAATGGTATTATTATTATTATTATTATTATTTAGAAGGGAGAAAGGATATTAGGTAGGCTAGTTGCACTGTCTGCTGAATGGAGAAAGTATTAACAATGTTTAAGGGAGATTAACCTTTTTTTACAATATCGCTCTTTATATTCCCTATCAGATTTTGTACGGCATTTTGGATAAGATGATATAAATCAAGGGATAACATTTAAGCTTCTATGAGTTAGAGGAGCTATAAGATTCTATATATGCTAAAAATGCAAACATTTTGCATTGATTTCCAATAACCCCATACTGCTATAATTAAGATACAAAGGAATATTTGAAATAAAATTACTTATTTCATATTTTAACAAACATGCTTTCATTGTAATTTTGAATCTGATCAGCAAATAAGCAAAAACAATATCTTTATCAAGACTAAAAAATCAAGCACTATTGTATAGCTATATTAAGATGCACAGACAGCAATTAGAAATCATATTGAAAAACATCAATTTAGAAATCCCTATTCCTCATTAATCTATTTCACTGATCAATCCATAAATCCTTTTATTAAAACAAAGAACTCAACCCTCCCCTCCAAAGATCTTACCTTATAGTACCTTAGTGGAAGTTCCGAATGTCAATTATTTGGCCTCTGATCAGAACACAGTTGCTGGAAGAGAATTAAGAAAATGGGGTTAACATATAGCCCTAGGTGGGGAAAAGTCAGTAGGCTACACAAAAGGATTTGAAGAAATGTCAGAAGATTACAGAATTTTCTAGTGAAAGTGAGCTCATAGATCATGGTGCCTAACCCTCTCATGTAACAGATGAGGACACACATGGTCGGAGACTGAAGGTTCCTGTCATTGGCAGAAGAAACACATCTATTGACCTTCTCAAAATGCTCTTCCTGTGTGTGTGTGTGTGTGTGTGTGTGTGTGTATAGTGCCACTCCTCACACCCACCAAAGCTCTGGTCACAGTGAAGGGATCTAAAGCTAGAAGAGAGGAAACAACAGAAGTTGCACATTCCTTCTTCCATGTTAATAATGGCATCCTCATTTTTTCAGCTGGTGGATTAGTACTATCTACCACCCTTAGAAGCTCCTGTTGTAGGCTACCCTCCCCAGCTGCTATGGAGACACACACACAGACTCATGCACTCACACACAGGGTTAGAGTCAAATCTTAAAGAAATTCCCCAACCCCATTTTGGACACTGGCATTCACATTTTTAAAGTGTACAGAGTCTGACATTTAGGCTAGAACCTTAGGAAAGCTTTTAGAAGGTCGACTAGAGAATGAAAAAGAGGCACCGATTTTCATGAGCAGAGAACGAAGGAAGTGTGGCCTTGGCAAGGATGTCACTGGGGACAGAGGGTCAGGAAGGAACAGTAAGGACTATGGGAGAACTTGGGGTGGAGACTGAGATGTTGAGATGTTGGTGGATTTTTGAAAGGAGGACCCTGTGGTTTCCTGGGGTTGAAGGTGAGGTCAGACTACAGCACAAGGAGAGTCTGTGAGGTGAAAGGTTGAGGGTTCCCAGGATGTGTATGACTAGAGGAGTTCAGGGCAGCCTCTGAGAATAGGGTCTACAAGTTAAGCCTAGAGATGGAAAGAAATGTTTCAGTCATAGTAAAAAACAGATTTCTGTTTTGCATGTCTCTCTTTTTTAAAGTATCTGTCTACAAAGGATTGGGAAAAAGGAAAAGAAAGAAAAATCACTCATGCTACATCAATTTGAGAAGCATTGTCCTAGAGGACATTCTATTCTAGACACCAGCGTCTCCTCAGGAAAAAACCTATGAGCAGCTGGAACTTCAAGAGAATATGCGCCAATATCGACATTCCCATTCTTGCCAGAGGAAGTGGGGGGAAAGTCACCAGATAACACTTCAGTGGGAGGATGCAGGCATTTTGGTCTCTGGTCTCTAGGACATAGATGCTTTGGGCCATGTGGGGCATGCCAGTGAGCCTAGACTTCATCTTTGACCATTGATTCCTTCTAGAATCTAATGAGCCCAAGGGTGAGTGAATCCCACAGAGACGCATGTCAGTCCAGTCACTGTAACCTACTGAGTGTCCTGCACATACTAGTTGCTCAGTAAGTATTTGTTATATGGATAATATGGATATATATGGATAACAGTTATCCAGAACACATTTGCCTAATTTATAAGGAGAAGTTCCCAACATGCCTACATCTTGGGATTCAGATCATTTTAGTAAGTGAATACGTACTTCTCAATAAAATAAAATTAAGTCACATAAGTAAGGATAAACACTAGTCAGTCATTAAAATGTCTGCTAATAAAAATATCTCGTTCCCTCAGTGAACTGGGGAACAACAACTGAGATTGAATACCTTAAAGTATTTCTGAGTTTCTCTAGTGTTAGACTCGGGAAAGCATTTATTTTGAAAACCCGTGAGAGATCTGGCTTTCATTCTAACTTCAAATTGCTTCTATTGCAAATTAATTGCATATGACATTCATTTAGGGGTGAGCTTCAAATCTCTGAGTGTAGATGACAGGCTCTACCAAAATCCAACAAACATGGTTCAAAGGGTTATATAGTGAAAATATGATTGGTGATTCCAGAGATTGTTGTCATAATCTTGCAGTTAGCCAAATAAAGAGGAACACAAAGCCTGGGACAGAATAATAATTAGTGAAGAGTAGATGAGACATCTCTTTCAATAGGCCAACACCATATTACTTTTAGGATGTATATAGAGAAAGGTGGGTGTTTTTGTTATTGTCCTTAAATGGCTGAGTTTTACAGGCATCATGAAGTAGCAATGTGATTACAGGTCTGGACTTTTAGTAGAACCATCTAGATGGTTGCATTTCCTTCAGTCTTTTCCAAAACATCATTATTTGTCTGCTTTCTAATTACTGTTTTTTTTTTTTTTAAGATTTTATTTATTCATTTGAGAGAGAGCATGAGAGAATGAGAGCTGAGAAGGTCAGAGGGAGAAGCGGACTCCCCATGGAGGTGGGAACCTGATGCGGGACTTGATCCTGGGACTCCGAGATCATGACCTGAGCCGAAGGCAGTCACCCGACCAACTGGGCCACCCAGACGCCCGCCTGCTTTCTAATTATTGTGAGCATGTGTATTGCTCTTATATCCTGGAAGACACAGACCACTTATGCAGATGTTTTTGCAATCTAAGTGAATGATAACTCAATCCACAGCCGTCTGATTTACACAGCATCATACCTGCTCACGGCTCTGAAATAAATAAGCTTAATTAACTAATTTAACTTCTTGTGTTCAGCTGAAATCAGATCCCAGCCTCTTAAGATATAGAATATTCCTTTTTTTTTTAAGATTTAATTTATTTATTTGACAGAGAGAGAGAGAGAGAGAGAGATCACAAGCAGGCAGAGAGGCAGGCAGAGAGAGAGAGGGGGAAGCAGGCTCCCTGCCGAGCAGAGAGCCCGATGCGGGGCTCGATCCCACGACTCTGGGATCATGACCTGAGCCGAAGGCAGAGGCCTAACCCACTGAGCCACCCAGGCGCCCCTAGAATATTCCTTTTTAATTTCACAATATAGCTTTAGTTTTTAACTTGCCTTATCTGAAGACCAAAATAACAAGTGTTTTTACAAAGTTGTGCCTGACAGCTTGTTATATGGGAATAGGATAAATACGGTTCTAAAAATGCATATATTATGCTAACTCTAGTTTGCATTAAGTTCTTATTTAAAAACAGGATTCACTAAGTATCCGTGCTCACTCAGATGTCGCGTTATACACTAACTAGTTCCCTTCAAAGTCCATCTTCTCATTTTTTAAGCCATCCCATCCAGACAAGGAAAGACAGAGGTCATTTTTTTGTTAAGATTTTTAGAAAAGATTTATCTACTGGAGAGAGAGAACGAAGGAGCACATGGCGGGGGGTGGGGAGTGGAGGCAGAGGGAGACAAACTTCAAGTCAACTCCCCGCTGAGTGTGGAGCCCACGCAAAATTCGACCCCACAACCCACAAGATCATGACCAGAGCTAAACCCAAGAGTCAGACGCTTAACCGACTGAGCCACTCAGGCCCCCCGAAAGACAGAGATAATTAACACATGAAATTGTTCTTAGGAATGAAATTGTGCATTCCTCTGCTATAATCCCCAGTTTGCAGATGAGGTTCAGGAATCAAGTAACTGTCTTAGAGTTGTCCGTCCGGTGACTGATGGGTAAAACTGTTGTCCAAGCTTGGACCCTTTCCATTTCCAATCGCCCATAATGGTAGCAGGAACAACAGCTCTGATGAGTATTTACTGAATATTTGCTACTGCAAGCCCTTTGTATACACCCAATCATGGCCTCATCACAGCTCTATCTGTTGTTGTCTACATTGTATAGATAAAGAAATAGCTCCCCGTTCACTCTTTCTAGGGGAACCACAGCTCTAGAGCGATCATTGAGACAAAATTTGGCACTGCTCCATCTTTTCCCATTCACCCTTCCCCTTCTCTGTCCATTCCTTCTCATTTTACTTCACCCAAGACACAAAATTAACACACCTCCTGGTTTGAGTGGGCGGAAGTACAACAGGCCCGGCAATTCCTACGTTTTTGAGATGTTGCTTTGGCTGTTCTGTTAGGCAACAGACCTTGGTCCGGGCAGTGCAATGAGAGTTTTTAGGGGACGCTGAGGGCTCTATGTTAGGTAGGCTCTACCTGGGTATTCCTGAGAACGTAACACTCTGGAAGGGAAGCAACAGTAAGTGGGAATGATGTTCTTTGGGGTTTGCTGTCTAGGAATGCTACCACTCGATAGTGTCTCACTAAGACCCACCCTAGACCTCTCAGAGGTCACAAGATTCCCAGAAGCCACCACATAGAGGGGATGAATGTACTTATTCATTGCACAGCAATGGAGTCCGACTGACTGGCATTTTTCAATTCTCACAGCTCCCAGAGCCGGAGTCCGCAAGAGTGGCTACTGAGGTTCTTATAAAGTCTCATTACGCCAAGGGTTCTGGAAATTCAAGGCCGTACCAATAGACAATTAAATGAGGAGAAAAGTACTGCTCTCCATTTCAGTTTTGGAGAAAACGGGAATGGGAGAAGAAAACTTGACCCTCTCCGTGGAAAAGGACCACTTCTCTGTCCAATTTCCACAAATCTAATCTCATACTGTGGAGATAAAAGTTGGAGGCTAGATTCAACAAGATGTAGAAAACTGTGTGAAAAGATTATCCAAAGTTTGTAATTTCACATTATCTCTCTACATAGAAAAGTAACAAAAAAGAGATTCTCTAATAATATTAACACTGTTGGCTGACTCTTTCTGTAATTAGGTGTGATTCTTGTGTGCTTTAATTTTTTCTTATACATTAGAAGAAAAAGTCTTTACTTTTAGTCAACTAACTAGTATTTCTACAGGGCCAGTTAAATAACAAGAAACTAATGTTTTACTAGAATTTAACACATTTAACCAGTTCTTTCTGCATTAGCTATTTTAAAAAGCAAAAGAAAAACTTCTAAAAAGGCGTAGTTTAAAATGTCACTTTTGAGAAGGATATATGTACATATCTCACATATTATGTTAAATATAAAGACATTTAACAATTTAATGAAATAATTCATGACCTTCTAAAAATCAGACTCTATAGATTATGCCTGCTGGTGGGAGTAGGCAGTTAAATGTCATTTCAATGTTTCTTTTACTAAAAGACACAAGGAAAACTTAGAAGGGAGAAACTTAGCATAGCATAAAATATTCACAAAGTTATTATCCCATAGTATCCAATGCTTGTTTTTCTCCCTGTCACAAACTGAATTTTGTCCCCCTCAATTTCATATGCTGAAAGCCCTAAGCTCTCACCCCCCATGTGGCTATATTTGGGGATGGAGCCTTTAAAGAGATGACAAGGGTTAAATAAGATCGTAAGTGTGGGGCCCTATTCCCATAAGACTAGTGTTCTGGTAAGAGGAGGAAGAGGAGCACCTGGGTGGCTCAGCAGGTTAAGAGTCTAACTTTTGATTTTGGCTCAGGTCATGATCTCAAGGTCGTGAGATTGAGCCCCATGTGGAGTTTGCTTGCGATTTTTTTCTGTCCCTCTCCCTCTGCCCATCCTGCCCCTGCTCTCTGTCCTTCTTGCATGGGCAGCTCTCTCAATCTCACCCTCTTTCAGACAATAGATCATGTGAGGACACAACGAGAAGGCACTGTCTACAAGGCAAGGTGGGGGCCTCACCAGAAACCAACATTGTCCAGGGACCTGAGCCTCCAGAACGGTGAGAGAAGAGTTTCTGCTTCAGCCACCCTGCCGGGGACACTTTGTTACAGCAGCATGAATACACGGATACACTCCCAATTTGATATTCAGCTCTCCAGTGGATAAAAACAAGAACCTGCTGGAGATTATTTTGAACCTCACCTATAGTTTTGGCATTTATTTTTCTTTAAAATCATCGAATTCTAGAACACTGAAAGTAAATAAACAGAATTAAAGAACAAGTGAGCCCAAATCTTACCATTTCTGAATTTTGTCCTTCAGTCAGAAGTGGTGGATTTAAAATGAAATTTGAACTTTAAGTAGAGTATGTATGATGATAAGACAGAAATATCCTCCTTTGCTGGCAATTTGCAGAATAAGGATAAAAAAGAATCCTTGAAACCTCGGCTCCTTTCATTACATAATTAATTTGAAGGCAATGCATAGCAAGGAATATGATGTGGGGCCTATATCTGAATTAAAGAGGGAAAGAGTCATTTATCGCATGTGATTTATCATGATATTTCTAAAACTGATGAGGTAGGTTGGTCAAAAAGTGGTTAATCTGTATTACTGGTAGGAATGATGTGGGATGGAAAAGTAGCCATGGGTTTATATATTTTCACTTTTCCTTTTATACAGAAAAACCATTATCTTCCACCTTTTAATCCACATTGGATATAGAGGTATTTACGAGTTGATATATGCATTTATGGGTGAGCCTAGGAGACTAACTTATCTATAATTCTAAGGAGTCTATGGAAACAGAGTGGAACGAATAAGGTAGGGGCAGGAGGTGGTTTTGTTCGCCCAGGTTTCACCATCAATTTTTTTGTTCTGGAGCCTAAATTCCTGCCAACCTAATGATTTAGAAATGGAATTAAATGACCATTCATGCATAATAATACATAATAAAATATTTTCTATTTTTTTTGCCATAAAGTAATAAAGCTCACTTAAACCAAATCATACCTAGTTATAGAAGGAGAAAAAAAAAATCAATGATTTCTGTTTTTCCCGCATTATCATTCATTCACCATGAATTTAATAGTTTGGTGTTTATTGTTCCCTATATTTTGTCTTATCATTCAGCATATCCATTTCCTTGACTGTCACCCTACCTTTCATGTTATTATGCACATGATCTTCTCAGGAAACAGTACAACACATATTCCTCATCAGTCCATATAGCTCAGACTCATGCTTTGTAAGAGCAGATGGAACTCACCTCAGCATGAAGTGACGAAATTTGTTTAGTCCTTTTACTGTGCATGAGATGAGGATTGCTTCCTTTTATTTTTCCCATTAAAAACAATTTAGCAATAACTATCCTTGTGTATATGTATGTTCACTTTGTAGTCACATATCCCAGAAGCTATAATTTATGGCTTAAAGGGTCTTCATACTTTATAGTTAAATGGATCATGCCTGTTACTGATCAAAAATGTTGTAGCAATTTTGGTTCCCATGTTTCTTAACTGTGTATTATCTCTATCATTCTATCTATTTATCAATCAATCTTATTTTTTGGCAAGAAAATCAGTGTTCCCTGCATTATCTCTTTATTATCTGTTGGGTCTTAGAGAGGGTTTTGTACTAAGGGCACACTGTAAAGAATCTTTGGCCAATGTTCCAATGTCATGGCAGAAGAGGGAGATAATCCTTAGAAAATATATCTTAGGAAAAACAACAGTAACTACTATTCAGAGAAAGAAAGTGTAAAGGTGTTGTACTGAGTGAAAACAAGGAAACGCTCCGTTCAGGAAGTTGCTCTACATGGGAAAATACATTCTGACTTAAAAGTCTATTATTTTCTCCATAAGACTATGATTTTAAAAATGTCTAACCCACCAAATGATTTCCTGTATTCTTTAAAAGTTCAAGAAAAAAAAAATCTATAACAAAGGAAAAGGTCCAGTCTTAAAGTTCCTTAATTTTATAAACAATATTATATCTTTAAAATGCTACCCTTCAGCCAGAAATGACTCAGTTCACATGCTTGGAAATGTTAATCGCCCTTTTCTTCAGGTAACCTTTCCACAGTCCCTACTCAGGTGGCTTGTAAGTATAGTCCTTTAAATCTCAGTCTTTCTCCCTGTCCCTGAAGTTAAGTCATAATACGACTGTGAAAGCAAGAAAGGAATATTTCTTATTTTTGGCCAAAACAGTGCTCCAAAGCCTGATCAAAGAGCAATGTTTCCAGGAATGAATTTTAAGATGGAAAAAGGTGCCTGGAGTCTAGAATCTTATACAGAATATTCTTTGGGGGGCTTCCATTAGACATCTGAAAAACACATTACAGGACCCCTAATGAATGCGGAACCCAAGATCTTTTGGTAGCGGGACAGCCAAGTTGATCCACTACATTATGGAACTGATTTGGTGATGAAGAATTAGTTAGTAATGATGCTAGTTTCATTTAAAACATCTTAGGCAGGGGTGCCTGGGTGGCTCAGTGGGTTAAGCCTCTGCCTTCAGCTCAGGTCATCATCTCAGGGTCCCGGGATTGACTCCCGCATTGGGCTCTAAGCTCGACAGGGAGCCTGCTTCCTCCTCTCTCTCTGTGTCTGCCTCTCTGCCTACATGTGATCTCTCTCTGTCAAATAAATAAATAAAATCTTAAAAAAAAAAAAAACAACCCACCTTAGGCAGATACACTTTAAAAAAATAATAATAAGAGTAGATTTTTCTCTATGCCTAGGGTTTGCTTGTTTGGAGAAAAATGTTTTCTTTTTTTCCCCCCTTTATTCTTCCTTTCAGTACTCAGGAAATTTCCATGTTCTTTTCTTTTTCTTTTTCTTTTTTTTGAAGATTTTATTTATTTGACAAAGCATAGGAGAGCACAGCACGGGGAGTGGCAGAAGAAGAAGCAGGCTCCCCTATGAGGAGAGAGCCTGATGCAGGGCTCGATCCCAGGACCCTTGGGATCATGACCTGAGCCAAAGTCAGACACTTAACCAACTGAGCTACCCAGGCGCCCAAATTCCGATGTTCTTGAGCCATAGCTGAGTCTGGACTTCGGACAGTCGCTTGATTCAGTGTCTTGATTTTCTCATCCACAGCTTGAAGCTGAAACCATGAATTCAGCTCGGAGGAATGGTAAAATAACTTGTACAAAAGAGATAGGAAATACTACATCTAAAGGATAACGTGGCTGCATTCGGAATGATGGGAATTTGTGTGATTTTTTCCCCCCCTAACATTCTTGTTTTCAACTTTTTTAATATAAGCAGATATTACATTCTGATATCAAAGTCATCTGAAACAAATCTCCCACAATATGAAGGCTGAGCTCGTCTCCAGGTCTGACAGGATCCCCCGAGCCTGATCCCCTCTCTGGGCTTCCTTTCTCCCCACACTCCCGCTCTGGGCTGCTAGCTTCATCGGCAGCTACGTGTTCCTTGTAATTAAAAGTTAGCCTTACTTTCTATTCATGTGTCTAACTCTTTTACCGGATTGTAGGTAAGGACTCTGTGCCCCAAATGTTCCCTTAAGTCCACATTGCTTTCGAAGTGGACATACAGCTAAGACCAGAGGAAGTAATGAAGTCATGCCTGGCAAATTCTCAACGGCAGGCATGTATCAGAGTATAATACAGCTAAGCCAGATTCCTCAGGAATATAATTAACCAAACAAACAAACCAAATATAATTAACCAAACAAACATGAGCAAAGAAACTTAAGAACTGCAGGCAGAATCTGATATTTATAAATGCTTCTATAAGGTACAAGAAAAGTAGAATACTTAGAGACAATACAATAACAGTGTGGGGACATAAAAGGGACTGTCACACACTGTTCAAATCCAGACACAAAAGGAATCTCTAGTGGACCACTACAACGGTCATCTGAGCTATAGATTGTTATCCATTGTGTGTGTGTATGTGCGTGTGTGTGGCAAGCAAAGGAAATTAGTATTAGAACCCTGTATCATTTACATTGTACTCTATATAATATGCATATACAAATACAGACATATTAACACCATATTGGAGATTCAAAATTTTTGGCACAAAACTGTCACTTATATAAAAATTAATTCTTGCTGGCATTGTCGTAATGAGCTACCTTAACTGTCTGGATCCTGTTAATTGACCAAGAAGATAATGTTTAGAGTAGGCAAAACCAAGCAATCAGAAGACTCTTTACAGGTATTCACAACATTTTCTATACTGCACCTGATGTCCTAGGAGCTCCACAGTGTTCAAAAAAGAGATTTGGTGCTCAAATGAATTGGGAATTTCTGGGTTAAATACTATGCTACTATTATCTTTGCAATGGGATCATACAGAAATTAAAACAGAGATACACATTTTGAATTTCATAAAGCCAGATGCATTGTGATGTTTGCTTTTCCAGTTTTGTTTAGCCATGTTGAGTTTCTGTCTCTTCTTTCTTTTTTTAAAGATTGTATTTATTTATTGACAGAGAGGGAGACTGTGAGAGAAGGAACACAAGCGGGGGAGTGGGAGACGGAGAAGCAGGCTTCCCGCAGAGCAGGGAGCCTGATGCAGGGCTTGATCCCAGGACTCTGAGATCACGACTCGACCTGAGCCAAAGGCAGAAGTTTAAGGACTGAGCCAACCAGGTGCTCCCACGTTGAGTTTCTCTTAAGAGAACTAGGGTAAATGCTGCATTATACAGCTCAAGGTTCTTTTCTACTTCAGTACAGAATAAAGGTCTTTCTTTCCTAACCTAGCTGGAAAATGTATTTGATTTTGAGTCAGGATTAGTATTTTCCCTAAATTCATAGACTCTATAATATCATGAAAAACAAATTTGTCTTTCCGAAAAGAGAATAAGTCATGCTGTGTTGTGCAACAAAAACTCATTGATTTGGGATAGAAAAAAAGGCAATAGCAATATTCAAAAAACATATCTTCTAACACCACATTTTGAAATGTAATCGTGGTAATAGGATACGCTCTTGAAAATCTAATGAGCTTCTGAAACTGTATTTAGCTAAAATTTCAACCTCTTAAATATTTGGAAAGGTCAATTCTGATGTGATGAATTACAATTTTGCAATTCCTATTCTACAGCTGTTCTGGGGAAATACAATGTTGTTGGTAGTGGAAAACAAATATTTAATCAGTTCCCCTGGAGTTTTCTTGTCAAATTATCTTTCAGAAAATGCTCATATGTTCTCAGTTAGTATAGCTTATTTCTGCTGGATTAAACAGTATCTTCAGCAGGTAAACAGTTAACACATACTGCCATCTGATAATCAAGGCTATACCTTTCTAAGTCGGAAGTCTGGTGGGACCGGGGCGGGAGACAAACCATAAGAGACTCTTAATCTCAGGAAACAAACTGAGGGCTGCTGGAAGGGAGAGGGGTGGAAGGGTTGGGGTGGCTGGGTGATGGATACTGGGGAGGGTATGTGCTGTGGTGAGTGCTGTGAATTGTGTAAGACTGGTGAATTACAAACCGGTACCCCTGAAGCAAATAACACATTATATATTAATAAAATTAAGGAAAAAAAAAAGAAGTCTGAAGGATCCCTAGAGCTGTGAGGCTACAGGACTAAGGAAATCGGTTCATTACAAAGGAGTGTCATCTCTCTCATTTTGCTGGAGCCCCAGGGCGGGGGCCATGGGAGGAGCATTCTCCTGATTGATGGCTCGTATCATGAAGGCATTTGTATCTTCCCTTAGAGAAGTCAATCCGGATATAAGTCCCTCTGGATGTCTGGATTTCGTAGAAATGGTTTCATAACAAGCACCCATATTACTGAGATCACCTCCTCCATCCTCCAAAACGTTGGCAAGAGGGGGGAAGAAGAAAACAACTAGACTCTAATAAAAATTACTTGTCATTCAAAAAAACCAATGAGAATTATTAATGAAGAGTCAGCCAACACTGTATGTTAACTACATGGGAATTAAAATAATTTAAAAAATAAGACAAAAAAAGAAATAGCCAACCAAATAATTAATGCCTCTTGAAAAAATTTATGAAATTCTCCCCATATTATGGAGACTAGATAGAAGTGAATACTTTTCAAGCTGAATGAAGGATATTTTTATTTGAATCTAATACCTTTGTATTCCATTTTGCTTTTCAAAATTCTGTTAACCTAACTGTATGAGGTGTTCATCACTTTGAAAAAGATGACCTGAATTTTTGCAATTAAATACTCAATTAGAGATTCAAAAAGATTCTACATAAAATATTTCTATAGTCCATTTCTATAGTCCATTATTTCCACCTTTCCATAAATTAAAGCACAATTTTCTTTATACCACATAGGGCATCAGCTATACTGGGAAAATATAAGTTTTGTTGGGTGAGGTAAAAGCTGTACATTTTGACCACCCAGAAGTTAAAAGGAATCACTGGGAACCTGAATTATATCAAAGGAAAAGACATTTGAACTTAGGTTCAGGATATATTTTTCCCAAGCCTGGTTTGAGCCTATTCTGTGCATAAGCATTAAAATCCTAACAATTACTTCCATGGCTCCCTAGTGTGACTTGACAACCACTCTCCCACATCCATAAAGTGATGAATCCTTAAACTCAAGATTTTAATTTGGAATTTCACATTACATGTAACACAGTTCTCTTGTATCTTTTGGTTGCTCATCCTAATAATACTATCCACGTGATGTTTTGATTGGTTCAGTTGGAAGGGATCAGTAAGACTGCAAACATTTTTCAAGTAAGTAGAAACTTGGTCTTTAAGAAAGCACAAGTGAGATCCGGAGCTACCTCACCTACCTCAGTCTTCTTTTTCTCTTATGAGATACTGCACCCTTCCTGGTAACTGCTGTCATGACTTCATATTTCTGATTAATCGTTAGAGTTATAAATGTGGGGAGAGGGGGTCTGTATGCCCGTGTGCACGTGTGTGTCATGGAGAGAGAGCAACAGAGAGTGAGAAACACACACAAGCGGAAAGACTGACAGAGGGAGACAGACACACAGACAGATGTAGACATACACAAAGACAGCCATATGCTTTTCTTCACGTATGGCCCCTTTATTTTCATTTCTCTTTACCCGCAGATCCTTCATCAACAAACATTACTCATTTGAAGGCCTGCAACTCCCCCAGACTTCCACTTTTGGTGTGCGGGCCTCAGGCTGACCGTGAATAGTGCTATACTATGTAGTATTTGAGACTGGGAGATTTTTAGAATATATAATCTGTGTGATCTTCATTTCTCTATATACAAACCCTACATTTAAATATGCATAACAATGTATGTTGTCTTCATTCTATTTAAAAAAAAAAAAATCAAAGCACTTTATTGGGCTTGTTCTGCTCCAAATCAGTAGCGGTTCCTTAGAGACCCTCTGTACCATGACCGTAGAAGGATGGTGCCTTCAGCCTCTGCTTGCTGTACATGGTAAGTGCAATTCACTTAGCAAAAGTCTGTGCCTGATGAACTATCACATCAGCTTTCACTGCCTGTGTGGGTCCTCCTAGGAGCCCTGGGAGAGCCACGTGGACGATGAGTGAGGACACCCTGAATCCCCTCTGCCTATTTTGTGCTGGGGGCATTCTCCTAATCTTGAGTTCATGATCAGAAAAGAAAGATAGCACACACATAAGCTTCTGAGATATCCCTGACGGTCTTCAGGAACGACCCCTAATTCTCACAAAAACGCTATGGCAAAGACGCTCTTGCTATCCTCCACATGACAGAGAAGGGCAGGTGGCTTCCTCAAGATGACAGGTAGTAGGCAGCAGTGTGGCTCCATAAAGGGGGTTCTTAACCACCATGCGACTCCACAACACTGCTTGGGGAGTGAATCCCGTCCCACATCACAGGGAAACATTCAGTGGGGACCAAGTCCCATGGTGGATCTACATGGTTTAATGTGAGACAATGGGCAGCATTTCTTCAGCTGTATGCTGCAGGGAATGGGGAAAAAGATGGAGAAGGGAAAAAACCAACTAGAAATGAGACTGCTTTTGAATGATACCCTGTCTAGACAGACGTTTCTCAGTGTGTGATGGAGAGTGGGGTTGGCAGCAGAGAGGAATAGGCCGGCTTCTGTTTATCTGTGGGTGTGATTGCTTTTTTCTTATCTGTCTGAGGAAGAGGGCATGCAATTTATAGAAGAGGGAAAAACATATTTTCTGATTTAAGGAAGAGTTTTAAATGCAAAAGTCAGAAAATGTTGATATTCTTGACTTATCAGAAGTGGCGATTCAATACACAAAAATGCACCCTACCACTCTGTGTCGATTAATAAAGTCACCTCAAAAATTTAAGCAAAAACTGTTAACTGCTATGTGATATTATGTCTCGTGATATATTAATTGAAATAAAAATTAAAAATCTGTTACATGTCTTCTAAGAGTCTCCCGTCTAAAAAGGTCAGAGCAGTAGGAATTGCAATTGCCCCATTAATATAACAAAATACTCACATATATGAAGAAAAAAAAAAAGACTTGATATTTCCATCTCTGAATATCTTTAAGCAGAGAGTTTATTGCTAGATTCATGAGGACATGGTAAAGGAAAAGAAACAATTTGAAAACCCATGAGAGCAATCCTAGTTCTACAAGTCAGTGAGTATCTTATTTTATGAATGAGTCTATATGTATAAACTCAAATCTATAAATTAGAATTTTATAAATTGTATTTAGAATCCTTAAAATCTGTGAGAATCTTCTTTTTCATTTTTCATAAACATCAATACCACATACTTCTTAATTATAACCCATTGACAATAAATTTTAGGTAGACTTGCCTGAATTTGTGATGTTATGAAAACTTGTCCACAGAAAGAAATTTTCTCTTAGATGCAAAAAACATCACTTAAAAAGTATGGATTTCGGGGGGGGGGGGCGCCTGGGTGGCTCAGTTGGTTAAGTCTCTGCTCAGGTCATGATCTCAGGGTCCTGGGATCAAGCCCCGCATGGGGCTCTCTGCTCAGCAGGGAGCCTCCTTCCCCCTGACCCCCACCCCCCGCCTGCCTCTCTGCCTACTTGTGATCTTTCTCTCTGTCAAGTAAAAAAAAATAAAATCTTTTAAAATAGAAAAGTTAAAATGGTAAATTAAAAAAAAAAAAAAAAGTATGGATTTCAGGATGCCTGGCTGGCTCAGTAGGTGGAGCACACAACTCTTGATCTCAGGATTGTGAGTTCAAGTCCCATGTTAGGTGTAGAGATTACTTTAAAAAAATAAAATTTGGATTTACCCAATGTTTAATGAATTATCTACTTATATATTATGCGATTTAAATTGTCTGTTTGTACTATTTGCATGTAGTAAAAATTAGCATATGAGTGCATCTTAGTCAACATGTTTAATGGATTAGAGCTTAGTTTAGAATTTATAGATTTTTCCAGTAAGCTTCACTTTGTTTGCTTTTCTCCTATACCTTTTGACATTTTTCATTACTTAGAAAGAGAAAAAAGCACTCAAACTTGTTTATTTTGTTTATACAAAGGTTAATTGGCTAACAGAAAAATCATTAATGTCCATAGCTTTCGTTAAAAGAAAATTCCCAAGGATTTGAGCGAGGTAGAGAGTGTGCAGACCAGAACCAGGCAGCCTGGATGTGAATTCTAATTCTGATGCCAAGTCATTCGTGATGTTGGGCAAATGTCTTTCCTTTCTGTGACTTGGTTTTGTTTCTAAATGGGATCACAGTAGTACACTCATGCCGTTGAAAGGACCAAATTATTTAATGTATGTAAAGACCTTAGAATGGCTTAGTATAATGCCTGGCAAGGAAAAGAGCTATTCACTTTTAGAGATTAGATTATCTGTATGACGTTATAAGGTGTTATGAATCTATTATAGATCAGGAACAGCATTAGAGAGAACTTGATAACTACGACATAAGAAATGGGACAATGGTATACCATTTAATAAGACATTATAATCTAATATATACAAGACATAGGCATTAAAAAATAAGAGGCATAAAATAATGATAGCACAGTTCTTTTAAAAAAAAAAGATTTGCTTATTTTATTTGAGAGAGCGTGAGCGTGTGTGTGTGAGTGGGGGGAGAGGCAGAGGGCAACAATCCTCAAGCAGACTCTCCACTTAGCATGGAGCACCACACGGGGAGAGATCTCATGACTCATGAGATCCAAAACCAAGGGTTGGATGCTTACCCGGCTGAGCCACCCAGGCACCCCAATGATAGCACTGTTCTTTTTTTTTTTTTTTTTTTTTTTGAGATGGAGCAAGAGCAAGCCAGAGAGAGAGCAAGAGCAAGAGAGCACAAGCAGGAGGAGTGGCAGAGGAAAAGGGAGAAGCAGGCTCCCCATTGAGCAGGGAGCCCAAGGAAGGGCTCAATCCCAGGACCCTGGGATCATGATCTGAGCCAAAGGCAGACTCTTAACCAACTGAGCCACGCAGGTGCCCTGACAGCCCAGTTCTTGAAACATGAATAGTAACATTAGAGATGATTCACACTTTGGATCATTATTTTAACATTAATTTTAAAAGTTATAGGAATTTAGTTTGATTTAGTTTGATGAATTTATGGATAAAAGTTTATTTTTTTTAAATATTTTATTTATTTATTTGACAGACAGATCACAAGTAGGCAGACAGGCAGGCAGAGAGAGAGGAGGAAGCAGGCTCCCCACCGAGCAGAGAGCCCGATGAGGGGCTCGATCCCAGGACCCTGGGATCATGACCTGAGCCGAAGGCAGAGGCTTTAACCCACCGAGCCACCCAGGCGCCCCAGGATAAAAGTTTATTTTAACAGCATCAAATTAGCTGTGTTAGTTTAGAGAACTATACCTGAAATACATGAAGAACTATGAACACCCAATAAAAGACTGAACAGCCCCCAAAAGGAAATATGAACAAAAGATCTTAACAGACACTTCGCCCAAGGATATATACAAATGCTAATTAAGCAACATGAAAAGATGCCCAGGATAAGTAGCCATTAGGGAAATGCAAATAAAAACAAGTACCATGGCACATCTGTTAGGACGACTAAAATGAAAAATATTGACCATCGTAAGCATTAGTAAAAACGTAGAGCAACCGGAACTCTCATCTGCTGCTGGGAATGTCAAGTCCATAACCACCTTGAAAACCCGTCTGACAGTCTCCTGAAAAGTTCAATATACACCTACCATAGGACCCACACATTTTGCCCCTGGGTATTTACCTAAGAGAAATGAAAACATTTCCATGCAGAGCTATGTACACAAATGTTCACAGCAGAATTTTCTTAACAGCTCCACACTGCAAACAAGCTGAAGGTCTATTAAGAGGTGAATGGATAAACAAATAGAATATCAACATCACAGAATACTCGTAAGTGACAAAAAGGAAGGAACTACTGATGTACAGAAAAGTATGGCGAAATTTCAAAATAAGTGCACTGAGTGAAAGAAGCTAGATCAAAACAGAGTACCTATTAGAGTACAATCCCATTTATATGAAATTCTAGAAAATGCAAAGTAATCTCTATCGCCTGAAAGCACATCAATGGTTGCCTGGGGACAGGGAATGGGAAGGGGGGACAGCGAAGGGGGAGACTGCAAAGAATTCCAACATTACAAAACCTGACAAACTGACAAAACACCCTCGTTGTCTTGTTTTTGTTGATGGTTTCACAGATGTACACATTACGTCAAAACTTCATACTGGATGCTTTAAATGTGTGCAATTTATAGATATCAATTTTACCTTAATAAAGCTGGAAAAATAATAAATCGACTGTATCTTTCCATTTATTTTATTTGTCAATGCCCTGCTATTTATGCAAAGGGACAATGCAGCAACAGTGTTGGGTCTGCAAGAAAAATGATTTTGCATTGCATTGCTATATAAAATAGTATGTTAAGTCTGTTTGTGAAGTTAAAAATCTTTAAGCAAACATTATGCCCTAGAGTTTTATATTCAAAACCTTTGTCCTGGTGAAGATCTCTCCATTTTCCCCACAGCTGAGTAACAGAACTGGTAAACTTTGACTTTCAGTACTGTTTCTGCATGTGTGGCCTTGGTCAGGGGTGCCACGGTCATTTCTGCACGTGTGGCCTTGGTCAGTGGTGCCGCAGTCTCTAGGTGCACCTGCAAGGTGGTGTTCAGAAGGACCAAATGCACTGGTCCATACTCTAAACCTCAGAATTATCAAAGTTTATTGTGTTACGGTTTGGCAAGAGAGCTCTGGCACTTTCTTGCCTGTGGAAGTATCTATGTTGGTTATTTTAGAGCATATAGAACAATTAAAACAGATGGAAGTATTTAGGAGGAAATATCCTTGCCAACAAGAATTTTGTCAGAGCTGCTCTTTTCAGAAACTCTAAATTATTAGAACCCACGAAAGTTTATTTAAACAATAAGTATGTGGGGAACATTTTCAAAAGCAACTTTTGAACAAAGGAGGCCTGTGTGATAAGCACATAAAGATTCAGACGGCAGATTGGGTTATAGCCTGCATTTACCGTGGTGTTTGTCAAGAAAGCTCAACCAATGATGAACGAGTTTGATTCATTTGTAACTAAATGATTTCAAAATATAATTATACATAAACGTCAAAGCTTTGCTGCAACAGAAATTATATTTAACTTAGGGTACAATTTATTCTACTCATTATGATACAGAGTGGAGCAGATAAAATAAAGGGATTCTTTGGACCTCAGAAATTATGAAAACCACTTTGCTTATTAATACATACCTGGTCATTTCTTCCAGGGAAAAAGCATCTTCCTTAAAATAAATAAATAATATTTAATATTTATTATTCTATATAATATATAATTGTGCCATATAATTATATTTTATATATATATTTATAAATAAACTTCTAGGAGGCCACGGGAGGTTGCCTAATGAAAGCTTTCCCTAACTCTAAATGCAAATAAAAGAGTGCATAATTATGCTATAATGTTAAAATAGAATACAGGGTATAATGTGAAGCATATTTTCATTATCAAATTAATAAAATAAGAGAGTTTTATTTGCTGTGCAGAAGCTCTATAGTTTGAAGAAGTCCCAGTTGTTTATTTTTCCTTTCGTCATTTTGCTTTTGGTGTCAGATCCAAAAACTCTTTGCCAAGACCAATGTCAAGGAGCTTAGTTTTCTTCTAGGAGTCTTACAGTTTCAGGTCTCACATGCAAGTCTTTAATCCATTTCAAATTGATTTTTGCATATGGTATAAGATAGGGGACCAGCTTCAATCTTTTGCATGTAGCTGACCCGTTTGCCAATGTCATTTAATGAAGAGACTGTCCTTTCTCCTGTGCATATTCTCAGCTCCTTTATTGCAAATTAATTGACCACATATGCCTGGGTTTATTTCTGGGTTATGTCATTGTTCCAGGCTTGTGTTTTATGCTTACACTATAGCTTTGTAATATAGTTTGAAATCAGGAAGTGGGATCCCTCTGGCTTTGTTCTCTGCCTCCAGACTTCTTTAGCTATTCAAGGTCTTTCGTGATTCTCCACAAGTTGTAGGATGATTTGTTCTATTTTTTCTGAAAAATGCCACTGGAACCTTTCCACTGATTGCACTGAATCTGTAAATTGCTTTGGGTAGTATGAACGTTTTTAACAATATTAATTGTTCTGATCCATGAGCACAGAATATCTTTTATTTATGTCTTCTGAGATTTCTCTCATCAATGTCTTATCGTTGACTGCGTACAGATCTTCCACCTCCTTGGCTAAATTTTTTCCTAGATATTTTACTCTTTTTTTAAAAAAATATTTTATTTATTTATTTGACAGACAGAGATCACAAGTAGGCAGAAAGCAGGCAGAGAGAGATGGGGAAGCAGGCTCCCTGCTGAGCAGAGAGCCCGATGCGATGCGGGGCTGGAGCCCAGGACCCTGGTATCATGACCTGAGCCGAAGGCAGAGGCTTTAACCCACTGAGCCACCCAGGCGCCCCTCTTTTACTCTTTTTAATGCATTATTTTCTTAATTTCCCTTTGTGCTAGTTTGTTGTTAGTATATAGCAAAGTAACTGGTTTTTGTACATTGATTTTGTATCCTGTAGCTTTACTGAATTAGTTGATTACTTCCAACTTTTTTTGGTGGAATCTTGAGGGTTTTCTATCTATCATATCATGTCACCTGCAAATAGAGGCAATCTTTCATCTATCTCTCTGATTTGGATGCCTGGATGCCTTAATTGCTCTGATTAGGACTTCCAGTATTATGTTGAACAGAAGTGGAGAGAGTGGGCATCCTTGTCTAGTTTCTGATCTTAGAGGAAAATCAGTTTTCACCATTGAGAATGATGCTAACTGTGGCCTGTCGCATATGGGCTTTACCGTGTTGAGATACATTCCCTCTATAATGAGTTTGTGGAGAGTTTTTATCAGGACAGATGTTGAGTTTTGCCAAAGCTTTTTCTGTGCATTTATTAATATGACCGTATGATCACTATATTTCAGTTTCTTACTGTGGTATATCATATGAGTTTAGACAAGGTTGAACCACCCTTGTATGCCTGGAATAAATCCCACTTGATCTTATACTTTTAAATTTTACAACCGTGACTTGAATTGCAGAAATTATTTCAAATAAATCTAAAGAATGCATGTGAGCTTCTGGGTATTTTTCAGGTCAAATAATAAATTCCAAAATTAATTTATGATACATGTACACATATAGTGGAATGGTGGATTTAAACTGAGTCTTTTTCATTTTAGTTTTTCATACTAGTGGGACTCCAGTGAGATAAACAACTTAAATTAAAACTGCAATCAATTTCTTATAAGAAAAATAAGCTGAGTCAGAATTTTGTTTTTATTTGCCAGCACTCTAAATTATTGAAGAAAGAGGACCCCAGCAATAATGTCAGTCCTATATGTACTTCTGTTTTTCCCTAGGGACACCAAAGCAAGGGGTACAAGCAGCCTCCACACCAAGAAACAGTTGTTGTCCCAGCAAGATGCCTATGTATTTGCTAAAGGAAACTTGGTAACTCTTTTTCAACAAACAAAAAAGATCTAGCACTTTTCATACAGTGATTATGCACCAGGCATTATTAACCAAGTACTTTAAATGTACTAATTCATACCTCACAACCACACTATCCAGGATTCTTGCATTCCTGTTCTCCTTGTAGAGGTGAGGACTGGAGCCAGAGTGATAACTGGCTCCCAGAGCAGAATAAGGTCAGCCTGTTGGGCTTGCCCATAACACACGAACTTTTATCTTTCCTCTCCTTATGTGGCAACAGTTTTTTGCTTTTTCAGTTTAGAAAAGAATATATCTCCACCTAAATGAAATATGAGTGGCAGAGGGAAGAGAGGCCAAGTGAACGAGAGTGAGAAGCCACTATCTCTATACAGAGGGCTGCAGTCAGGAGGCTCCCATCTTGGGTGCCTCCTGGTTCATGTAATGATACGTGGTTTGATGGTCTCATAGGCATTTGGGGGGCACAGAAGAGACTACTTGGAGGGTGACGCTGGATTTAAAATTTAATTTTCAATTCATTAAAGTTACAAATCAAATCATGGCTTCCTTAGGCATTTCACTTAGCTTCCTACCTCCTGCCCCCCTCCTTGCCCCCATGATTCTGGTAATTTAAGCAATCAAGGTAGAATAGTGCTCTCTCAAAGTTTTAGGTTTCACACCCTTTTTTTACACCCTTAAAATAGTTGAGGACCCCAATGAGCTGTTCTTTAAGTAAATTACCTATCAATATTTACTGTATTAGAAATGAAAACTAGAAATTTAGAGAAAAATTAATTCACTTGAAAATAATAAAGCCCTAAAAAAATTAACACAAATAATTTATCTTTTGGTGAAAAATAACTATGCTTTCCAAAACAAAAAAAAAGATGTGGTTAAAACTGGCACTGTTTTATATTTGTGCAAATCTCTTTAGTGACTGGCTTAACAGAAGACAGCTGGATTCTCCTATCTGCTTCTGCATTCCATCTGTTGCAATATCACATTTGGGGAAACCTGTGGGCCAGTCCACTGGACAATGCTGAGGCAGCAAGAGAGGAAAGGCAAATAGTCTGAAATTTTAGCATTGTTATGAAAATAGTTTGGACCATGCGAGATCCCTCACGGACCTGGGGACCCCACAGAATCCCAAGGCATGCTTTGGAAGCTAATCACAACAGTGACCTTGAATACTGTTTGTTACCAACTGATAGGTCTAATCCTTTTTAAGTGTTACAAATACCCATATGAAAAACCTTCCTAAGCACGTAAGTAGTTCTCATGCATTTAATACATCAACCTTATAAATGCCAGAAACTTTAAGTTATCTTAAATATCCTAATGAAAAAAGTAAACTTTGTGAGATTTCTTCCCCAAATCCCAAGTTTAAATGATTATACATTCTACATTGGAATGATCAGACTGTAACTCTATTAGGGTGATCTTAAAATTACATATCTATAAACTACCAATTATGCACACATTCTCCTTTTAAACATATTAACATTATGGCCTTGATTCTCTTAAATATTTATATTTTAATTCTGTATCTTCTCAGAGGTGAAAGATACTTGCTTTCTTTTTTTTTTTTAGTTTTATTTTTTATAAACATATAATATATTTTTATCCCCAGGGGTACAGGTCTGTGAATAGATACTTGCTTTCTAGGGAAGACAATTATCTTCCCAGTCTAACTGGGATTCCTGTTGACCCGTTCCTTTGGCCAGTGTTTTCATGGGATTTTATTAGCTGATCTCATGAGAGGCACTAGATTCCACATGGTCATTATATCAATGGCTCTGTACCAGCAAGAGGGGAAAAAGCATGTAGCCTATAATCCTAAATTCAGTTATGGGCATGACCTATTTTTGCCCTTCTACTAAAAAAGTCTAAAACTCTCACGCAGGCTGGTGGCTTGATTGGATTTTGAATACGTCTGGATCTTAAGCTATGTAAATGTCTTCTCGCCTAAAGACCTTTGAACTTGAGAATAATTCTTCATTCATTCATATTATCTGGACCATACAGCCATACAGATATTTAAACTCTTACCTGATTAAATTTTGGGTAGCTCATGTGGCTCCTCCTGGCATAAAAACCAGTGTAATTCAACCGAAAAATGATCTCATGAAATATGTAATTCATCCTAACTTTAAAAAAAATAGTATTAAGTCAAATTTTCCTATTAAAAAATCTCAGTCATTAAATGGAGCATTTTGATTGAAAAATAAAGAGACCCTAATGAAAGTAACCCATGTAATCTCAGATTCAGAAAGTAAAATGGAAGGAATTTACTCTGCATTTAAATAGTCTAATAATCTTTGAAAGGCACAGAAATTTAAAAATACCAGTTGGCATTCCACTTTCTCCAACTGTACCACTTCAGAGGAAACAAAGCTGCAAATCCCTGGATTAAAGGAACAACAGAAGTATCTAAAAGTTCTCAGGATGAACTCTATGTCGGGACCCATTTCTCTTGGATTATCTGTAAGCCACAGAAACTGATCCTGCCTCTGGAGACCCAGAGTCTGTCACTTCATGAAAGGGCAGTTGTGGCTTGACATGCAGAAAGCCAGCTGGGACTCACGTGGCTCCAGACATTAAGTCTCAGAGAAGGAAGCATAATGTTAGGCACATTGTCAGAGACTGGAGACGATCTTTCCCATTTCTCAATCATTTCAGCCTTATCTGAAGAGAGGTGGAAATATGTTCGAGAATTCCTGGAGCATAGAAATTACAGGAAGGGCTACATGAAATGAAGGAATGGATAAATACCATGACATTATTTTAAAGTCATATTTGGAAAACTTGACTTTTTTTCAGGTTGCTTTTCTTTATTAAAAAAAAAAAAAATCTGGGGCGCCTGGGTGGCTCAGTGGGTTTGGCTCAGGTCATGATCTCAGGGTCCTGGGATCGAGGCCCACGTCAGGCTCTTTGCTCGGTGGGGAGCCTGCTCCCCTGCTCCCCATGCCTGCCTCTCTGCCTACTTTTGATCTCTGTCTGTCAAAAAAAAAAAAAAAAAAAAAAACTTAAAAAAATGTTAAAAAAAATTCTAGCCTTAGTTTTTACAGATGGGCTAAGAGTTTTCTATTTCATTTAAAATTGTATTGTTACCAATTTAATAAATGTTCCTTCTTAAAGTGCAATAATCACCATCTTTCTGTATAGAACACAAAAAGCACAGCCATGTAATGTTTAATCCAACAACTAAATCTCAAACTTGACTGCAAAGAAGATGTTTAATTGAAAGGAACAGGATTTAACTGAGGAGAGAAAATGTTTTTAAATATATTTCAATTTTTAAATTTACATATTGTGGATTCTCTCCATTTTTACCAACTTAACTAAGTAGCCTGTTCTTATCAAAGTTCTTATCAAAGTTCATCTTTTACTGCATTGCTGAAGCTTCATAATACCACCGAGGAAAATCAAATAGGATTTGGGGCATAAACTGCCATATCCTAGCAAATGACTAAGCTATAAAAAATTATTCATAGTTATAACAGAAATTACTCCAAACAGAAATTCCAAACAGAAATTCATGTAAGGCTACTCATTTTTATTATGAAATTTACTGTTATCTATAAACTGTCCATATTGTATGTGTGTGTATGTGTATGTGTATATGTATATGTGTGCATGCGTGTGTGCGTGCGTGTGTGTGTGTGCGCATGGGTGTGTGAAGACACACATATAAAGATAAAGGGAACACCTAAACATCCATAGCTCAGTTTACCTTTGAGGTTCACTATGAACCTATCATACATTAATTGTATAAGGCCATTTTTCATGGGACATTAATATATTTTCTCTGGTAAAGCAGAAGGTCAGTTTCTAGAAGCAGCTTCATAAAGACCAAAAGAGAAAGCTGTGGTTTCTAAAAAGGTCAAACCCAGAGCTCGTTGGCTTGGACTATACATGCTTACTTTAGAGCCAACTTCTTTCCCAAAGCTAAGAAAGTCTTATTGACCCTTGGTAGAACATGGCAAGAGCACAGGCCTACTTTGTCCAAGGTGACAGAATGCCTGCCAGGATACCGCATACACAGACCTACCACTGAATGCTAGAAGCACCCACATCTGTTTAGAAAAACTAATATCTTCCAAAAATATTGTTTTGTTATTTACTCTTGCTTTACCTATCTATTCCAAAAAGTTAACTTGTCTAAGTTTTTGCCTTCAATAGTAGGAACTCCTTGCCAAAAAATCGAGATGAAAAATAGGGAGCATTATGTTCCTAAAAAATATTCTCCTATTATGATAAGGGATTATTAAATATTCTTACATTTTAAACAACAAACAATAGTGCACTAAACGTATTAGGACAGAACTTCATATTCCTTCAATATAAATGAAAACAAAAGCTGAAGAAATAATTATAAAGATAGATAAATTGGACTATACTAAAATTCAAAACTTCAATGCATCAAAGAGCATAATCAACAGAGTAAAAATACAACCCAAAGAATGGGAGGAAATATTTGTAAGTCATACACATAATAAGGGATTAATATCCAGAATATATAAAGAAATACTACAACTCAACAATAACAACAAAACCAATTTAAAAATGGGCAAAGGACATGAATACATCATTCTCCAAAGAGGATACAGAAATGGCCAACAAGCATAGGAGAAGATACTCAGTATCACTAATCATTAAGTAAATGCAAATCAAAACCACAAGATCTCTTGACACCCAGTAAGATGATGACTATCAAAAAACAGTGACAAGTGTTGTTGAGGATGTGGAGAACGTAAAATGGTACAGCCACTAGAGAACAGTATGAAGTCTCCTCAGAAGAGGTAAAAACTAGAATGGCCATATGATCCTGCAATTCCATTCCTGGGTATATATATGAAGAAGAATGGAAAGCAGGATCTCAAAAAGATATTTGTACCCCATGTACCCACAGCACCATGCACAATAGCCACAAGTTCCAGAAGGAACCCAAGTGCCCACACAACAGATGAGTGGATAAGTGGATGTGGTATATACACACAATGAACTCTTCTTCGGCTTCCTGACATCTGCTAGGGCGCGGATGAACTTTGAAGACGTTATGCTGAGTGAAATACACCAGTCACAATAAGACCAATACCATATGATCCCACTGACATGGGTAAGGTATCTGCAGTAGTAAACATCACAGAAAGAGTAAGTAGAATGGTGGTTGCCAGGAGCCCCGGGTGATGGGGAGTTGTCGTTGAATGGGTAGAGTGGTCAATTTTGTAAAATGGGAAAGTTCTGCACATTGGTTTCACAACTCGAATGTACTTAACACAATCGTACGGTACACTTAGAAATGAAGCAAGTTCCTTACACTGTCATTGCACATAGTTCTAAAAAATGAATTGTTCTACAGATGTTTCGGAAAGTGCTTCTAGTTTATATGGACACACTCCCAGCAATGCGCACTCAGCATTAACTGAGAAAAATATGCATCAAGCACCTATTTTCCTGTTGTTAAAAATGATACTTTTTATTGCATAAACATCAAACGGAATCAAATGGACACTTTTATTAATTTTTTTTAGAGGTTAGGATAAGCAGAGAGTTTATTTTCTCTCATCTAAACTCATCATAATGGAAACCCCTCATTAGTTCAGCATTTCATACTCCCAGTTTCTTTCTTTTCATACCAAAATTCATGATCTCAAATGGATACTCCACCTCTAACAATATTTCAAACTGTCCACACTGGCTACCACAATGATTTTCTTTATTATCAAACCATAATCTTAAAGTTCAAAGTGCGTCCTCCTACTCAAAACACTTTGGGGGGGGGGAAGGACCAACTCATTAGCACTATGGGCATTTATATATTAAAAGTTTCATGAGAAGAAAGAAGGAAGGACATCAGCAGGGGAGCTGTAACCAGCCAACTGACGTGGTGGAAAACAGCTATTGCACAATGAAGAACAAAAACAGAGTGACTGAATGTATATAAAAAAGCATGACAACAGGCTACATTAAAAAGCATAAAAATGTCTAAACACCAGCTCTGAGAGCAGCCACAGAAAGAGAGCAGGAACCACCAGTTCTCCATTGCGTGAGCACTCACACTTTGCACTGTATTCAATGCTTTAAAGGTTATGCATTTATTTAATCATTGCAATAAATACATGGGGTGGACTCTCTTCCCCCTCATTTTAGAAGGAAAACTGATGTTCCACGAATTTAAGTAATTTGCCCTGCGTCTTGTAGTTGATATCCCCGGGCCCGCCACCTTTTCTCTAATTGGTCCTAGGATCTATCGAACTAGAAGATCCTCACAAATGCATACCCTTTATCTGGCTCTAACCCCACTCCCATTCCTTCCCACTTTAGGACTCAATAAGCCCCTCCAGATTTTCATGCCTATTGATGTTTCCTTTAAGAAAATACAGTTTAAAAACCACTTCCATCACAGAAGATCAATCCAGTCCCAGAGATTATTTGCTCGTTTTATGGATCAGGAAGCAACCCCACATTGCCATCGGTCATGTCACCACAACTCACATTCCAGGCCTCTCGGAGGTCTCCCATCAATCAACAAGCAGCACAGACCTCAGCAAATTAACTGAGGAAAACACAAGATTTGCGAGCGGAGGATGAGGGAAAGCTACTCCAGCATGGGACTCACTCCCTTAGGGTAATTAATAATTAGCCTTCCTGAAATATGAAGATCCACTTAAGGAATGACATAATCCTCTCCATTGGGTTCTTAAAGGTAATATTTCAGATGAGAAAGAGGAGTCTAGCCTCCTATCACTGGGTTTTGAAATTGTTCTCTCCTCCCCCCTTCCCCAGCCCACATCCTTTAAATCAATGGGTTTAAAACTCTCAAATATACTTTGTACAATGTGAGAAAATGCCCTTTCAATATGCCCAGAGGTCCATGTCTATATGGGAAAGTGCCTCCGTCTTGAGTTTCCATGAGTTACAGTAACTCACCATTTCATCCTTCATGTTTCCGTGAAAAATAAGACGTGCCTTATTTCCAGCTTCACATGTTGTGAAGAGAAAAGCCATCCAATCAGAAGATCTGTTATCTTTCTTGTTTCCATTTGTTTTTCGGGATATTAACCCAAGTGACACAATCTGAAAAATTACCTATCATTCACATGGTGGCAACGCGCCCGGGAGAGGGGTGCGTGCAGGTCAGACTGAGCAAGGCCAGAGTCCAGAGTCCTCAGAGCTCACATGCAGGCCTGTCCCTACCGATCCAGGCTGAAAAGCACTTAGACTTCACCAGCTGGGCCCTGCAAAGTAGGATACCAAGAAGGGTAGAAGAAGGCCGGAGAGGCAGCCAATCATGGAGGACACTGCCACAGAAGTTGTCATGTTCATTCTTGGAGTGAAGGAAGTCATCGCAGGATTTTAAGTACATGGATAACAGATTTACATTTAAAAGTTCATTCTGGGGGCACCTGGGTGGCTCAGTCAGTTAAGCATCTGACTCTTGATTTCAGCTCAGGTTATGTTCTCAGGGTCATGGGATCGGACCCCTGCTTGGTGCTCAGTGCTCAGTGGGGAGTCTGTTGGGAACTCTCTCTCCTTCTCCTCTCTTTCTCTCTCCCTTGAATAAATAAATCTCTAAAAAAATAAGGTAAAACCTCATTCTGCATAAGGACATGAAGGAGGGATGGGAGAAGACCAGAGCTAAAGACAGAGACTAGCTAAAAGGTACATCAACCGGAGCCCCAGCAGGAAAGCCACTGGCACACTCAAGGTGCAGCTGAAGATACTTGAAGGAAGGGGCTGTTTGCAGAGGTGTGAGTAGAGGTAAGGAACCACAAAGTAAGGGTGAGGCTCCCAGGGACCAGCAACAATGAAAACCTGTAACCAGCCTGAAGAAGAATGGACAAGAGGAACGGTGTTATGGAGGCTGGAGAGAACCGGGCTTGGAAGTAGGCCTCCCCAGAGGAAGGCAACCAAAGCCAGAACCATGGGGACCACCTCTCTCCTCATACCCTCTGCCTTCCTCCTGGGCCTCCCATCAATTTAGCTCAAGCAGAGGAGCCCACATGGAGGTCAGCCATCCAGGGCACAATCCCAGATGAAGGGCCGAGAATGGAAGGGGATGGAGGTGGCCAAGGGAGACCAACCCTCAAAACAGCTCCTGGATAGTGTCACAGTAAGTTGTTGTGGGCTTGACCACGGGGAGGAGCGACAGTGCCAAGAGATGAAGGGGAAGACAGCAGAGATTATTGGAGAGTCAAACTCAAGTGACTTGGTTTTGAATTGGATGTGAGTGGGGGAAAAGGAACATTCACACATGGCTTTGACGTTTCTGGATTTGGTGGGGGGGGGGGGCGCACTACTTTTAACCAAAAGAAGGCACATACATTAAAACATAGATTTAGAGGAAAAACCGGTTCTTCTGTGTGCCTGTTATGTCTGAGGAGTGGCCTAGCAGGCATAAACTATGCATTGTTGGGTTTTACACTACCTTGGTGGGAGGCAGGGGTAGGAGGTAAGCTTTGGGCATCGTCATCAAATGGGCAGACGTTAAAACCAAGAGAAAGGATGCAAAATGCATGGATAGGACGTCAGGTAAGCAAGGCAGGGGATCAGGGAGTAACCCTGTGCAATACTATTCATGTTTCAGAGTCCAAGGAAGGAAAAGAAGGGCCACCAGGAGCCTGCACCGAGCCTGACGAAGGATGGGAAGTAGTGGGAGCTGCTGGGGGCGGAGAGGCTTGCGCAGGGCAGCACTATGGACGACGACTGAGAGGGGCCGTGGAGAGCTTCCAGGGGATTTGGTGATGGGATGCATGGTCTTGCTGCCTCTACGGGCTGCCCTTGGTAGGGCTGAGCATGAAAGGAAAATCCCTCTCACCTCTGAAGAAGTTGGCTGGTGACTGGCAGGTACGTGGTGCAGCAGTGCAGGAGCTGGGGGTGCGGATCTCTTTTGAAGGTAAAAGTTGAGTACAGTCTGTGGAAGGAGGCGGCAAGAGAGGGGCTGAAAACACAGAGAAGTAAACAGATCCCCAAAGAGATGTCACAGGAAGAGGGAGCAGCTGGGAACAGAGGAGGCAAGAGCCAATAACATGAGACGGGGTAAGTAAAATGTCAGGTGGCCTCTGTGCTGACCTAGATGGTGGCGTGGAGCTGGGGCTGGGGCAGGAGCACCGCTGACCCACAATCATAGCTCACACTCTCTATTTTGGAAAAAGAGAGAAAGGAGAAGGGGAAAGGCAAGAAGCACTGTGGTGTGTGAAGGAGAAACATTAGTTCAGAGCAGTTTGTATACATTCCAAACTAGGGAACCAAATGAGAGTTTAAAAAACTGAAACCGTTGTCGCCGCTGCCCCCAAACAAGTCAGGAGGTACCAACTTTGCTCTGATTCACCTGTAGCTCTGCTCTTGAACCACGGTTCTGCTTGATCCTTGATCAGGAACCTTTAATCAAGCAACACCACCTTTAAATTGGGGGGGCATGGACGAAGCAACATGGTTTAATGTCAATTCAACTGAAAGAGAGTTATGTCTTGGATTATAATGAGACAAAGTTGCGATCCAAAGACAGACCCGAGACAAAGGCAGAGAATCACTCCTGAGTACTAGGTCAGCAGCCTTTTCACAATACCAGTTGCAGGAGAACATAAAGATACCGGATACAGACATATATCAGGGCACATTCGAGATGCAAAGAAGCCAAGAAATACATGCCTCTTGTTTTCTAGAATCAACAAAGATCCAGCTTGAAGCTTCTGTTCAGCTAGGCTGGCAGGGAAATCTGAGCAGTAACAATGATACAACCATAACAATCTCAACAATGACCACAGCCTTTGCAATGTCCTGGTGTCTTCCATAGAACCAAAGTGCAGGCGCCCACCCTAGCCACCATGTCAGCCGTCCACACTGGCTCTTGCCTTCAGAGCCCTTAGCTCTGCACCATGATGAGGAATTGATTTTACAATTAAAAACTGGATGTCTACGCCCAGCCTCTTGCTGGAGCATCCTCTGAAGTCTTGCCGTGTCCCTAGGCATTGCCACTAAATTACACAAGGGACCCCCATGCTCAGAGATCCCACCTGTCAGAATTGTATTTTCAGGGAAGGGAAGGCTCTGACAAATCATTTTTGCTCTCTTCCCATTGTCCTCTCCTACCCCCAGACTCACAATAGCAAAAACCCCATCAACAAGTTTAGGCTTTTAAAGAAGACAGGAGGGCGCCTGGGTGGCTCAGTGGGTTAAGCTGCTGCCTTCTGCTCAGGTCATGATCTCAGGGTCCTGGGATCGAGTCCCACATCGGGCTCTCTGCTCAGCTGGGAGCCTGCTTCCCTTCCTCTCTCTCTGCCTGCCTCTCTGCCTACTTGTGATCTCTCTCTGTCAAATAAATAAATAAAGTCTTAAAAAAAAAAAAAAAGACAGGAGATGCCACTGATTTGGAAAAAAAAAAATACAGTGGCATCTGGGTAGCTTAGTTGATTAGGTACTTGACTCTTGATTTCAGCTCAGGTCATGATCTCAGGGTTGTGAAATCAAGCCCCGCATCAGGCTCCCCGCTCAGCCTAGAGTTGGCTTGAGATTCATTCACTCCCCCTCCTTCTCCCTCTGCCCTTCCCCATACTCATACACTCTAAATCAACTAATAGGTAAATAGTTAAATTCCTTAAAAGAAAAAATACAAAAATCAAATGAGAAGTGGGAAAGTATAAAAGCATAGCTCTCTGCTTTAAGTGAGGTAAAGGGGAAGTTGGAAGAATGAACACAAGTCATTATTGAAATCAGTTGCCCTGATTTGCATTGGCTATGAAAGGAAACAAATCAAAAGGTAGCACCTAGAAACAACCTATGATGAGAAAGCGAACCTCAGTCATTTCATTAAAAAATGACAAAACCCCTCACTAGATTGGTAATTTTAGAGATCACTGTTTTTACGCTGTTTACACTTTGTACCTTGGATGAGACCTCTCAGCCTCCCCTATAGGTCAGCTACTGACGATAGTTTTACCGTATAACATTTTACCTTTCATAGATAAATTGCCCCCTTGAAAAAGCCAGTGAAACAAGAATAGTTGTTCAATTATTTTTCTGTAACACAAAAAATCAAAACAGTGAAGGGTAGAGAACACACACCCTAAACCTCCTTGTGTCTCCAGTGCCCTGCTCATCAGAAATGTCCCAAAATGCATTTTGATGATGTAAAATGAGGAATAATCCCAAAAAACATAAACTGAAGCAAATCATAATTGAATTTTCATCCATAAAGCCTTTTGGTTTAATTTTATTTATGTAGTTGTGTTCATTTCATTTTTTTTTTGACTCCTCCATTTAAACTGTGAGCTATTTGGAAAATCAAAAAAAAAAAATTGCTCATTTCTTTGTGCAAAGTTTCTTGTTCTTGGATTATCCCTCACTCCTTCCTAGAGATGCACAGAGAAAAATGAAGCTTCTTTTATTTGGAAAATCAAAAAAAGAAAAATTGCTCATTTCTTTGTGCAAAGTTTCTTGTTCTTGGATTATCCCTCACTCCTTCCTAGAGATGCACAGAGAAAAATGAAGCTTCTTTGGCTTTCCCTGTCCTGAATCTTGTGGGGAAAAAAAAAAAAAAAAAAATTCTGGTCGCTTGTGTAGCACTTATGCTTATACAAAGCATTTGTATCTACGTGCAGACAGTCAAAGAAAAAGCCATTCTGGGGCCCTTTAGCCATTAAATTTTTATCTTTTTAAAAATCATCAAGAGAGATTACATCTGTTTCCTCAGAAAGTGTTTCACGTTCTGAAACAGTGCAGCATGCCCTGCTGCAAGACGGGGTTCCTCTCAAGATGTGATGATTACAGCCAGCCTCTCATTTACAATTAATCAATTTACTACTTGAAATTAAAATTGATCAGGTGAGGGGTTCCCAGAGGGGCTCAGTCATTAAGCACCTGCCTTCAGCTCAGGTCCTGGGATCGAGACCCGCGTCCAGCTCCCTGCTTAGTGGGGAGCCTGCATCTTCCTCTCCCTCTATCCCGACACTTGCTTGTGTTCTCAAATAAAAAAATTAATTAATTTAAAAATTTAAAAACTTAAAAATTATCAGATGATACACCTACCTACTTTTGATAATACAATTTTTGCCCATCAAGAAGAAAAGGCATAGTTATACAGCTCTTTTGAAGGTGTCTTAGTCTCCAAGTAGTAAAACGATGGTTTGTGATTTTTGCTAGGACTTTTTTAAACAATAGACGTTGCACTTCGGCTCTCTTCGCGACTTGCCTTACGTACGAGCTGCTGACTGTCTCCCATACTGGCAGCAATTCTTTCACTCAAAAAAATAAAATAAAACTTTTAGGGACATATGGCTTTTCTTCCACCTCCAGGTTTCAAATTTACTTCAAAACACCTACACAGAGTTGGAAGTTCCTAAAGTGTCAACAGCTGAAATGTCCCAGGAGCTGCAAATGCTTTTCATGTAAAGAGTCAGAGATGGAAAATTACTGGATTTAAAGAAAGAAGAAAAAAATGGAGAAGAAGGCAGTCTTAGAGGAGGTATCTCAACATTGATTTATTTCTGTGCGACTTCAAATGGTCTAATGAAACAGGAGAGGTGAAAGAAACAATCGATATAAAATGTTTCAAACATTGAATGTTGTAAATCCAGCCAAGTGAAATATACTTTAAAATGGATCTTTTCTTCTCTGATTAAAACTAAGAAGCATGATCTAACACTAACACTTCTGAGTATAAAGACATCAGTGCTGGGCGCCTGGGTTGCCCAGCTGGTTAAGCGACTGTCTTTGGCTCACGTCGTGATCCCAGAGTCCCAGGTTCGAGTCCCCCTTCAGGATCCCTGCTCACTGAGAGTCTGCTTCACCCTTTGATTCTACCCCTTCTCGTGCACTCTCTCTCTCTCACTCTCTCTCAAATAATAAATAGATAAAATCTTTACTAAAAAAAACAAAACAAAACACTGAATGCTTTAGGCCAGGTTTTGTCTCCTAAATATAACATACTTCACATATAGTGAGAAAGACTGGTCTAACTTAGTATTCAAAATCAGGGGACTACTTCTAAAGTAGTATTTGAAAAAAACATTCTAAAATTAAGGAAATATCAAAGAGAAAAACGGGACTAAACTTTGGTATCAATGTTGGTATCAGAACGTATTTCCCTGGTACACAATTCAATTTTCAACAACACTGGTGCTAATGTCGCCATCTTACGCTGAAATGGTTAAAGTAGATTTAGATTTGTTTATCTAAAGAAAATTCTAATCTCTGCCATGCATATGAATAAATATTAAACATTGTTTCAGAAGCTTACAATGCTCACAGCCTTGGAGAACTGGACAACTGAAAGAGAAGTCTAGAAAATCCTCTGATAGAAGAAACACCTTGAAATACATGGTTTTCGAAGACATAAATAAATCCAATGATTTTATGCTTTATAAAAATATAAGTAAATGAGTAAGATAGGAAAGGTCCAGTTACATATGTCAATCCCTTAGGTTACGGGAAATACTTCTGAAGACATGTTTTTGTCTCAGTTACCAAAATAATTTCCTTTCTTCAAAGACTTGCATTTAAATGTGTATTCCAGCAGTTTTCTGCATGGCCCTGGAATTCTTGCTATCAGAAATCGAAGAGGGAGGCTTCCATCAAACTGAGAGATGGCCATAAATGCATCTGAAGTTAAACACTCTGAAAACACTTTAAACGTTTGAAACACTGAAGACAATCTTGAGCTGATGTTGAACCTAAGTGAACCTTGACACCAATGAGAAGCTGACTCGGCAACAATAAATTCACAGGTACAACAGAACCACTGCTATATTCACAACAGAGATGTGTCTGTGTAGATACAAACACTGCTTCCTATAAACACAAACATATTGCAAAATGTGTTCCTTGCCAATGTATCTCATGATACACACCAAATATAGAAAATCCAACCACTTGGGGAAAAGCTTTGTTGTTACCACTTTTAGTCTCCTTAAACAAAAGTCAACAAACTCCCAAGTAGTACAACTGTGCTTATCAAGTTTGTCTGGTTTTAGAAATGTACTTTCATTCCCTTGCTTGTAAATCCAATGAGTCATTTGAAAAGTACTTCACTTCTGATTTCCACGTGCTAAAACCAATAACATCGTTGTGTTATAACACAGAATACAGAAATAATTTGCGCCTCGCAAAATACTTTAGACATTAAAAAGGAGAAAAAGCTTATCTATTTCCATGTTTTACAATACTTTCTCCTACCTCCCATGCCTGAATCATCACTAACAGCTTAAAGGGGGAAACACATTAGTATTATGGAAAATACCTAAGAACACCATTTAAGTGGCAATATACAGCAGTAAATAATGAACCTGCTTAAGAGTGGATTGGAACATCAGGGTTTAATTACAATTCTGCAGATTTATTTACACCTTAATGGCAAGTGCTGTTAAGTAAGGGTTATAGGTGCTAAGGATTGCTTTTGAACAAGATTATAATCAACCGTGGTAATATGTCAGATGCATGAATGACTTCTGCTTTCCTTGAGCCTGAATGAAGGTCTCTCTATCAGTGATGTTCCCTGAAAGATTGACACTCTATGTTACCTTACTGGATTCTTCATAGTGTTATTCATCTTTTACCTTGAATCACCCTGGGGTTGTGAACTTTCACTAGTGGTGAAATTCTGAGCCTGATAAAGAAATGTGTATATTCTCTTGAATGAGGTTACAAAGAGACAAAGAGTTTGAAATTGCTATCTTTTGTATATCAGTTGTTCCATAAGTGCACACTTTTAGAGAAATTAGCAGAAATAAGAGAAAAGATAGAAAGCTGGATGTTTGTCTTTGAAAATGGGAGCAGGGAAAAGTTTAGGGAAGCTACTGAAATTAATATAGTTATTACATTTTTACATGAGTTAATACAGTTTTCCTAGATGGTATGGACTCAATATTGAATTATAATAGCCTGCTAAACAGATCACAGAATTGATCTCAGGCAAATGAAATAAAATATTTGAGCTTTATCATTTTTTAAAGAATGGTTTAAAGTAAGAAATAAATATCAGGCAAATCCAATTATTACTTTGGCTGACACTGAAACAGATTTTAGAAACTAAAGGAGAAATCAAGGCCTTCAGGCATGAGAATGAAGACCAAAACAAAAACAGAAACAAAAAACCTGACAATTTCTGATGAAGAAAAGGAGCGGCAGGTATATTACGAATGAAGAATAAAATGTTAGTTTTCAGGTCAATCATGGTAGATCACTTCATACTCAAATAATTGTAAATGGTACATCTTTCTAGACTCGCTATATTTTTGAGAGTAAAAGGGCAAAATCTCTTCAGTGTAATGAAGCTTTCTGAGAGTAAATTTCACTTTTCAATACAGTCATGTCACTATAATGTCCAGGACACTATGGAATATGCTGATGTCACATATCAGGGACTCCATATATTTTTAATGAAGACATGGTGTGAAGCCTTAATCCAAATCAATGAGCCCCATGTTTTCCAACTGGGCGGATGTTAGAGCAGTGATGTAAAAAATGGATGTAGGCCTTCCAAGGAGAAGAGCTTGTCACAGGGAAGGAAGAGTGGCTCGGTTTCAGCAAACTGATTGAGACTTTTTGGAAGTGAGGAACTGATGAACAGTTAAGAGTTGTTACAAACTAGACCGTGCTCAGCTGTTGGTTGAAACCCACATTCAAGACAGAAGCAGGGGCTAGTCTAGAGATAAGTGTGTGGATGGATGTCTTCCTCACACAGAGCTTTCGAGTATTCCGTTATTTTAAATGTGACACACAGAACCAAACTGATTATTTTATGGTTGTTCTCTGACCGGTGCCTGGGATAATGAGCTTAATACTTCCTGTGATGTGGAGACGGTTTCCGTCAATGGTAGCTTGATGTTGGGATTTTTAGCTGCTACAACCCTACAATGGGCTTCTACGGAAGTTTGTGGCCAACCAAATTCTTTAGACCTTTTCATTTTTCATGTTAAGTCAGTGCTTCTCTTGTCTTTTATCTGTAAGATAACATTTTTAACTTAAATATAGGATTTTATGTTTATTCCTGTTATATTTAATCTTTTTGGTTTTGATCCAGCAATTCAAATTCAGCCTGCCAAAAATTCAGATTACTAAATAAGGGATACCAATCAGCAGTTTTTTATCTTCCCTGGAGAAACCAAGGAACTTCAAGTTAAAAATGCATTCTGAAGAATCTGGGTAAGATATAAAGAATTTCTTAAAGGAAGGTCAGAGAAGCTAGAATAGATACAGGGAAAATTTTTGGCCTCTACTTTGTAAAAACTTATCAGTGCCCTTTTTTTAATTATCAAGTTTCATCTTATTAAAAGTGGTTAAACCATAATGCCTTAAGTCAGCTTTTATCCCTGTCTCCAAGAGTATTGGTTACCCTCTCTTTGTGTCCCAAATGTAGCTCATGTTATATGTAGATCATAATACTGTTAAAAAGCACTGGCCTTCTTTGCCCTCTGGTCTCCTTTTTATGGTCAACTCTGAAGTTCTTGGGGCTAAGAATCATATCTTATTGGTCCTGATATCCCCAGATACATAATGGTCATTTTTAGTGGTTTTTAATGATACTTAATAATTTTTAATGATTTTAAAGATTTTTAATGGTTGACTTAATAAATAACCGGATGGACTGAAGGTAAAGTATGAGGGTCAAGTAGGGAATACTCAGCATTTACTGTATTTCTGACTGAGCTAGACAATTAGAATCGAGCATGGACAAGTCACTACTTGGCTTCCTGAGGAGATGAATGGAGGAAGGGAGTCAGACAGACTAGATGATCTATGAAGGTGACCTTGAGTCTCATGGATCCATCACATCCACAATTTTAGGCCTAAAGCCCTTTACATACAAACATTATAATATGCGTCAGAAAGAAATACAAAATAATAGAAGATTTTTAAAAAATGAATAATACTTAAAATATGGGTTTTCACATAAAAATCAAAGATCCTATTATTTTGTATTTATAACTAAGGCATTCTATGACATTTGCAAATAAATGGTCTTACTTCTAAAGTCATGCATTTAATGGGGACTTCCATAGTCCTTCAGAAGCAAAGTCGGAAATACAGTTTTATGTAATTTTCATGTACTAATATACGATTTTTTTTTCATGAACAGTGCTCGCATTTGGTACCTTGAATCATCTTTGGCAGAGAGATGTCTCCAAACGTAGGAGGCTATTTTACTCAGTAGAGTGATTTAGTAGATATTCAATTTGGTTCCTCATTGAAATCAGTAGATTACCTATTCATAAGTTATTACATTGTCTGGTTCTTTTATAATGCTGCTTCAATAACTCATTATGGGAACACGTTTGCTTTTTCCTAACACCTAAAGGTCTAAGACGTGTTTATAAACCCACTTCTTTTTCTACAAAATTGTCTGAGCATTTATGAACTATCATATACATGTGCATATATGCATTCCACTTCTTTACACAGCTAAAGCCTATATTTTTTTTATTATAAAATTTGTATAGGCAGCATTTCTCCCAGCTTGTGCGCCCAGAACTGCTCATATTCTAGTTCCTCTGTCACAGAGCAGGACACTAGGGCACAAGACAGCTGGAGATATACATGTACATATATATGCATATGTGTATATATATATTATATATATAATATATATAACCTTTTTTTAAGGTTGGCTCAGTGTTCTTCCTTTTATTTTCCTTTTGTTTTTCAAAATCATCTTTTGTTCACAAAAGAAAGATGATTGTCTGTTGAAGCACTGCAGTACAACATCTGACAACGGAAAATGAAAAGAACAAGTGAACGTTCCTAGTGGGGGCTTGATTACGGTCACACATTAATAGATGGTCATTGACTCAGACAACAATTGCTTGTGGAGCTTCTCTCATTTGCCATGCACTAGGCTACCTCTTGGAGGTCTGTGAATTATACAGACAAATACTTGGTTAACAATAATACAAATGCTTCCAAATAATAGAGAGACACTCCCAGACGTGGTACTTTGTCTCCAAAGACCAGTGTCAACTGGACAGTGGGAAGGTTGATGGATATTCCAGATTATAGTTTCATAAATATTATCTCCAGGCTCATCTACTCCCTGGGAGCTGCAGGAAGGGTATTCTAACTAGCAAAAGAACCAATCTGCATACATGCTTAAATCAAGTTTGTTTAAAATTAGAAAATGGCATAATATATTCAAAAGTTTTTATGCAGGATTCACATAGAATTAAAAATATGCTACATGGTTTGCATTAAGAGAGCAGAGATGTGTAGCTCATCTATGGGTCTAATAGAATGCTCAAAAACCAAACTTCAAGAAACCTTTGTGCGTGTATAAAAATAGGAGAATAAAAAAGTAGGAAAATAGAATGCACAAGCTTATTTACTGGTCTAATAAAAATATACTTAGCAAAAGAAAGCTACATTGGCTAATCAGATATGTACAATTTAAGTCAATATAAAGCTTCTTTTGTTGCTTAGCACAAGAGAAAGTTTCTTTATAAATGAATCTGAGAAAATGTTTCTCTTTGCCAGAACACGCTTTTGTAACTGTGGCTATAATTCCTGAAATAAGCCCTGGAAAAATGACTTGGTTGCTGTTTAAGGGTTAGAGAAATGGAGAAAGGAAGGCAGTGTAGGACAGAGAGACAGGCTGATAAACAGAAAAATAAAATAAAGACTAGTGTCTGTAGGTAATTTAAACAGTTTTGCCAACCTCACTATTTTAATTGCATAGCTGGCTTAAAATTCCTCAGGGCACTGACTGCGTGGGCCACCCTCTGCTTCCCCATGTCCTAACTTGGCCTATAAAAGATGGAATTTCTTGATGAGAAGAAAAGTCCTTTCTGGTTCGTGTGTTGGGGGGGTGGGATGAAGTAGGAGGAGGAGATCCTCCTTCTATCTCCCTTCCCACCGTATTTTCCATCAAAAGGAAAGCAGCTGCAGTCAACTAACTGGTAAGAAACTGGACTCTCTGGGGCGTGTTATTTACAAGATGGAGGGCCGAGCTCTGCTCATGTGGGAACTGGAGACATGTCATGTCTGTCTGTGGCGAGTGTCACAGCTTTGTAAGAAGCAACCAGGACCTAATGGTTGCTCCATTCAACACATGTGGGCAAGGCTGAGGGCCCACCTGCCAGAGGGAGGCCGGGAGGGTCATCCCAAGCTGACTCTTCTCTGCCTGTGACAGAATGTGGGAGATACAGCTGAGGTCACTCCTTTACTAGTTGAGACAAGAGGACATGCCCCCAGCTTTCTCTACAAGCCTGGAAAGGTACAGCCCTGAGAACTCAGTAGGAGCCCCATTATTGCCCACTGGTCATATTTTCAAATCCAACTTTACCAAAAAGATCTGTGTTGGGAGATGCCGCTCTCCATCCTAAATGAAAGTGAAACATCATCCCTGCTTTTCCTCCTCATCTCTCCCAGCGGGAACCTAGAAGGAACAAGAGACAATAAACCAGCACCCCAAACTTCCAGCACCAACTCGAGAACTGGCTGGAGCTCATTATGTGTCTCAGAAAGTGCAAGGAAATAATTTTACTTTCTCCAAAAATTTAAGAAACCTCCTAGCACATTTTTTCCTTGAGTGCCAAAGTTATAATCTGCACATAGAAATAAAAAGGAAGTGTGCAACATATCTGCTTTATAACATCCCAAAATATATAATGAAAAGAACTGAAGTGTTTCTCAAAGAACACCTGAATAATTTATAAATAAATTAATGGTGAATTTAAGAATAAGCTCCCTGAGACATTGAAGAATGGGAAGGGGATTATTTTTTAGCCTTTAGTTTTGGGTTTAGGGGGTATCTAAAATTTTATTTCTGTCCATGTTTTGATTCATGAGTATCCAAAGCCCTGACATTTGCTTTGAGAAACTTCCAGGCTGCAAAAAATAGACTGTAGTCCAAGCTCACCTCTGCAGTTTTCACAAAAAGATCTTTATGGCTGCATGGGCCACAGTTATATATTAATAGGCTTGGTGGAATTCCAGAGCTAAAATCCACTAAGAGACAGCAACAAAAAACCTATATAACTTTCCATCAGTCCTGACTTGCCTTGGCCTCAGATACTGTCTTATGAAGAATCTAAACATCTTTATCACATCAGTTCACAGAGATCAGCGGTCTCTGGGGCTGTCTGCTTCCTGAGGCGGAGCAGGAAGATAGAAATGTTTCCATCAGAGAGAGCATGTGGGCAGACAGAATGCCAACCCATAGGGTCAGGATTTGCATCATGATTGATTAGCTGAGTTTCCCTAGAAAGACTACATTCCTGGGCCCAAGTATTCTCATCTCTAAAATGGGAATGACAAATAAAATCAACATCATAGAGGAAGATCTTTTTTTTTTTAGAGTGGAAGCAGAGAGTTGGGGCAGGAAAAGTACCCCCAAGGAACATCAAGTTCTTTGGCAAGCTGTGCAAAATTTGATGTAAGATGGTGACTGCAGTTTATAGACCATGTTAATCTTGATATGGACATTTAGAATTCCCATTCTGTCTCTTCAAGTACAAGGACTTATTGAACTACAACCCTCCAGTGGCTTTCATAACATTGGGCCTGAGAAAGAAAGTAGGGATCTGCCTCCCAAGTATTTACAGCCACACCAAACTGCCATCATCCAACACAGGCGACATGGGACCCATTCAGCTCAGTGTTTACCCTTGAACACTTCTGTTTTGGGAAAGGCTGATTTGGGGGCTTTTGATGACAAAATGATCAAGCAAGGTGTTTGTCCTCCACACCTTTGAACTACAAAATGTTACCAGGGTCCCCTTCCATGAATGTATCACACCGTATCTTGCTGTAATCATCCCAAACCTTCTTCTAATGTTAGATACAATGCTCAAAATCATTGCCCAGCTTCAAATATCTCTCTATTATCACCAAATGAAATAACCTTCTCTCCTGACCAGCTGGTTGACTCTTATGAAAGTCCCGAACATCTTTTTTTTTTCTCCTAGGTAACACATTTGGATAATTGAAAGAGAGGAAGGACAACACTTCTTACTCAAATGAAATATCTAGATTATTGTCCTTTTAGTATCAAAATTTTTAGACATCTGCTTATACATATATGTCTGAAAGCTTGCAAAGATTTGTATATGTTCACCATATCTCCAAACCACCACTTATGTCATTTTTCAAGTTTTATTTTATTGTTTCCTGAAGAACTATCACCACTTACCACTGCAAGTCATGGGCCTCTTTGAATTATTCCAACCAGAACCGAGTGCACATGTTCACAAAATAATTTGACTTGATATCTGATATCTCAGGTATATCAGGTATCTGATATATCAGGTCAAATGCTGATATCTCAATCATGAATTCCAGGTCTTCCTGAGCTTCTAGAGTAGCAGGGAAGACAATTTAGATACTACTGGTCAACACAATGTCCACGCAACCAACAGATGCTTTTCCAACTGGCATTTTGAAGGAATTATGAGGAATGCATCCTGAGCTGAGGAGAGAAGAGGTCACACCTGGCACTTCGTGGAGACTAGATCTGAACAGTAACGAGAATCTTCTAAACCCAGACCTTCCTGACTCTCTTCTCAACACAAGGTTTTAGCCACTCTCAACAGCTGTCAAAGATTTAGTTTATATCATAGCATTTCTTAAGACTATTTCATGTTTACTCTTACCCTCATTTTTCTCTTCTTATATATGCTCTTAAACAACTACTAAAATATTTCAATTCAGCTTTAAAAAACTATAAAATAATGGTTATTTTTAAAAACACCTTAAGAGCCCAAGAATTTGAAATAGACACTAATCATCTGTGTTTTTGTGTCCTGCATCTTAGCCATCCAGAGGGTTAGTCCAATCAAACCTGAGAAAAACACAACATGATTGTGACATTCTGGGGCTGAGCCTGGTCTGGGAGGAGGTGAGGGGTCTCTGTGGCCAGGAGGTCATTGGCAAGGGGTGAAGAAGATCTTGTCTCTTAGTGAAGGCTTCTTTATCTAATGGAGTCATAAGGTTTGAGTCTATGGTGTGTTCACTGGGAAGCAGGCTAGAAGAG
Organism: Enhydra lutris kenyoni; assembly: GCF_002288905.1. Classification (NCBI taxonomy): domain Eukaryota; kingdom Metazoa; phylum Chordata; class Mammalia; order Carnivora; family Mustelidae; genus Enhydra; species Enhydra lutris. The sequence goes on along the minus strand of NW_019154096.1, from coordinate 4,100,009 downwards.
AACCCATAATTTAAAACATTTTTTTTCTAAATAGTCACAAGATTTTTACAAAACTTCCCCAGCTAGAGTAAATAAAAATGAATGATTAGTAACCATTCTGACAATAAAAATGTGCTGGGTGATAAAAATTAAAACAAAGTCCTCTTATGGTGATTACACTGATGACTTTATACTGTCGTGATGCCAAATGAAGGGAATTGAATAAATCTTACATTTCTGCTCAGAAAAGTGGGTGTAGGGGAGGAGAAAAGGGAGAGAAGAGCAAGTCAAAATTAGTGAAATTACTTTCAAAGTAATTCTTAGCTAAGCAATTAACCAGTAAAAATAGATTCTGGAGACCTAGTATCCCCATACTAAATTGACCTACATTACCATAGTTCTTTGTGTCTGTGTCCTATCTTCTCAACTAAATTGTCTTAAACTTTGAAGACACACAGTGTGCCTTATACTTTCTATATTTAGCACAGTTCCAGACATAGCAGAAGCATTTGCTAAGTATTTTTTGGACAAATGCATTCTTTCTTGTGCCTATCATTTAGTAAGCACTTAGTAAATACAAGCATTTTTTGAGACTCAAGATGTATTTTACTATTTCCATATTTTATAAACTCAATGAATCATTTACAGTTAAGCTATAAACAAATATATATGCACATTTAATACAAAATACTACAAATAGTGTTAACATACTTGCTTCCCATATGGTTCATTCATACATGAGACCTGCCCTCCTAAAATTTCACTCTCTGAAAGAAAATAGACACTAAATTGCGAACTAAAGTGTGGTGGGTAGAGGTATGGGATAGTCACATGGTCCAGGGTGAGACTCACTGAATGTTTGACAGGGGGGATGTCAGCGAGCCTAGTCAGTCAGCTTGAGTGAGGACAAGGGGATGAGTGAACTCTCATCATCAGAGGAGTCCAGAGCCACACAGCCTGGTGGGAGGCAGCAAGGAAAGAGAGAGTGGCTTATGGTGACTCTGGAGAGTCTTGGAAGAAGTCTTGGAAATCAAATAAAAGCCATCGTACTTGATCCCCATGGAAGACACTCAAGGGTTCTGAGTGAACACGCTACTTGATCCCATCAGAAGGACCCATGTGACCTTGGAAAGTTGCCATTAGTCATTGTGCAGAGAACAGATTCTAGAGGGCAAAACTTCGTTAAGGAGCTTAGTGATGGCTATGGTGCTATTTCGGTAACTCAGATGACAGAGAATGGCCCCATGGACTAGGACGGCATTGGAGAGATGACTTTGAGGGGACGGGAGGAAAAGCATATTTAGTTTGAGAAAGGGTGTGTTTGAGACGCCTGAGCACACAAGAGGGGATGTACAATAAAATAAAATGTCAGATGTGTTGTTCTGGAGCCCGGGACACTTCCGCTGTCCAGGGAAATGGGGAGCCAGGAGCACGTGGCTGGTGACGGGAGGCACAGTGTGTGTGGACACTTGGGTGGGAGATGTTACCACTCGATGGAACAATGTTGCTGTAGGTAGAAAACTGAATTTGTGGTAAAATAACTCAAATGCTCAAAAGGTACGTATCGCAGACTTATTTTACACAGAGATGGTTCGTCTTCTTAATAAGGCAATAATATAGATGAAAAGTAAGTATTTTTAGCAAAGTCAGTCTGCTAATTCTCTAAGCCGATGGTGCAGCCTAAATCCTCTTCAATTTGACATTTTCAGCGTAGCGAGAGCACAGAGGAAAATGTCACAAAGGTTAGCAGACTGGCATAATTTGTATCGCCCAATAGTATCCCACGCTTGTAGCACGTAAATGGTCTCACTCCGCACACAATTTAGCTTCCCTGTGCTCTCTTATGAGAAATTCAAAGGTTTAGTTCTTTAAATGGCACCTATTTGCAAAGCACTTGGGTGAAAAAGTCCTACAAATATCAGGCAGTGGTACATTTTCATTTATATGCATTTTCCTATAGTATTGTCACAACATTACAGCAGAGATGAAGAAGGACAAAAAGAAAGATACCACGAATCATTCATGGAACTTGGTTTCCTCTGCTCTGTCTCGAGCTGAACGTATGAAACTATTTCTAGTAATTTCTTTTCAGAAGAGCAAAGCGAACAGACACAGAATCCATGTGAAGGCTCTGGAGTCAGGCAACCTAAGTTCATGCCGTGCCTTTTCCACTCACTTGCTAAATGACACCTTCACTTGCCCTTCTAAACTTCAGTTCCATCATCTGTAATATGGAACATCACCTACCTTTTAGGATTACCTGTGAGCATGAAATGAGCTAATAGAACTAAGGCGTTAGAGCAGAGCAGTACTGGTCACCCATAAATTGCTCAACACGTGGTTAAGCATGCTGAATTGTGTTCCGTTAGTGACTGGGCCTTAATCATGGCATCACCCACAAGGCGACCAGTACAGGGAGTCTGGCTTTGCAGGTCCTCAGTAAATATTTGCCCAGTGGAATCTCTGGGAGCATTTGATCCCCACACATATGCATAAACAGACAAATCTCAGTAGTAACCTCCCTAGGAAGTGAGAGCGTTGGTTTCAGACAGCCCTGGGTTCACATTCTAGCTTTGCCACGTACTCGCTGTGTGAGGTTCAACAACTTCTATACCCCGCAAGCTTTGATTTCTCTATCTGAAGCAGAAGGATAACAATATCCATCTCCTAACAATGTTTGGGGATTTAAATAACTTTTTCCTTGTAAGTCCTTAACATACTCCTCCTCTCCCTTCTCATTACTAATACTCTCAGTGCAGACAAAACCACCCATGGAAGGGCGCACATTTTGTCATGTTATGACATAGCTCATACGGTAACTTCCTACCAAAAAACCCTTAGTTAAAATGAACATCAAGAGTTATATTGATAGGGGCGTCTGGGTGGCTCAGTGGGTTAAGCCTCTGCCCTTGGCTCGGGTCACGATCTCAGGGTCTTGGGGTTGAGCCCTACATCGAGCTTTCTGCTCAGCGGGGGCCTGCTTCTCCCCCGCCCCCCCCACCTGGCTCTCTGCCTACTTATGATCTCTGTCTGTCAAATATATAAATAAAATCTTAAAAAAAAAAAGAGTTGCATTGATAGGGTTAAAAAAAAAAGGTGATAAAACGCAGCCTCTGGACTACCTCAAGGTCTATGTAAAGGGCCATGTCCTTGGGTCACTGCCAAGTACTCAGAGTATGACCTAAAGAGCTTATGTTTGGTAGTCACACGCCCTAGAGGATAGCAGTCCTGTATTCCAGCAGTGGAGAGATGTGCTCAAGAAGCAATTTCACTGAAAACTTCTGCATCTTAATATCACATAAAATTTCTTAACTTGTATATAATGAATATGAGTATATATATGTATATATACATATATAAATTTGGCAAAGTGATGTAGTTACATAAAGTAACAAGTGGAGGAAGCCCTGGTGGATATTCTGACACCGGGTCTGAAAATCAGAGCAGAAAATGTCAACTGTACCTTCGGTTTTGATAAATTCTCGATGACCACAAATCAATCACTTAACAGTTTTTTTCTTTGGTTGAGGGAGAGTAAGAGTGACTTTCCAGCAAGGCATAAACAGTTGCTAAACTTTTTGCCAAAATAAAAGATTATATAAATAGTCGAAAAGTGTGAACAGCATGGGGGAATTTTAGTTTCCTTCCTTGCTAGATAATAACACCTTAACAATTCGATTAGAAAAGAAAATATAGAAACTGATCATATTACTTAGTTAAACAATATTTAGTCCATTTCTTTTCAACTAACGACGTCTGTGAGTGTGTGTTTTCTGAAGAGCACAGTCTGGTTCCAGGACACTTGGGAAAATATGGGGGGAAGTAATGTCATCTATATATTCATAAATCCTCTTGGTGACAGAGGAGGAGTAGAAAACTACAGGGACCATGTGGATGCATATAGTACTCTTGATTGAATTCCTACAGTACCAAACTACGGACAAAAGATGTGGACAATGGCACGTAACTGAAGATAGCGAAGTAAAGAGGCAGTCTGCCATCGTGGTTAAGAATATTAGAGTCAGGCTGCTTGAGTTCAAATCTCAACTCAAATACCTTGAGCTGTAGGACCCTGAACAAATTACTTAACTTTTCTGTGCCTTGGTTTCCCCCCTCTGTAAAATGATGATAACACTGCTATGTGTTTCTGTGAAGATTAATAAATTTATCTATACATAGAAATACTTACAGCAATGCCTGCCATGCTGTGAGGCCAAAATATTAACTATTAGGAAAGACTGACAAAAAAAAACATTGTAAAAGATCTAACATTCAAATAAAGTTAGAGGGCACAGCACTGATTAAAGGCAAGAAGGATTATTTCAGGAGTAAAGAAAGCTCACATTGACTGCTTTTGGGCAATTAAGTTTATGTTCCTGGATGAAAAAGGAAAGTGAAAGAGTCAGAAAATTCTCCACATTTTAACATATTTTTTGTCTTCTCTGTCAAGAAAAATGAGCTCCTGAGTGCATGGGAAGTTGTTAAAATGAAATCCAAATCTCAGTTACACGAAAGCAGGAATTACAGAGGGGCTTCTGGAAGGGAATTCCACTAGCCTTGCCTCCAAGGAAATAGCTTTATAAGGTACTGAAAGAATCCACAAGCAAGACTATTTAGCTCCAACTGGAGACTTTTAAAGCCATATACAGATTATGAAGAGTTCCTGTAATTCTGGAAAATGTACCTGCTGTCCCAATTTCTTTGCAATGTCATTTCTAGATATTGAGATCAATGTGTTTGATATTCCTGAAAAGATTCTGTAATGGATTAGCATAGTAAAGGACATCAAGAAAAGAGAATGGGGAATCCCTAAGGATCACTACGAGTTTAATAAAACCAGTCTATGTCCAACTAACTTCAACATTTCCTTTGTTAGCGTTGGCAGCTTGGTAATTTAGGGAAATGTTAGATATAATAAAACCTGGGGTCAGAAAGACATCGAAGAAGGTCTGTCATGATACCTTCATTCATTCACTTTATCACTCATTCAACAGATATTTCATAAATGCTTAAAATATGCTAGAATAGAATTTGATTCCCTTATTTGAGAGAAGCGGTGAGACATTCATGCTCATAAATATAATAATGGGACAATGACAGAATTTAAAATGTAAAGTCGGGGTGTCTGGATAGCTCAGTCCCTTAAGTGGCTGACTCCTGATTTCAGCTCAGGTCATGATCTCAAGGTCCTGGGATGGAGCCCTGCCATGGACGCTCTGCTCAGCAGGGAGTCTGCTTGAGGATTCTCTCTCCCTCCCATCCCCCACTTACACTCCCCTCCCAATAAATAAGTTTAAAATGTAAAGTCATTAGGATCTCGTTACTTAATAAAACGGGCATGAGGAACTTTAGAATCACTCCAAGTTTTCTGAACAGGGTAACTGTACATTAACAGTTCTCAAGGGTCCCCAATAAGGGTTCACCCAGTTGCATAGAAACCACTTAGGGAGCCAATTACAACTATGCATCTTGTGGGGGAGACCAGGAAATTCTGGGTGAGGTCTCTGGACAGAGTCCTGGTGATCTCTTAGTGTAAAATGCTTTTGGGGTGGTTTTGATATTTATCTGGGCTTTGGGACTACTGAAAAAAAAAAGGTAATTAATAAAGGGATTAACCAAGGATAATGAGATTCATTTTATAAAAACTCAACACACTCCTCTCTGCCCATTCTGGTAAGTCAGTTCATTTCAGAAGAGTCACAGAAGAGGTTATATGCTAATTAAAAAACCAGTATCAGTTGATTAAAACACGATAGAGTGCCTCTTCTAATGTCCTTAAGATTCTGTAGCGTAATCTTCTGAATGTTGACGATGGTGGTAAATTTTGACCTTTATTGATAGATTCGATTTTTGGAAAAAGTCCCGTTATCCAGAACTAAATAATATCAGTAAGATGCATAATTAACTTACTAATTTTCCCAAACAAAGTGGTATCACTGAAAGTTATGTAATATATATTTTAGTAAAACTCTGGAAATATTTCTGGTAAATATAAAAATATGAAATGTCACATATAAAATACAAAAATGTACACACACATTTCTTGTGCCAGAAACTGCAAGGTCATAAGACACAGATTCAGAAATGTACTCACTATAATTGCACACGTAAATGGGGCTAGAAATGACTGTAACCTGCAAAAGGTCTAGCTGGCCTTCCGTAAAGACAATCATCTGTGTTATCTGATTTCAGGGGAGTCAAACACCAAAAGTCAAAACACAGCCTCCAACACACAAAAGGAAGTCTCATTTCTTTGGTTCACTGTAAATATTCAAAATCTACCCGCAGGTGTGCTATTCCTCAGGCTTCAAGCATTGACCATTATAAAAATGTACATGCCCTTGGGAAGAATGACATAATAGGCCCTCTCAGATATTAATGTCTTCACATTAATAAGTCTGTCATTTCCTTCATGAACAGGGTTTTGCTAGAACTGTAATGGTTCTCAGGAGGGATCAGAATGCCCATGATGGGCACTTCAGGGAAATGTCATTGACAGGGGAAATGAGGATGCTGTAAACAGGACCTGCCTCCTTCAGGATAATGCACGACTTGGGCATATTTGAAATGGCAACCGATACATAAATCTGACAGGATGCAAGATTTGGGGAAAAAAATTAGAACTTTGCATTCAAACATAGTGCATTTTATGTAGGATTTTTACAATGGAATAGGTAGCAATGAAAGATTATTAAATAGTTTGTACTCAGAACAATCATTATTACAAAACCCAACAGCATAGTGCATGCTACTAACAGTTTCAAGAATTTATATAACCCATTGTTTTGCAACTGTAAGACAGGGGAGGGGACAATGCGTATACTGGTAACGACACCTACCGTGTGCCCCACACCTTACATGAGAAGGTCTTATGTTAGTCCCAAGTGGGCTGACCTACACGTTGGCCCATCCTACCCTCCGATGTGAGAACTGCTCTATCATGAATTTTCTCTGAACAACTTGTTTTCCACTATTGTTTTCAAAATGTATATGAACAAAGGATTTCTCATTTTAAAATAAAATTAAAAAGAGGTACTGTGAGGTGACTAACATAATAAAAATCATAAAAAATAAATAAAGTCAAACTGAAAGGTCATAACCTAACCTTATCATTGGACAAATACGGAACGAAAGAAAGAAAGAAAAAAGGAAGGGAGGGAAGGAGTGAAGGCGGGAGGAAAGGAGGAAGGAAGGAGAAAGAAAAGGCTACATAAGACCAGAACAACATCTAATTGGAGATTTATTAGAAGCCTCTGGATTTGAGTCCTTTACAAATTTAGAGGAAGAATCACAAACAGATGACATTTCTAATATTTCAGTTTCGATTTAAAGATGTCAAATGATCTTGAAAATTCTGGACTCTGTGATCACTTTTCTCTGGAAATGTTTTTACATGGAGAATAAGTAACTCAGCTTTAAAGCTAAAACCTCTCTGTGTTTAATCTTTACCCAGAAAGATGTTGCTCCTGGGTGTTCGTGAGCACAATGGGTGTTTTTCAGAGGGTCGCAATGAGGAGCTGTTGGTTTCTTTGCTGCGAGGAAGCTCTTGAGATTGGCAGGAAATATGCAGAAGTGGTGAACTTCCATTACTTCCTCGTCATGGACCAAACTGCTCGCCAGTTACTTCTCTCAACCTTGCTTTAAAATGAGAGTCATTCTAATATTCTGTGGGATGACACTTTCTGAGTAATCTCAAGTACCTCTTCTTACCGCAATTATTTCACTTAAAATTGCCATTAGCTGTAATTCCTGGGAGAACGTAATTCCTGGAAGAGGGGAGAGGTCTAGCCTCACAGGATGAATGGATAAACAAAATGTGGTGTATCCATACAATGGAATATTATCTGACTCTAAAAAAGGAAGAAAATTCTGACATGGGCTACCCACGGATGAACCTAATGGCCCTCAAGCTACATAAAACAAGCCCATCACAAAAAAAGACAAAAACCACATGTTTCCACCTATACAAGGTTCTTAGAGGAGCCCAACTGAGCAACGCAGAAAGTGGAGTGGTGCTGCAGGGGCTGGAACGAAGGGGGCGATGGGGAGTCACTGTTCCATGGGGTAGAGCTTCATTCTTGCAGGATGTAACATTCTAGAGGGGTGCGGAATAACACTGCGAGGGTACATAATAACACTCCATTGTACACGCTGAATGGTTAGGATGGTAAATTTAATGCCATGTGGGTTTTTCGTCCTAACAAAAATAATTAAAATATGAGTGTGTGTGTGTTCAAAAACTGTAAATGGTACACAGCCTGTGGGACTATGCACACGTTCCAGGGCCAGGATGTCATCAACCAGCCATCCAGCTCCAGCCCTGACAAGTGGCGCCTGTGGGTGCTGTCACTGAGGTCGCTGAGCGTGGCCACCTGTGCTGGACTGGCCACCTTCCTGGCTCTGACAGCTTCTAGTTCTTCCAACCTCTAGAAAGCAATCTTAGTTTAGCGTAGAACCCAGAAGATTCACGCTAAACATGAATCCCTTGACAAGACACGACAAACCATCCAGGACTTTCAACCCACACTGATGTCTGCCAGTGACTTAAATCAGGAGTCAGAATGAACTCTGTGTCCTGGGCGTGATGCAAAGCTAGCATTACTCTCAAAGGTATTCTACTTTCTCTAAAAAGTGAGAGGTGTTGAGATCCAACAAATTCAGAAACACAGTAAGTCAAAAAAGACTCTGGAACACTGAAAAGAAATACAATAAAATAAAATGGATAAAAAAAACCACTAAAGTATATAACAAGTAAAAAAAAAAAAAAGAGACTCTAGGCCCTCCTTGGAGATTCTTAAAAGGTATTAGGATTAAAATAGTATGAATTATTTTAGTTGTCCCTGGGCTTTACTAGGATTTGCAGTTTGTCTCTCTTCGTTCACAGCAGACTGATGATGACTTCAGTTAACCAGAGGGGTAAGAACCTTCCCTGCTTTCTGTTCTTTACTCAAAGAGTTCTGCCTTTTAAAAAGATTAAATGCTAATACATAGAGGGAATCTTTGTTTTGAATCTATTTTCATAAAAGGAGAAATTTGACCGCAAAAATAATATCCCAGTTGGAAAAACAAAAACAAAAACTTGGGGCTCCTTAATTTAAATCCCTTAATCCTTACCTTTGGACATATGAGGTTTAAAGAGTTGCACTATACTGACATTTATTTTACATCAGAATCAAGGCATGGCTCCTTCCTTCCTTCCTTTCTCTCATTCATTCATTCATTTTGGTTTCAGAGGTAGAGGTCTGTAATTCATCAGTCTCATATAATACCCAGTGCTCAGTACATCCTATGCCCTCCTTAATGCCCATCACCCAGTTACTCCATCCAACCACCCTTCTCTGAGATGCCAGGAACCCTCAGTTTGTTTCCTATGATTAAGACTCTATGGTTTCTCTCCCTCTTTGATTTCATCTTGTTTTATTTTTCTCTTCCTTCTCTTAGGATCTTCTATTTTGTTTCTTAAGCTCCTCATATGAGTGAGATCATATGATAATTGTCTTTCTCTGATTGACTTATTTTGCTCAGCATAATACCCTCTAGTTTCATCCACTTCACTGAAAATGCAAGGCATAGTTTTCGACCCTGTAAGATCAGTACTGGAAATTCGGAAATGGTGTCCTCTATTCTAAGGACAACATGAGGGCCAAGTTGCCCATTGGGTTAGACCGTTACTTCTGTTCAACAAATATTTTTGAAGTCCCACGATGTGGCAGGTATTGTTCTGGGTGAGGATGATGACAAGTGCCATGATCATAGCCACACGATGAAAATCACTGCACTTACTGAATGTAAATTATGACAGAAGGAATAAGACAATAAATAATAAATCCAGTAAAAAAGTAAATTCCAGAGAATGCTGAAAAATGACATGAACATGGCAAAAAAAAAGGGAGTGGGGCATAAATAAAGTGAGCTGAGAGTGACAGGAAGTGTCCCAGTGGTGTAGGCAGGAGGGACAGCTTGCTCAATTGTGCAGGACAGTCCAGGTGTGCCTGGTAAAGGAAGTGAGATTTCGTCAAAGACCTGACGGAAGTGAAGGGGTCGTCCCAGCAGGTATCTGGAGAAGAGTGCTCCGGGCCCAAAGCCAGAGTGCGGGCCGCATGGCGGAAGCATGTGTGACAGCGGTGAGGACCAGCGGGGACAGTGAGCTGGACAAAGGTGAGAGACAGAAGAGGAGGCCGGTGGGAGATGGGCATCCAACCATGCAGCGTCTTTCAGACTCTGTAAAGACTGTGGCTTTGACTCAGGGAAGGGAGGAGCCACGGAGGGAGATGAGGAGAGAAATAGTGTGTTCTGGCTTATGTTTTACAAAGATCACTCTGGCCGCTCCGCTAAGCACCAGCTAACATGGGGCAAGGAATGGGAAGACCGAATATCTCTTCCCCCTACCGAAAGCTCATTGTGTGTGAATAAAGGATTAACTCTTGATGGACTTTTGGGTGGGTTGGCGCGGATTGCTCTCAGATGTGATGACAGCAGGATCATCCCAGCATTCTTCAAAGACCACTCGACCAGGAGACAAGAGACTAGACCCAGCCTCCAGCAGGAACTGAACAACTGGAGTCTTTCCCGGGGGTGGTGGGGACCTGGTGTGGAAGACAAGATCCAGAATATTAAAGCTCTGGGAGTTACAGGAAGACTGGGGGTCTAGAAACGAGAAAGTTAATAGAAGAAGGAGATTAATATATCTCCAAAATGGGGGTTTCAGCTCAGGGATATGCTCTGAGCAAGATTTAGAAGAAAGTAGGACAACTGCGGAGGGAGGAGATTTAATGGGGAACCTAAGGGCCAGTGAAAGGAGATCCTTGACCAGAAGAGCTGCTACCCACAGGAGTTAAAGCTGATAAAAAAGCATGGCTTATGGGGACCACTACTGCTTCAGTCTACGAGATTACGGGCATTCACGATGGGCTGTATTTAATATAGGTTATGTGCATTTAATATAGTTTTGTTCTCATCCAACTCTTCCCCATGTAGTTAAATCATTAAAACATTTTGGCAATCACCTGGGGAAGAATATGGCTTAAAGAAGAGAATTTCTGGGACACGCCAGAGAGCCAAGGCCAAGTTTTGGTCCTGGAATGGATCAGTGTTAAATTAATCAAGGTAATTTTTTTTCTTTTTTTCTTTTTTTAAGATTTTATTTATTTATTTGACAGACAGAGATCACAAGCAGGCAGAGAGGCAGTCAGAGAGAGAGGAGGAAGCAGGTTCCCTGCTGAACAGAGAGCCTGATGTGGGGCTCGAGCCCAGGACCCTGGGATTGTGATCCGAACCCAGGCAGAGGCTTTAACACACTGAGCCACCCAGGCGCCCCAATCAAGGTAATTTTCTACAGAGAATCTTCTTTTCATGATATTTCAATATATTATTACTCAGCAGCCTCACCTTTGTGAGATTAACCTCACAGAAGGGACTCATCAGAACTGCCCGGTGAGGCAATTGGCACAGCAGAAGGATGAAGGAAGAATTAGAAGGGAAAAGGTAAGTGAAATTCAAAGTTGGGAGCAACTGGCATTGAACAGCAGTAGGAGAAGGGATGATGCCGGATTATAAGTGTTGTAATGGAAAGGGATACGGAAAGAAGAAAAGATATGGGGATCTCCGTGCTCTATATGCCTACAGGAGACAAGGATCAGGCCAAACCCCTTGGAATGCCAATGTACCCCTGGAAGCCTGGCCTGAATGAGAGAACAAGCACCACCTGCTAAGCAAAGCAAAAGGTAAGAATGTTCTGGAGAAGGAGGAGTATTGGAAGTGAAAGTTCACTTTCAAAAGGGATATAAAGAATCACGGACAAGGGAGGGTTAGGTTTCTGAAGTATACAATCTCATTTTCCTCTCTGTGTACTTTGGAAATGTTTTGTGTCATCCTTAATAACATGATTTTATTCCTCTTACATAAAAATAGTTACTTTAAAAGAAATTTGAGACAATGGATATGTGTAAATAACAAACATCCCAGATCACAGCCATGAGGAACTGGGATTCCTTGTCACTGTTTACTTAACTATTTGGCCAGGGACACATTACATCAAAATGATGCATAAAAATCCAATAATCCTTGAGAGCTAAGATTTGATGTATTAAGTACTTAATGGAAATAGAAGGCTTCATTTAAATAAACTGGTTTAAAAGAGAAGTGGAGACAAATAAAAATGTATGAATTTGGTCATTGCTGATGATTATTAATTATGATGCACACTGGCAGAAACCATGCACATTATCCTGATACAAGTTTACACTGAATTAGGAAGTCTTATTCAATATGACCTTCATCAGTATCACATTTCTAACAACAATTTACCGATATATAATCTAGAAAAGAAAAGCTTCTCCATTTCAGACAGAAAATTAGCAGTATCTCTGATCCACCTAAGTGCTTGGAAAAGAGGACTGAATTTGTGAAAACTTATGCATTGGCATCTTTTTTTCATTTCGTCAAGGTGGTCCAGGATCTTCAGCATTCACTGCGGGAATCCCCCAGGCCTCAAAATCATTCAGGATGAAGGAATATTACCCCCAGCACCCGCATTGGTACTCCCACGCACATGTGAAGTCCTACGGGGCAACTTATAGGAGCTTTTGGAGGCTAAATGGCTAAAAATAGACTTAGGTCAAATCCAAGTTAAAATGCAAAATGTAACTTCCCTATAGGATGCTTGTAAGAGTAATTTGACATTATATGCAAATCACTCAGCATGGTGTCTGGCACATGGTACTTTTTTTAATTAAATGGTAACTGACAGGACAAAGTGGCTGAGGCAGAGCTTGGAAGAAGTCAAAACAGTCAGCTCTCCTTCAACACACTGATCAGTATCTAGAGATCGAATTCCAGTGGGAAGAAAGGTGCTAAGACTCAATGCCCATGTATCTATTTGCACTGATAAATCAGTACAATGATTACTTGTAAGAGAAACAGAACTGGAGCTTTAGCCACTTCCATTTGGAGCTGGGTATTGCCGAGATTTCTGACGTCCTGGGACGGCCCTGATGGAGCAGGGGAGAGTAATAAGATGTGTGGATAGAAATCACTAAGAATAAAAGAAGTCTGAAGCTGCAGAGCCCACATGGAATGTTACTGTGGGAAGGGACAGCTGGGTGACCGTCTTCACCCAGCCATCCTCAAACAGGCATGTGTCCATGGTGGTTCCTTGGGACGTCAGGGAGGACCCGTCTTGGAGATTACTCTACACGGAAGAGCAGGGCTCCAAGATGTTTGAAATTTCATGGTCATGTGCCCCAGGGTCAATCTTAATTCATTCAAGTGCAGGCCAATCACAGGCCTCTTCAAGCTGGAGACGTGTGTCCTTCAGTTTAGAGAAATGTTTTTGTACTGTTTGCTTGTTAAAATGTTTCCCTGCGATTTTCTCGGTACTGTGTTTCTGGAACATTTCTGTTAGAGGCTTTCCTCAAATAGCTTATGCTCCTTGGTTGTCTGTTCTTATTAACATGCGAAGCCCTACAAGCTCATGGGAAGGTCTGGTCCATTGGAGAGGTCTGTCCACTTCATGGCAGGGAGACTGCAGGCCTGGTTAGTGGTGGTACCTTAATTGTTACGATCTTTAGGTTATTTCTCCGGGTAGACTCAGTAGAGCGAGAGAGAGCTGTCCAGCATCTCTATTCAACAGCTGCTGTCATCTAGAAATTGGCATCATGGTCTCCAATTCCCGTAAACTTTCACATAAATCCCTGAATTTAATCCGGCACCTGCCCTCTTCCCGTTTTCCTAGAATTTTTCCTACTATCAGAGAAAATGGAGATTGAGTTTCTTTCTTTACTTTAGTTTGCAAGTGATTAGATGAAAAGGAATGGGAACATCTTTACTCCAAGCTAGGGGTTCGGATCATCTGAATCTGCCCCGTGAGCTAAGGGGACCTCTAGCCAAGTCACTTCGTTCTCTCCAGAGTATATTTCCAACCCCACATTTCTGAGCAAGATACATGATTTAAGGGAACATCTTTTATCCGGTTCACTGTTTTTATTTGAGAAGCACCCTCAACAATCAATTATTTGAAACAATGGACAGATCAAGCAAATACAACTGACCTGCAAGTGTTTAGAGATTTGAGTGTGTGACAATCTGGCCGTTCGCAAGTCACCACACCATTTGATGCTGGTAAAATCTCAAAGTAAAGGGAAGAGATTTTCCACCTCTGGGATGGCTCTTCTCCCCTCTCTCAGGGAGAGCAGGAGCTTTTCTGACCTGTCTACGTGAGAATCACCATCCTGACCTCTCTTTGTTCTGTGATTGTGTTTTTTGTTTTTTTTTTCTTTTTTTTTTAAAGATTTTATTTATTTGTCAGAGAGAGGGAGCACAGGCAGACTAAAAGCGGCAGGCAGAGACAGAGGGAGAAGCAGACTCCCTGCCGAGCAAGGAGCCCGATGTGGGACTCGATCCCAGGACGCCGGGATCATGACCCGAGCCGAAAGCAGCCGCCCAACCAACTGAGCCACCCAGGCGTCCCTGTGGTTGTGTTTTTTAAAGGTAAAACGTGTCCTTTCTGATTTCCTAGGAAGGGAGTAGCTAGACAATTTTAGATGTATCTTCAGAAATCAGTTAAACTGCTAAAATAACACATGGTGGGGGAAATCATAAACCTACAGAAGTATCTTAAAATACAAATATCTCAGGGCTAAAGTGAGCCGCCTCTGTGTCCCTCCATTCTTGATGTTCCTATGAACGGATTCCAGCCCTGTGGGGGACACTGGACTCGATCCAGCTCAGCCGTCCAGGTCTGTCTGATGTTCAGTATTGGGAAACCAGCTTCAACACCCACATAAACCAATGTTCTCCTGCCTTGACTTGATTAACAATAAAGGTGATGTCTTGTTCTGCCCCCTCTCAATTATTCTTTATTTCTCATTAGAATCAGGACTCATGGTATGAAGGGTGGTGGATTTCTTCAACCCCGATGGATATAATCACCTTCCAAAGGCGTAGGTTTGACGAATTGATTAAAACTACTAACCTACTACCAATAAATAAATGTATTTCCTGATAATTTACCTTGCCATTGAATTTACATTTTTCTTAGTTTAAAATAATTTCAAAGGCTCCTTTGGTAGACTTCCAAAGAAGCCACCTGGGTTATTACACAATGAGTTAACTGTGCCTGTTTGTGAAATGACTCTGAGTGCACAATCAAGATCATGAAGACTTCTGTATTGAAGGCTCTTGAAGCCTGTACCTATCATTTCAGCTGCTAAACCCTGTTGGCCATTTTTAAAAAACCACCCTACAAGTGATGTGCTTTTACAGCCCCATCTTAGACGGTTGCAAACCAAGGCTTACAGAATGAAGCTAATTTCTTATTGTCATATAGCTGGCAGGTGACGAGATTGTTATATTTACTTATGTATGTATATACACATCACATCCATAAGTATTAGAGATAAAGTGATTGTAAATATTAAACCACTATCTTTTATGTTTTTGCCTTTAATGATGTTCCAATGTAGCCCTTCTCTTTTGTCAAGGGTACTAAAATGGAAAGAACCTGGTTCTCTCTAGTAGGGGACAATGAGAGCCAGACATGATGCACAGAGAACAGTCTTGCTGAATTCCTGTTGCTCTCATTTAGTTTGCCAACAGCTAAGCAGATGAGTACTCAGAGTCCAGATATCCTGGGGAGTAGAGATCATGCCCCTATTCTTCCTTAGGGATTGATTAATGGTTAGGCATTTATCCAGAAGAAGTATATGATCCAGGAAAAGCTGCCTTTTATGGGTCCTGGGGAAGAGTGGACTAAGAGGGGAGGCCCAGGAAAAAGGAGAGAAGGGAGAAGGCTAAGGGGTGTGCATGTGTTCCTATTTTGTTCTTTCCGTGTTGTCCATGGGATGGGTGGGGGACAGGTTACACTAGAGAACGCAAAGCAAAACGAAGCAGGGCTTTTGTCTCACTTCCGTATCTTGGACTCTGGAAAGAGGCTGCCCACACCAGCCTGGGGTGTAGTCCCATCAACAGGAACTCAGCTGCCCAGCATGACTGGTTAGGGAAGACATGCAAATTCCATTTCCTAGTCTGGCTCCATTCCCAGAGATGGAGACAGGCTCAGAAGTGGCTAAGGGGTGGTTGGCAGACTGGCCAGAGCAGGCCATCACAGCAGGGGGAGGGGATGAAGAGTGTCAGCCCCAGCTGGAGCAGAATGAGATACAGTGCAGACCCCCCGGGGCTTAGAGAGAACCCACCAGCAGGTGTCAAAGAGATGGGGAGTCAGCCAGGGAAAACCCACAGACTCTGTGCCAAAACAGACCCGCCCTGAGGTTACTACTCATGCAGATTTCATCATTAAATGCCAGAGGACAAGCAGGGCAGAGGAGATGGGGGCAGCATCCTGGAGCCCTGAGCAGACAGCCTTGTGCCCAGCGATGTGGATAACATGCTCTGTGATATAATGGAAGCCACGCATTCACCTCCATGTATAAAAGTCATCGTCACCAGTAGGAGTGGTGGGTGACTTGAAGCAGATCATGTCCCTAGACAATTAGCAGTATCTAAGGCGCTGTTTGGATTATTGCTTAAAAATAAATTCTGAAAGTGTTTTAGGGTTAGAATAAAGGAAATGTATTTTTTCTGCATATGTATGTTGCAGTGAGAGTGAAAATTTTAACTACAGCACCAAGAGGATGTCAAGTTCTTTTTTTTTTTTTAAATTAGAGAGAAAGTACCACAAGAGAGCTTACTGGTTTTAATAAGGTCACAGGAAGGTTGAAAGCCCCTAGCAATAATTCTTAAATATTTCTTTGATAGGATACTATTACATTGTTTACAATTAAGAAAGGGCAATCATGAAATTGCGGTAAAGAATTAATTTTAAGTTCCTGAGATCCCTAGGAATTATAGGTTACTACATTCAATCCTTCCAGTGCAATGATGTGATTCTTAGAATGCTCTTCTAGCCATCCCCAAAGAAAGAGCTTGATCTGGTTGATTTCATTCTACACAAATTTGGTACATTTCTGCAAAGACTCATTGTGAATGAGCTTGCACCTGACACATTGTATATATTTGGGTTCAGTGAAAGGAATTGTATTTGTTACCAAGTAAGAATTGCACTGGGTGGGCACCCTTTCTTCTCACACTGCCTCTCTGCTACCAGACCTACTGTTCCATAAGGGAGGAGCTTGGAGGTGCTGAAGAACCCGCAACTCGGTAGCTGACCTGCCAATATTTCTCCATGAATGTGAGGTCAAGGGAGAACAAACAAGTTTCTTCAAAGTTCCCTTCAAATCTACATTCTGGTGGCGCCTGGGTGGCTCAGTGGGTTAAGCCTCTGCCTTCAGCTCAGGTCATGATCTCAGGGTCCTGGGATCGAGCCCCGCGTCGGGCTCTCTGCTCTGCAGGGAGCCTGCTTCCTCCTCTCTCTCTCTCTGTTTGCCTCTCTGCCTACTTGTGATTTCTCTCTGTCAAAAAAATAAATAAAATCTTTAAAAAAAAAAAAATCTACATTCCGAGGAGAAATTTTCATGCCCCATTAGGAATTCAAGTTCCACTTTATTTGACAGCAATTGAGAACAAAAAGCAAATAATTAACCTGGCCCTGAAGAGTCCCTCAAGGTAATAAACATACACAGAAGAACCTGAATTAAAAGGAACTGAAATCAGGCATCTAAGTCAAGATGAACAACTCTGATACAAAAGATATAGTATGTTTTAATAACCACAGCTTCTCTTTCCATTAGCAGGTATGATTGCTGCCACTTAGGGAACTAATATGTGTCTCCTGCCTCGTATTACTATGATAAATTGCTAGTGAAATGCATTTCAAAGTGAGTAATGTCTTGCTGGACATTGGTAATTCACTTAAACTAATTAACATAGTAAAAGATACAATGACATAATCTCTGGATTCGTATTATTGTCTATAGCTTGGTCTGCTGTTGCAGACCTGCGGCTAAATCAAAATTAGGATGCTTGGGATGAAAACAGTGTTTTGTTAACATGGTGTTTTAACACGGATCATTTTCCCAGTTGAACATGCTATAAAACAAGACCAGATCAGAGCCGTTTTTTTTTTTTCATCTTAATTCCTTTACCATGAGAACAAATTGCCTGAATGTGAGGAAACTATCACTAGAAAACAGAAGAGAGAGTTCACTTAACCACTATGTTTAAAAATGCCTAATACCAAGTATTCTAATGAACTTTCAAAATACATCAACGAGGACCATTTAGGCAAAATGTGGCAAGAAACTTTGGAAAATAAATAAATTGTACTGAAACATTTAAAACTTGATTTCTGTAATATTTAATTAACACAGAATCATAGAGCTTCGTAGTATGAGCTCAATAATTGAGAACAGATGAAGTATTTGGGGTAAAAAGTAATTTAGGTACAAAGCTATTTTTTTTCAGCCCAAATCCCTGCTATCCTGTACTAATACAGCTATGATAGCTATGATTAGTTTCATTTAACAAAAAGCTGTAGTTGACACCTATATTTTAAAAAGACTTTTTTTTTTTTTTTTTTTGACAGACAGAGATCACAAGTAGGTAGAGAGGCAGGCAGAGAGACAGGAGGAGGAAGCAGGATCCCTGCTGAGCAGAGAGCCTGATGTGGGGCTTGATCCCAGGACCCTGGGATCATGACCTAGCCAAACGCAGAGGCGTTAACCCACTGAGCCACTCAGGAGCCCCGACACCAATATTTTAATATGTTCCACAACAACATTAGACTTAATAGAGTAGATAAATAATGCTCCTCCAGGAGATGTCAGGCCTTAATCCCCAGAACCTACACGTGTGATCCTATTTGGAAAGAGTCTCTGCAGATGTGATCATGTTAAGAATCTTGAGATGGGGAGATTATCCCGGATTATGTAGGTGCCCCTTAACTGTGTTACATGTGTAAGAGGAAGACCATGGAGATCTGACCCATATGGCAGAGGAGCTGATGTGAAGATCCAGACAGAGATAAGAGCGATGAGGCCACAAGCAAGGAATGCGACCAGCTGCCAGACGTCGAAAGAGCAAGAAGTCTCCCTAGAGTCTCCATGGAGGGGAGCAGAACAGCTCTCTCACCATCTTGATTTTGGACTGATGTCCTCCAGAACTGTGAGAGATTAAACAGTTTGTGGTAATTTTTTTTTAAGATTTTATTTATTTATTTAAGAGAGAGAGAGAACACAAGCAGGGGGCGTGGGAAAGGGAGAAGCAGGCTTCCCACTGGAAGCCTGATGCAGGGCTCAAACCCAGGACCCTGGGATCATGACCTAAACTGAAGACTGAGCCACCCAGGTGCCCCTGTAGTGATTTTTTTCTGATGTTGGGAAACTTACACCAGCATTTGTTTTTTGTTCTCCTAAACACAACTACAATCTAGTGTCAAGGAGACAAAAATTCCAATGAAAAATGCATTTTGTTACTTAAAAATATAGTTAGTTGTGGTGGCTAACCACTGCAGTGAAATCATATATACTAAGATATATATCTCTTATATTCACCTTATAACTGAAAGTTTATATCCTTTAACCAGTATCTCCCCATCTTCCCCATCCCCAGCTCCTAGTAAGGGAACTTTTTAAAATTCTTTTTGTGTGTGATTTATATAAAGAGATTCCACTCAAATCTCTTGGAATGAATTTTTTTAAAAAGATAATCCTACCCTTAGGTTGTTAGTTGCATTAAAATGTTTTTCCAAATACCTGTTTCCTTCATCTACTTTAGCTCTTGTATTCTTTGGGATTCCAAGTACTATTTATCCCAGTCCTACTATCTCCTTATTTGGAACAATTAAGAGCAGTTTAATAAAATGTTACAAATATCCTACTTTACAGGGGATCTCTGGATCATTTTCTCAATGGTTAGCTAAAATCTTCATTATTCTATGAAACTGATTCTAAGTGTTGAGTTCAATCTAGTACACATTTTATGAATGACATAAGCAGAAATTTGTTTCCTTTTATCCTTACTCTATTTGAAACATCTCCATTCTAGGATAATTTCCGAGTAACTAAAGTTAGAAATATATTCATTGTCTCATTAAAGAATCCCCAAAATGGCTAAGAATTGAGCTTCTAAAACTCATTTTTTGCTATTAAAGTTTTACAGAAATCTGTTAGAGGAAAGTCAGCATGCTTTTTGAGCCATTTCCTGTCCTTGTTCCAGTACTCATGAAAAAGAGGAACGTTTTAGATAAACCAGCTGCTGGATTGCCTAGAATAGTAAATTACTCTAACACTCCTATTTGATGTGATCCTGTCACACTTTTTTTCGAGCAGGATTTCCTCACTTTTCACAACTATTTGTTTCCACTCGAAATTAGCTTCCTACAAATAGCCTCTTGTCAAACGTGTACTGAGCTAAGTGCACAGAGTTACCATAAATAAAAAAAAAACAACTCTAGTTCATTATGCCCACCTCCCTTTAATTAAAAAAAAAACCACAAAACATACCTTTTTCATTAAAATATTGCCTCCTTATCCCAAAATAGATCACTACTATATAATAAAAACTTAGAATTCTGTGAATTTGGAATTTTTCACGATTATTGAATTATACTGCTAAATGTTTGGGATGAAAAAAGAACACTATGAAAATAAAGGTCATTCATACATCTGAAGAACTAGAATAAAAGTGATTAAAGTGATTCAAACCTCTTACTTACTTATTTTTGGGGGGGCATAAGCCGTTCTTAAGTCCTCTACTTTTTACGGACCCAAACATTGGTTATTTTGTGACATTCTGAGCTCTCTTTCTGAAGTTAGCTCTCTGGGGAACTTCAACGATTTCATGCACGCTCTAAACTGACCTCATCTTCCTGATTGAAGCCAATTCTCTGATGATCTACTTATTCTTGGAAACAAATAAATATTCATAATTTTGATTATGTAATCTAAAGAAAGGGTTTGCACCTGGATGGATCCCTTCACAGTTTCTTGCCTTTTTGCTCAGCATCAACCTTGGGATAAAGGATACACTACCCTTTACGAGAAGGGAGGCAAGTGTCTGTACCTATAAGCATGTCTAGAATATGACATAAATCCCATCTGCACCAATTTTGATGATGTGATTTTATTAATGCATAAATAAAAGTTTTGCTGAAATGTACAACAGCAGTTTATCCTTTCTTTGCCTGTATAAATGATGGATTCCAGTATCTTCCATTTCCCTACCTGCAAAACTTTCCTTTTATAGTAAAACAGATACGTTTGAGTCTGTGGAAATGTTCTAAAGGAATGACGCTCGTTTCTTTTAAAAATGCTCTGAATGAACATGAATATCAAGAATCCACACTAAAACTTAATGATTAAGGCTCAGAAAGTTTGGAGGATAGACACAAACCATTTATTTTTATGATGTTGCATTAATGGTTCGGGCTTTGGCACCAGCCAGACTTGGGCACACATTTAAGTCCTACAACCTGCCAGGTCCACGAACCATAATCCTTCAGAGAACATCTCTTCATATGGAAAAAAGGGATAATTATCTATTTTTAGGATTGTCATGAGGATCAAATGACTTATATGCAAATACTTAAGTGAAAACAAGTATGGGGCCTAACAGAATCTCATTAAATGTGTCCCCATTTAAGTTAGGAAGTTATGGAAGTTAGGGAAGTAGAGTATCCTTTACTTCCAGACGTCATCAAATATTGTGGTCTATATGTACTGGGTCAGAAGTGAGGAGGTGCCTGGGTGGCTCAGCTTGTTAAGCGAGTCCCCTGAGCTCAGCTCATGATCCCAGGGTCTTAGGATCGAGCCTTGCACTGGGCTCTCTGCTCAGTGAAGAGTCTGCTTCTCGCCCTGCCCTTACCCTCTCCCTACCAGCTTGTGCTCTTTCTCTAATACAAATAAAATCTTAAAAAAAGGAAAAAAAAAGTGTGTGGACTTCTAATGAGAAGGATTTTCAAATTTCAAACTGTTTGGACCCCATCAGTAGAAACTGGTATGAAAATTTTAAAGATGGGTTAAATACTGTATACTGGCAAAGCAAAATTATGTATACACCGTTGGATTTGGGGGCAGTGCGGTAAATTTAGCCCTGCCATATAATGGGTAATGGGAAAGAAAACTGGTATTTTGGAGGTATGGGGATTAAAGATTGAAAAGCAAAAAGTTTAAAAAAAAAGAAAAAAAATTTTTTTACTAAGAAATTCTATTTAACACAAATTACAGTAATACATCTCCGTGGGTTTATTTTTTCTTTTAGTAAATATTTAGTTTCCACCACACAGTAAGCACTCTGCTTGGTTCTAGGGATAGAGCTATGGGTGAAGAAGACGGATCTTTTCTCGGCTTCCACGGAGCTTACATTCTGATGAGGAGATGTATAATAAACAAATACATGAGTATTCAAGAAATAATACACATAGGCAGGAAACAAAATGTGGAGGTCTGTTTGAAAGTGGTTGGGGCGCCTTTCCTACGCACTGGGCAGGAAGCCACTGAGGGCAATGGCACGTCCGCTGAATCTTGAGCAAAAAGGAAGAAGCAGCTTGAGTGTGACAGGAGGGGATTTTCTATGAGGCAGAAAGAAGCCAGCTTGGCAGACAAAGAGCCAAAGAGGAAGAGGGTGGTGGAAGATGAGGGGGAGCACGGGCGGGCGACTGTCATAGGAGCTCTGGCTGCTACAGGATTAAGAGTCTGGACTTTATTCAGGTGTTCTGAAAGCTCCCGCAGGACTGTGAGCAGAAGAGAGGTGTGACAGGTGTCAAGAGTGGTAGCAGGGAGAGCCGCTGGGAAGTGGCAGGTGATATGGGCCCAGGCATGCCCAGACAGGCTGGGCGGTTCTCCTAGAGTGGGAGGACATGTACTGAAGACTGACTTAATAAGATGTACTGTGGGGGCGCCTGGGTGGCTCAGTGGGTTAAAGCCTCTGCCTTCGGCTCAGGTCATGGTCTCAGGGTCCTGGGTTTGAGCCCCGCATCGAGCCCCGCATCGGGCTCTCTGCTTGGTGGGGAGCCTGCTTCCCTCTCACTCTCTGCCTGCCTCTCTGCCTACTTGTGATCTCTGTCTGTCAAATAAATAAATAAAATCCTAAAAAAAAAAGATGTACTGGTGAATTACATGTGGGAAATGAGGAAAGACGAAAAAGAAGAAAAACAACACCTAGGCTTTGCCTGGTTCTCCTGGGAAAGGAGTAGAATTTGGAAAAGGGAAACAAGATAGATGGGGGAGAAGCACATTTGGGGTGGAATGGGGGAAATCCACGGTCCAATTCCACACGTGTTAATTTAGATTAACGTTAATTGAGATTAACATTAATTGAGATGCTGTCATCCTCACATGATGACAGCATCTTTGTGACATGGAGTCTGATCTTCAGAGGAGGGCTGGGGCTGTCCTAGGACTCAGACGTAGTCAGAGATTTTTATCAAAGGATGTTTAATTTTTTTTTTTTTTTCAAAAAAGTTGTCACATAGAACGAATAAAAATGAATGAAATTATCACTAATATGGAATAAACACATTATGGTACACCCAAAGACACCATGTTATGCATCCTTAAATTATCTTTAAGAATCCTATTTAGAGGAAGAAAAATGGGAAAATGGGAATGTATTATTAGATTATAAGGAGGAAAGAGGTATGAGTTTTATAATCCCACATTTGTGTAAAAGTAGGTAAATTTTAATAGTCTAGAATATAGGGACGCCTAACTGGCTCGTCAGTGGACTGTGTGACTCTTGATCTCAGGACTGTAAATTCAAGCCCCATGTTGGGCGAAAGATTAAAAATATAATTTTAAAAAGTCTAGAAGATAAAAATATTTTAAGTTACTTCAGAGTTTTTCAGTAATAAGATTAGAGGTGTTCTGTATTACTTTTTGTATCTTTTTTTGTATTTTCAAGTGTATAAAAATATGGAAAAATTAATGACCTTAAAAACATCAGTTAGCCTCTGAATTACAATAAAACCGCAAAACATTTTAAAGAAAGATTCAGCAAAAGCAGTTTAACAGTATTTCCTTTCCTGGCATTACTATAGATTATTAACAGAAGTAGAAGTATTGATACATTTTCTAATTAATGTGCTTGTATAAAGGTATTGTTTAATTTTTTTATAACACAGAACATTTCTCAATATTTTTTTCCTGTTCTTTGCATACATAAATTTTTGGCCCCAGAGAATTGTTGCATACAAGTCACTATACTTTACTATTTGTACCTTTCCTTATGAATAAATGGTATAGAGTTAGTCTATGCATCACTGTTAAATTTACTTGGAAAAATGCAATGTGACATCCAGTGCTGTTTATTCCAAAACAGAAGGGCCATGAAATGTTTTGTTTCTCCTTAATGGTCAATTTGGATGACAAATTGGAAATGATCAATTGTTTAAGAACTGAGCTCTGCAATGACAAGAAGAGGAAAAATATGAGTAAGGCACATCACAGTCACTGGAACAGTATATATATATATATATATATACACGCACACACACACACACACACACACACACACAATTATAAAATCAATGCAGTATTTTCCCTTATTAAACTAACGCTACCATGGCCATCTAGTGAAATGTATCAATGTCATCAACTCAGGCACAAGAAGTGCTGATTAGCTTCCTGCAACAGGAATGTCTTCTTTACCAAATTAAATCAGGCGCTACTCTTGAAATTCTTCCTAACTTTCCCTGAATCTTAAGGAGAAAATCTTATATTTAAAAAACTCAGCCCCTTGGAATTTGATGTTAAAATTTGATGCTGTGATCAAACTGTCAGTTGTTGGCATTCAACTAAAAACTTTTCCTTATCATAAAGCAATCGGGGGAAATGTGTTGTACAACAGTGTTCTAGGTCAAGGTTAGGGTCAAGGTTAAGCTGAACTCCAAGATCTGATTTTATTTATTTAAAAAAATTTTTTTAAGTTTTTACTTATTTATTTGTGAAAGAGATCATCTGCAAGAGAGGGGAGGGGCAGAGGGAGAGGGAGAAACAGGCTCCCTGCTGAGGAGGGAGTTTGACATGAGGCTTGATTTCAGGACCCTGAGATCATGACCTGAGCTGAAGGCAGACACTTAACCTACTGAGCCACCCAAGGCATGCTCCTACCAAGATCTGATTTTAAATGCAAGTATTTAAATAAATGTTTGTGCCTATATTGGAACATATCTTTAGGAAATACACTGTAGGAACATAAACTGGTGAATTCATGTAAAATGATCTCAACCCAGATCCAGAATATCAGGGTTTTTCCACAGACTGTGAATAATGGAGACATACCACTTTGCTTATACAACCTTTTCACAGATTATAAAATTCACAGATTTAGGGAAAGTGATGGAGAATGGTCATTGTGAATATCATTTGGCGTCATACTTATGAGTCTAGCAAGAATGATCCAGTGTACAGTGGGGACAAGAGGATAAGGAAGACCATATCAGTGGAAGAATTCTGGCAATGTTTCTGGCATAAGAATTCACTCAGTCTATATGGACTGAGCATCCCCTCAGTGCCCAGCACTGCGACAGGTTCTGTCTTGGATTATAAGGGGGAATTGGCAGCACAGATGTAAGAGGAGCTCAGAGCCCAATTAGGGACAGGAAGATGAATATAGAGGCAAAGAAGGATTTCGGTTCCATAAATACTTAATAAGTAATGGCAGAGAAGTTGCCTCAGGGGACTAAGAATTCTTTTTTTTAATTTTATTTTATTTTATTTATTTATTTGGCAGAGAGGGAGAGATCACAAGTAGGCAGAGCAGCAGGCAGAGAGAGAAGGGAAAGCAGGCTCCCCGCCAAGCAGAGAGCCTGATGTGGGGCTCGATCGCAGGACCCTGAGGTCATGACCTGAGTTGAAGGCAGAAGTTTAACCCACTGAGCCACCCAGGTGCCTGGGACTCAGAATTCTTACATGAGGCCAAAAACTCGGACCAATATGTTAATGGATGTGTAGGCATTTTCCAGGCATAACAGAAGGTGACGACATTCTAGGCAAAGAGGAGAACATAGATTAGTCTAATAGCCCAGTAAAAAGATTGTACATGGGCAATACCTCAGAATACAGACTGACGTTCGAATGCTAGCTGTATGAGTGGGTAGGTCGGGCTGGACATTTTTGGAGAATTTCCTGCAGTTAGATACACTGGAGGGCCTCTTCTCACTGAATGTGTCCGGATTTTAATCTCAAGACAAATGGAGTATGGCTATGGGAAATGTTTACACAAAGAGTAAAATATTCATATTTATGTGTTAGAAAGGATTCCAACAGCAAGAGAAATGACCCACCAGAAGGCAGTAATGCTGGAGTGAAGAGTTTATTACAATGTTAATTATAATAGTTTGGGTATAAAATCACAGGACCAAATAGTTGTCACGGCAAGGTGAAGAATAGGATTGGTTGTGTTTGGTTCTAAAAGAGAGAGGGAGGGTGCATGTGCACAGGGGTTTGGGGGGTACAGGAAGAGGGAGAGAGAGAATCCTAAGCAGGCTCCTCTCGCAGCGTGGAGACTGACACCGGGCTCCACCTAGGAACCTAAGATCATGACCTGAGCTGAACGCTTGCCTGACTGAGCTATCCAGGTGCCCCAAGAATAGGATTGTTTTAAAGGACATTAGGTGATAGAATTGTCTGGATTTCTCAGTCACTTTGGTTAAAGAGGCAAGGGAACTGGGAAAACGACTCAGAAATTCCAATGGGCAGTGATGATTACCGGGAGTCATAACAGGGAAGAGAAAGAGTGGGAATAAAAACTAAGTTCAAATTCAAACGTACAAAATTGTAACTGCTGTTAGAATGCCGTTAACTCATTACTTCAGCGACATTTAGAGAGCAGTCTGGGGGATCTCTCTATACGATGGCTCTGCTGTCATGAGGGGGATACTGAGGAACCAAGGGCCGTCTACAGGGACATAAAGGAGGTACTGAAATGAAGATTTTGAAAATGGATGAACTATAAAGGACAATAAAGAAGACAGAATTTAGAAAAGTAACAGTGGTTTTCTTTTTTTGACCGTGGCGCCTAATCATAAACACACTTTACCTCTGACCTGACACCACTATATACAAATACACATGAAACAAAGACTTTATAAAAAGTGAGGATGGCAGGGCTGCCTGGGTGGCTCAGTTGGTTAAGCAACTGCCTTCAGCTTGGGTCATGACCCCAGAGTCCCAGGATCAAGTCCCACATCGGGCTCCCAGGTCCATGGGGAGTCTGCTTCTTCCTCTGACCTTTTCCCTCTGACCTTCTCTCCTCTCATTCTCTCTCTCACTCTCTCTCTCAAATAAATAAAATCTTAAAAAAAAAAAGTGAGGATGGGAGATACTCTTTTTTTTTTAATTTTCTTGTGTTTCATTTAAAAATGCTGTTGGCACTCTACTAAGCTGATTTTATGATTGATTCAGAGGTCGCCCTTGAAGTTTGAACAACGCTGA
This sequence comes from Enhydra lutris kenyoni, assembly GCF_002288905.1. Lineage (NCBI taxonomy): Eukaryota > Metazoa > Chordata > Mammalia > Carnivora > Mustelidae > Enhydra > Enhydra lutris. The sequence continues at coordinate 4,072,704 of NW_019154096.1, read as the reverse complement.
CAGGGAACTCAGATGTTCAGTGTCCAGCTGAACGCAGAAGTCTGAGTGTCAGGAGTGATGTGATTGAGTTGCCCTTCTCATTAGCAGGCTAAAGAGTATCTGAACAAAGTGGGAGGCTCTCTACTCAGTGGCTTTTCCTTACTCTACGCAGCGCCTGAGGCTCTCCAAGCCCACAGCATCAAGGAAAGAATGACATTAAAGTCCATGATCCAGTTCCTTTTCAAAGTTTAAAAAAAAATAAACACCTGTGGTAATACAGTCTAAGGGTGTAGCTGATCTCTCAAAGAAATTGGTAAGCAGGGGGATCATTCAACTCAACTAACATTTATTTGTTTCCTCCTCTGTGCCCTCTGTTAGGTCCGTTATTAAACGAAACGAGACTGAGACAAAGTGAAAGTTATTTAAAGCTTTATTTTATGCCAAGTATTAGAAATCAGACTGATTGGCCAGGGGAACGAGACTGAAACAAAGTTAAAGTTATGCAAAGCTCTATTCTATGCCAAGCATTAGAAGTCAGACTGACAGGCCAGGGCCACCTCCGAAGAGGGCGACCCCTCCCCATCTTTCAGACTACCTTTTATAGAGCAAAAGTCTGGCCACACATAGGTGGCCAATGAGATTGTAGTCATGTTAGGTCACACGCAGGTGGCCAATTGAATTACAGTTTACCCTATAGTAGCTGTTTGAACTAACCTATTACTCTGGTCAGAATTGGTGCTCAAGGTTGGCGCCCAAACAGTGGGGTTTACATTCTTTGGTGGTTAGGGAAAAAGTATGTGTGTTTCTTACTGATTGGATGTCTCCACCTGGCCCGACTCGTCCTGTATTCTGGGTTCTGTTATCAAGAACTGACTGACCTGGCCTTGTATTCTGGGCTCTGTTATTAGGAACTAGCTGACCATATTTTACTGGTTTCCCAGACTTGTTTCTAAGTAAGTTTCTCTGGGGGGGGGAGGGGGGCAGGGTCAGTTTAAGTTTTACTGCACAAACAACAAAATGGCTTTTAACCAAGATGGAGTCGCTCTGGCTAAACAGGTCCTTACACCCTCCTTTGTGTTAATTTCCCACTGAGAGTTCTAACAAAACTGAAGCAAACAACCTGGAACTTCTATACAATGAGTTCTTTCTTGCCTGAGACTTACTGTCTTGCAAACTAATCTTATGTACTTTTTCCTGAGGAAGCTGGATCTCCAGCTTAATTAAAAAAGGCTCTAACATATCTTTTTTTTTTTAAAAAAAGATTTTATTTCTTTGAGAGAGAGAGAGAGAGAGAGAGAGCACACACACATGAGCAGACGGAGGGGCAGAGGAAGAGGTAGAGAGAATTAAGCAGACTGGTCTGAACGCAGAGCCTGAATCAGGGCTCCATCTCATGACCCTAAAATCATGACCTGAGCTGAAATCAAGAGTGGGACGCTTAGCTGACTGAGCTGCCCAGGAGCCCCAAGACTCTGATATTTCTACAACTTGTTTAGTGCATTTTAGTAGACAAATACTAGGAGTATTAGATATGGAAATGCAGCTGTAATTTCTCTACTATTAGCGTGCTATACCTGGAAGGTTGTTAGTACACAGGATGGGGACTTAATAATAAGTACTTTGTCAACAATTTTTACTTTGGCAGAAATCCTTTGCTGTTGCACTCTGTATGGAGGAGTGGAAAAAAGCAAAACTAGCCCTGATGAGCTATTCCTGTTCCTCCACCTCAGCCCTGTTTTCCCCATTGTCAAAAAAGCCATTAGATATTATCTTTTGACTACATTATTTTTGAACCTAGGTTATGTTAAAAAGCTACATGTAAAAATCCACTATCAAGAAAGGCTGCAAAATCCTTTCTGCCCATTTTGTTGCAAGCACGGGCTTTTACATCAGTGACAGGAAAGTTAAATGATCTTGGTTTGGGAACACCACCAAAATCACGTAGTCAGAGAACCTAGAAAGTAGGTAAGTTTTCAAACATGAAGCTGTGCTTCAAGAAAAGAAAAGAAATATACTTTTAAAGGAATGCAGAGCTAGGATGTTTCACATCTCCCCCAGGAGGAATGGGTGGGGGACCTTCAGCAATCGCCACAATCGAAGTAATCGGAATTTAATATCCATTTATTTGCTCGGCTTAAGAGGTCATTATATGGCATCCAAAAATCACTAAAAATGATGGACTCACTTTTTACACTTGCAAAACTAACTCAACACAGTGTATGGATGACATTTTTTTTTTTTTAAAGATTTATTTATTTGACAGAGAGACAGCCAGAGAGCGAAAACAAGCAGGGAGAGTAGAGAGTGAGAAGCAGGCTTCCTGCCAAGCAGGGAGCCCAATGTGGGGCTCGATCCCAGGACCCTGGGATCATGACCTGAGCTGAAGGCAGAGGCTTAACGACTGAGCCACCCAGGCGCCCAGATGACACTTTGTTTATCTAATTTTTCGCTTATTCCTTTCCTCACAAGCTCTAAGTACACAGTCATTGCTACACTTCTAATTAAGTAATGTATATGGATCAATGACTCTGGTTCTACAACCAACGCTCACATGATTACATAATACAAGCTTAACCCATCCGTGTTACTCCATGCTTCAGCAGAGAGAACTTCAACTTCAATTGAAGAACAAAAAATTGGAATTCCTTCTCTCTTCTCTGTTATTTTTTCCCCCTTGAGGCTCAAGGTGTGTGAGTTTTCTGTCCCCATTAGCCCCTATAATTCCCCTTGGTACTATCAGATGTTGCACAAAATAGCCTTGAGGACTTCTCCTTTAGATTCTGGAGCACCTACAAATCACCTTACAATGAATAAAGAAAACAAGAGTGGAAACACATGAATGATGTTCAAACAAAGACTGATTGTTTATCAAAAATTTCATTTCTGGAAATGATCAAAGTAGGGAGTTTTGATGAGTAAGAATTTCCAACTTTATAATTTAAAACTACGCTTTCTAGAGAGTTCAAAGAAAGATTTTTTTTTTTTCTGCTATAAAAAGCACCTGCTTGGGGTGCCTGGGTGGCTCAGTCATTAAGCGGCTGCCTTTGGTTCAGGTCATGATTCCAGGGTCCTGGGATCGAGCCCAGCATTGGACTCCCTGCTTGGCCGGAAGCCTGCTTCTCCCCCCCCACTCTGTTTGTGTTCCCTCTCTCGCTGTGTCTCTCTCTGTCAAATCAATAAATAAAACCTTTAAAAAAAAAAAAAGCACCTGCTTTTATGTAAAGTTAAATTTATTACTATTTGTATATACATATATTTAATGATATATATCACTATAAATAAGTTATATATAAATAAGTTATACACACACACACACACACACACACACACACACACATATTCAACTCCCTCCTCCATACCTCCTGCTCCCCACTCCCCACTGGCTACCTAGAAAACTCAATGAGGACAAGAATTTGTTTCTTCTTTTCAGGGCCTGCTGCATAGAGGTAGGTCCAGAAATATTTGTTGAATGCATAAAGAGAATACTTGAGTTCTCCAGCCTCAAATATTTAACTAATGCAATTTAAATCATGATTTTTCTTTCAGATTATTTAGTCCCCTCAGGTTTTAAATTACTCCAACATATTATAAATACCTTCTTTACTTAAAAGCAAGTGTTAAAACCACTGCTTCTTCAATACTATCTCTGCTTCCCAGGCTTTTTTTTTTTTTTTTTTTTTTTTTAATTACATTTATGTATTCCTTGTTGGGGGAAATAGAGCCATTGAGTGCACATCTAAGGGAGAGTAAAACAGTGTTAATATCTGTCCATTGGAGCGAGAGGCAAAACATAGACAAATCAACAAAATTCCTTTCAACTGATTGAGTTGAAAAGAGAGAATTAATGTGAGAGCCTTTCATGAGGTGTACAGAAGACATTTGTTGAGACCAAGAATTTTAGGCTCAATTTTGTGAGAGCAATCCATTTCTCTACGAAACACATGCTGATTTCATAGCATTTATACTGACCATTCTTATGAAAAAAAAAAATAATAAGGCCTAAGAATATAGGTCAAGTAAGATTTATTTAATTTTAAGGATAAACTGTCCAGTTGTAAAGATGCATTTTTCATGCATTTTCTGAAAGACACCTGCTTGTATCTGTCACTGAAAACACATCTCAAATAAGTGGAGATTCTCATTTTTATTCATATCAGTTGTTGCAGAAGGATAAAAGGGGAAAACTTTAATTATAATTTTATAAGCTATTTATTCTCTATATTATGAAATAAACATGGCCGAAAACCTGAAGTGCATTCTACTTTCAAAATTAATTTTATTTCAAAAATTAAATTAGATTTCTATATTCATAAAATATGATATGCCTCCATATGTATGTGGCCATCTTGTATCAAAGAGGCCGTTATAAAATTTAGATTATGTAAGTTTGCATGTGAATCAGTAATGTACAATGTGTATTATACATTTCCTTTGTAAAAAGAAGGTGATAAGGCTGTCCCTGCATAGCTTTTGTGAAAATGGCCTGATGATGTGGCACAATATGAGATGAAACCCAACTGCATAGTCACTGGCTCGGTAGATGGTCATCACCATTATTATTACTCTATTTCAACATACAACTGTAAGTTCTTTAGCTAAAAAGAATGTCAGAAAATAGTCACTGAGATATTCTAATCTTCAAATACATAAAATAAAGACTTAAAAAGTTATCCGGAAACAATCTGGAAATCTTCCAAGTGTTACCTTTGGGAATAAAAAAAACCCACTTCTTTCAATAATTTATTATTCTTGCTGTATTGTGCTCTGCTTACTGGAGCCTATCAAAGCTTTAATATTGTGATTACATTAGTCCTATATTTCTACATTAGTCCTATGTTTCTGCTTACACAACTAGATAAATATTCATCAGTCCTACATTAGTCCTATACTTGTGCTTACACAACTGGATGAGTACTCTTGATACATGATTCATTCAAACATTATCCCTTTTTGCTGGCAGCATGTCAATCTAAAATAGCTCATGCATTTTCCTCTCTTAAATACATCTTGACTGGCTTAATGTTTTCCACTTGCCTACCTACAGTCATCTGTGAACGCTGAATGGCTTGAGATACCCTGTGTTACTGAAATCAAGTTTGCCGTAGTTAACCTGCACTGACTCCTCTTTATATAACTGATGTACATTAGGGACCAAAGATGAATGTTGAGTGTTAAAATACTGGTTTAGAGGACCCAATGGTCTTTCTTGTAAAATGGTACTATTCAAGAATCAACATTAAACTAAATGATTTGAAGTCTGCTTCTGAGTTATATACAGCCACTAAAATAAGTTTTCAGATAAAATTTCTTGTGGCTACATCATGAGGGTTTTGTTTACTGACTTAGAGATTTTTTTTGTTTGTTTGTTTTTTTCCCCCTGTATTTCTTTTTCTATTCTCTCTCTCTCTTTTTTTTTTTTAAAGATTTATTTATTTATTTTAGAAAGATAGAGAGAGCATGCATGTGCGTAGGGAGGAGCAGAGGGAAGGGGAGAAAATCTTCAGGAGACTCCAACCTGAGTGCAGAGCCTGATGCAAGACTTGATCTCAAGATCCAAGATCATGACCTGGGCTTAAACCAAGAGTTAGATGCTTAACCAACTGAGCCATCCAGGCACTCCCATCTCTGTATTTCTTTAAAAAAAAAAAAAGAAAAAGCTGAAACCTACAGGAATGTTGAATTACTCAATATACACATCCCACCTTCCCCTGTTCTGATTAATAGTACTTATCTTCCATGGATGTGTATAAAACCCGCCTCCTTTAAAAGGACACTCCTAAAGCCACCAATAATTTTTGAGATAGACATCACAAATATATTATGCCTGGGGAAATAAGCAGGACAACATGAGAACTCATTTGTTTAGATGAGCACCTTGACTCTGCTTTTTCTTTGTATTATACCCTAAATCCTAATACAAGACTTCAAGATGTGAATGTTGACCATGATGAAGGACTGAAAGTAAGGAGCGATGCAGAGCCCTGTGGAAAGAGGTCAGAAGAAGCACCAAGGTCATCTCTCACCCAGGTCCCCAAGCACACATACATGGAACATGGGCTGTTAGCTAGGAATTCCCCTCCAAAACTTTACACTCAAAAGCCTCCTCCACAACCAAGACTGTCCTCATCCTGGGCAAACTCTTAAAAGCTAACCCTACTGCAAGAGCAAACAGGAAGGATAACAGAAGGGTACAAAGCAACTACTGAGAATATTACAATCTGAATTATAAACAAGACAGGTTAAATTTATGTATGAAAGACTCTCTGGGTGCTGATATGGATGGACACAGAGCTGGACTAACCAAGCAGCATCACTGTTCCAGATGGTTTATAATTAACACGTGAAGCAAGGGGACTTGGCTTTCCATTCTGAGTGCTACACGGCAGTCAGGCAAATAGCTCTTGGCTCAGATCACTGTCCCAAATTATCAGTATTTCCCACCTTGGGGAAAACAAATGACGATTTGTTTGAAATATGCCAACCAGTACAACCACTGAACTTTGTCCAATATGAGCCCAATGGACAATACCTTAAGTTTATTCATAACAACAATAAGCATAAAATATGGATTAGACACCATGATCATGGAACTGAAAAAGCAAGCCCTTCCTCCCCAACGTTTTGTGACATATGTTCTGCATTTCCACCTCTTTTCTTCTTTTTTCCCTATTTTTCTAGAAAAGAAAATCATTTTAAATGCAGTAACAGCCTAATCTTTGTAACAAATTAAACATTGGGCTGATATGCCTGATAGGCCTAAAAAGGCTAATGAGTTTTTTTTTTAAGTCAGGATGCCATATATAAGTTCTGTTTGCATTGTATGATTTGATTTAAATTATTCGGTTGTCTTTTTCGAAATTCTGGATTTAACGAAGTAAGTCTTATAATTGGGCACATTTCTAAAAGTCCCCTAAATATAACATATGGCAAGAAGGACATTTTCAGAATCAGATAATCTCTGATTTAAATTACTTCAAAACCGCATTACAGAATAATTTGTGATTCTATCTTCACAGGTACTAGCTAACATTCCTTGCCAGATGCCCTGGTAAACCATCCTAAGCAGTATGAAGTATATTTTAACTATTTCCTTTTTTCCCCCCAAAAAACTGAGACTTCAAAAGGTTCAGTGACTAGGTTCCACCATGAATTAATAAATAGTTTTGAACCTAGGGCTTTCTGATTCCAAAATCTGTGGTGGTCACCATAATCCCACACTTGTCCAGTGAATAATAACCATTAATACTGATTAGTTACTAAGCATCACAGAGCTCTCCTCAGCACCTGACTCTACTAACTCATGTAATCCACACAACAACCCTATGAGATACAAGTTCTTATTATTAGAACCATTTTACAGATGAGCAAACAAAGGCAGATAGAGGTTAAGTGACTTGTCCAATACTGCAAAGCTGGAAAAATTAAAGAATTGGGCTGCAACCCCAGTCTGACTCTAGACAGCCCCCCAATATGTAAGGACTATGCTACAATATTACCAAGCGAATATATGCTACCTGTTACTAAGGATTTTTTTCACCTAAATGCAAACACTTTATTCATGTAATAAACCATTGCCCTTTCAATAATAATCACCTCCAATTTCTGGAGAATAATTTGGAAACCAGTCTCATTGCACTGGTCTGGTTATATAACAACTCGTTTAATTTTAGTGAAAAAGTCTTTCTCAATCTTACTAAATATATTTGTTGAGATTCTTATTTTCAATCTTTTACTTTAAACTGAGTAGCTGTGTTCTGTTAGCAAAAGAGAATAGGCAGATGAGGTAGTGAAGAGATCGCAGTGAAAAGGAATTAAATGTAGCAAACCAAATGAATAATTCCTGATGGAATTTCTGTATCATTTCCTTAGTATCCTGAAATGAAACTATACATAAAAAGGATCTAATGTATCTTTTCTCCTCAAAGTGTAAGTACCCCAAATTAAGTATAATAAGAAAGTATCCTGGAGATCAGGAGCAGAAACCCAATTCCTTTTTTTTTTTTTTGAGATTTTATCCATCTACCTGACAGAGATCACAAGTAGGCAGAGAGGCAGGCAGAGAGAGAGAGAGGAGGAAGCAGGCTCCCTGCTGAGCAGAGAGCCCGACACAGGGCTCGATCCCAGGACCCTGGGACCATGACCCGAGCCGAAGGCAGAGGCTTTAACCCACTGAGCCACCCAGGCGCCCCCAGAAACCCAATTCTTATGGCTGGTGGGGAGTGGCATTTGCAGTGTGCCTGAAAAACATGTTCTCAAAATTTAAACATCATTTTCTCAAATACGAGAAATTCATTTTAGTGATGAATTAAAATTAAGTATGATTTTATCATTTATGTTTAGGGGAATAACACACAAAATATCAAACTGTATTAACCAAATTAAAAGCAGAGTATATGGGGATTAAGGAAGGCACTTCTTTTTTTTTTTAAAAGATCTTGTTTTAAAGGGAGAGAGGGAACAGAAGCAGGGGGAATGAGAGAGAGAGAAGCAGGCTTCCCGCAGGGAGATTGATGTGGGGCTCGAACCCAGGACCCTGGGATCATGACCTGAGCCAAAGACAGATGTTTAACTGACTGAGCCACCCAGGCACCCCAAGGAGTGCACTTCTTATGACGAGCAGAAGGCGATGTATGGAAGTGCCGAATCACTACATTGTACACCTGAAACTAATGTTACAATGTATGTTAACATGACTGGAATTTAAATTTAAAAAAACTTAAACAAAAACAAAGTATGATCACAACTTTTATCCAATTCCCTAGTTGAAATATGAGTCAACCACAACCATACCATTTTTATGGAGTTTGCAGTTAACTAATAATTTCACAGTATTAGCTCACTGGACCTATAAAGTAATCTTATGAATTAGGTAAAGCAGAAATTCTTCCTCTCATTTTGCAGCTGGAGGAAACTGACGCCTGGACTATACATGGATATAGTATCTCTTAGTGTTATATGGAACTGGTCAAATGAGAAGATCAAGGTTTTCTAACAGTATAATTCCATTTCCATGGCACCATAAACATCACATGTCAATTACCAAATGGCAGTTGGGTAAGTGAAAGCATAATCAGATGTGCTGTTGGTTAAAACTACAATAAAATCGAACCATTTCCAAACATTCTATTAGGTGAAATTTTATACTGCCAGATTACATGATATTAAAGAACCAAAAGACATTGCAACTTTCCAGTGACATTTTTCACTCAGTTAAAGGAGAGTAAAGTTCTGTTCTTCTAAACTCTGCTACAGAGATGTATATGTACTATCTTACTAATAGACATACACACACGTAACAGATCCATTTTAACGGGTTCTTTCGTGTTGCAATAGGTTGGCACAAACCAGAATAAATCTAGCCATATTCACAACATCAACACGAACATATGTATCTTACACATTTTTCATTGTAAGTGTATACTCTGTTGAAGAGCTAAATGTAACCACATAAATGATACTGAATAGAAAATACCTACTAGTGAAGGGTCTTCCAGGTGTACATCACAACAGGGACCCTCATACTTCCGTCAATCCACAGCTCACTGAGCGACTCGTAACCGAAATGTGTGCCATCACTGTTCAGATCTAAAAAGAAACACAAAGAAATAGCAAAGTTAATAAATGTTTTTCTATATCATTTATTGAAGAGTAGCTTTCCAACCTACAGTATTAAAAAAAAAATGTTTGACAATCCAACAGAGGGGCCTTGATTCACACGTCTCTGCTTCCCCCACGATGCACAGTATAGCTGTGGAAACACACTAGGCAGTCAGTAAGTAAGTCTGATTAGGAAGTAGTAAATTTAGTAGTAAATTGGTTTAACATTACTGGAAGGTTATACATTTATCAATAAAGAACAAAACAGGGGCACCTGGGTGGCTCAGTTGGTTAAGCATCTGACTCTTGATTTTGGCTCAGGTCATGATCTCTGGGTTGTGGGATCGAGCCCTGCATAGGGCTCTTTGCTAAACGTGGAGCCTGCTTAAGATTCTCTATCTTATCTTATCTTTGCACCTCCCACCACTTTCCCTCTTGAAAAAAAAAAAAAAAAAAAAAGAACAAGGGGCGCCTGGGTGGCTCAGTGGGTTAAGCCTCTGCCTTCGACTTAGGTCATGGTCTCAGGGTCCTGGGATCGAGCCCCACATTGAGCTCTCTGCTTAGCAGGGAGCCTGCTTCCCCCTCTCTCTCAGCCTGTCTCTCTGCCTACTTGTGATCTCTGTCAAATAAATAAATAAAATCTTAAAAAAAAAAAAAAGAACAAAACAAACAACAGGTATATTTGATATCCTTGGATGTAGAATTTTTTTAAGGTCTACATGCTGAACATTCTATCAGGCCTGTGTATGGCTTTTTTTCAGTCTTCACAACAAAGCTGCAACACAGTCTTTTCATTTACAACATTTAAGATCAGAAAGTAGAGCCAGTGGCCCAACACTCCGACCTCCAGAGCCAGGCTCTTTCACCACAGCATGTGGAGTGTAGAGGCACATGCATGGTCCCACGCTTACTTGGACCCTTGGACCCCATCTATCCTCCAATATGAGTAACAGATACAAAGAGGACCAAAGGAAGATGAATCTCCTTGACCTCTGCACCCCTCACCCCCACGGTCCCTGGATGACAAGCATAGTACTCTGCTCATCACTGTGGGGAGAGCTATAAAGTGAGCTTTCATTTTGGGATTCAGGGTTGGCCACATGTAAATATTTGCTGAGTAAGTGAATGAATAAATGGCAAAAACCAGGAATTGGCGTATCTTTTTTGTCTAAATTCATACTCTTGGGGCGCCTGGGTGGCTAAGTGGGTTAAAGCCTCTGCCTTTGGCTCAGGTCATGATCCCAGGGTCCTGGGATCGAGCCCTGTGTCAGGCTCTCTGCTCAGCGGGGAGCCTGCTTCCCCTCCTCTCTCTCTCTGCCTGCCTCTCTGCCTACTTGTGATCTCTGTCTGTCATAAATAAATAAAATCTTTAAAAAAAAATTCATACTCTTGTTTGATCAATGCTTTCCTTTACTTGCCAATGTTATCTTCCCATTTGCAACACAAACTCAAGAGAAGAAAGTTTAATATCAGTGATCTGAAAAATCATGGGAATTAAGGTCAAATACATATACTCAAAGAATTACAAAGTGATCAGTAATCAGTTTAATTTACTTCATTGCAGAGGTTCCTGAAAACAGCAAAAGGTTAACAACCAAAGAAATTTTCCAGAGAAAAAGAATTCGCCTTTTACTCCCAGATCAGATATCAGCTAGTGAACAGAACCTCGCCACCTTCCCCTATGACCAGATCCTTTCGTGGGTCCTCCCCTAGCACAAAGACAGGAGCAAACAAAAATGACTAAAGGCTCCAGGAAGGAACTGGCAAAGCAGCTCTGGATTGGAGACTCTCACAAGAAAGCTACATCAGACACCCCAATGGTCAGACCCCAGCTGACCCCACGGAAGAGGGAGGGAGCGCTGCTGGCGCACTGTCTGTCTAGAGCAGAGACTGACGGACTGCAGCCTGCCGCATGTTTGTGAGCTAAGAATGGGTCCTACATTTTTAAATCGTTGAAAGGAATCAAAAGAAGCCTGCAAATTATTTGAAATTCAAATTTCAGAGTCTATAAATAAAGTTTTATTGGAACACAGCCACAGGCATTCATTTCCATCTTGTCTCTGGCTGCTTTCATGCTACAATGGCAGAGTTGAGGGGTGGTGACAAGTAGCATGACTCGCAAAGTCTAAAATATGGACTATCTGACCTTTTATTGAAATGGTTGGCTGGAGGGATCATCGCCTTTTTGGAGGGGATGCTATTAGGGATACAGGGCGCTTTCAAGCAGACTGGAAGCAGGGGATGGGAATCTGATCCTCCCAGAAGATGAGGAGTCCCGGGGCAATGCAACAGCTGCAGGGAGTATGGCCAGGCTTGTTGGGGGACAGCGGGGCTTTTCCATGGAGGAGGGGCCAGAAAGGTGAGACTCAGCCACACTCAGTGTGGCACACAGGCTGGGCAATTGAGGATGGATGGAGTGTCATCCTCCAACAGGCTGAGATGTTCTCACTGGCCATATCTACGGATGGGTAAAGGGGTGATGAAGGTAAGCAAAATAGAGCATAACACCTATAAAAAAGAATCTGTTGTGATGGGCACTGGGTAGTGTATGTAAGTGCTGAATCAGTAAACTCTACACCAGAAACCGATATTAGGCTGTATTGTTAACTAGCTGGCATTTAAATAAAAACAAAAAATAATAAATAATTTAAGGATCCTATTTAAAAAAAAATCTGCTACGTAGCACAAGGAAAACCATGCTGTCTTTATGAAGAGGAAACATTTACGTTTGAAAGACACCAAAGAAAGTGAAAATAAGTTTTGTAGAACATCTATTTTGTACTCTCAATGAACTCTGCGACAACACAAAACACAATCCCAAAGATTTCTCTTCACAGAATTAAACCCAAATAAATGCAAAGCCATTTAAGTGGTTTCCCATTTAACTATTAACTGCATCTTGGTGAAGAGAAGAGGGGTTCTGCTTTCAAAGTCTTGGCCCTGAACACCAAATCGACCATGCACTTGCTGTACGACCTTGAACAACTTCAATTCAAAGTCTCATTTGCATCACCTCTATAACAGGGTCATTCTAAAGATTCTAAGAAAAATACGCACAAAATGTCCATACTGCCTGTCACATGGGAAGTATGTGATATTTTCACCAGCTTCCTACCTTCTTTCAGGGCTCGCCCTGTTCACCTTCCCACCCTCCTGTACTAATACTCAGCCACCCACTGTGCCAATTACAGTTATAGGAGAATAGCTATTGCATAGGTAAGTCTCTCCTAACTTTGCATTTTCTGCTTTCTTTGGGTAGATTGCAATTTTTAACACCGAGCCCTTTTCTAATCACACTGATAAACTGGTATTCACTTGGAAAAATGTTTAATTCAGTAGTGAATTTTGTAGCCCTCCTTAATCACCTGGGCAGAATTATACAGGCGCAACCTTTTGTGCATAAATCTATTATTATAAGTCATAGTGTATTCTCTATTAACGTGTGTCTTTCCCAGAAGGCTGTATCTGCAGCATCTTCATTGATATGGTATGCTGTAATATCAAAAGGACCAACTATGGCCTCATGGAGAAGACAAACAATACACACTCAGATGACTGTGTGTGCGCATGCGTACACATATGTATACACATACACACACATACACACACACACACACACACACACACACACACACACACACACCACATACACTTCTGCCTATTACTGGCATAGCAGTGTAGACCACACCCAAAGTCTTTTGACTCTTGCTGAACAGACAACAACTCCTTCATGCCAGTTGAAACCTGAGTGTAACAGTGACTTCAGAAATGCTTGGTGCACAGGGCATCTGTTATTTGTTGAAAGAATAAAGAAGAATGAACACAAGAAGAATGCAAAAGCAAACCCGGTAAGGATCTGGTGTATAAGAAATGAACACTTATCCCATTCTCAAGGACACCGACTGTTTAATTGGAAATCCATCTGGAAATACGCACAAAATTGTATACATCTCTTCAGCTTATCAAGTTGGGCAAATCAACTTCAGGAGTACTTCTCAATGATGATCTTCCCCACTTTTTGAACATCTACTATGTGCCCAACTCTAGTGGGTACATCCTCAAGGTCGGCTATTTCCAGGCTTTTTTTTTTTTTTTTTTTTTGAAGAGGAGGAACTTAAAGGTGAGCAGTGTAGGAAGTTTTTTCTTGATTAGTGTCACACAAAGAGTAGAAACTTAAGTATATCAAATTCTAGGCATTTCCATATAACAAACTAAGCTCAGTGTCTACTTTGTTGAAAGAGCCTCTTAATAGAATACTCGCTGTATAAACAGTCAATAAGCGGTGGTTATTGTTACTACTGTTATTATAACCCAACAAAAGGGAAACAGTTTATCACTATGGAATGGTATATTGTGAAACTTATATTATGCTTTGTTTGCTATAAGAAATATGGAAATTATGCTAATATAAGTGTATGTGTTTATAAATGCAGAATATAAGAAGCTATGATAGGCTCATTAAAATCACAGGCAATTTCATGTAAAGGAAATAATAAATATTGGAAGACACTATGGCAAAAATAAGATGGGATTGTAGCTAACTTATTTGAAGTTCATCAATTTATTTGAGGAAAGTGCAAACTTGCTTGAGGTCAAATTTATGTTTTAAAAAAGCAGACATGAGGGCGCCTGGGTGGCTCAGTGGGTTAAAGCCTCTGCCTTCGGCTCAGGTCATGATCTCAGGGTCCTGGGATTGAGCCCCACATCGGGTTCTCTGCTCAGTGGGGAGCCTGCTTCCTCCTCTCTCTGCCTGCCTCTCTGCTTACTTATGATCTCTCTCTGTCAAATAAATAAATAAATAAAATCTTTAAAAAAAAAAAGCAGACATGACTACATTTTTATGAGTGGTGGTAACATCTCAGACTTCTCCATATTTGAAATCTCACTTTTTCTGTCAGCAAAGGAAATGCTTACTGTAGTTTTACAAAGAGCTATTTGTTTGTCTATTTATTTTGCTATTGGAGATGGAATCATTTAGAAGCAGATTTAAAAAAAAACCACACACAAATCACTGAAGCTAAGTTCTCTCTGGAATGGATTCATTTAAACCACCTACTCTACTTAAAATAGACAAGTTTACCTTAATGTTTGCCAATTAGCATAAGCAATCAACACACTGATGCTGACTCCTGCCCTTGGAGGATGGATGGATGGAGATACATATATATATATATATATATATATCACATACAGAGCATGCTGTTTTAGTAGAACCACATCAAACATAATGACAAAAGTCATTGCCCGCAAAGGGAGACAATATTTGACAAGAGCAACAGCTGAGACTCAAAACATGTTGATTTGTGCTCAGACAGGACGGGGAAGCTAACTGCCACAGGACACCCAGCTCACAGCTCATCTGCGTCTCAGATTTTGATTTGCAGGCAGTTCTCACCTCTGCCCCTCACTCATGAGGCCACTGATATTATCTTATTCTCATTGCATTATAACAGAACAAAGCCAAAATCATGTAAAGAAAATTTGTTTAATCAAAAGCATCTTCTATGAAAGAAAGTACCAAAAAGTGACCTTGACTGTATAACAATGAAATTGTATAACAATGAAATCTGATCATCTGAGAATCAGAAGCAGGTCCTTCTGTGTGAGTGGGTGGCTTTTCTCCCATACAATGATTAGGACCAGAGAGCCAAAGCTGATATATACATGGTTTGAGCACAGTAATGGTTATGCCCAGGGCGCACAGTGACCTTCTGCATGAAAATACACATTCTAGCTACGTTTCCCACTATCTAAAGGATAACCTAATGATTATTTCTCTTTCTCTGTTAAGACTCAAGTTAATTTTTGTAAGAATTAATTATTTTAGTAACTGCATTAGACAGCTACAGTGTTAAGGTAGGAAATAATAAATCAAAAAAGAATTACAGCCTTGGTGGAAAAGGTTCAGGCATAACCGAAGGAGTAGGTGTATTTCTAAGTTTATTTTAAATTGCTAGTGGGTAGGTTGATATGTGTTTACATCTGTAATGAGGCAATTGCCAATCCATCTTTACATCTACTGGCTATCAAACTTTAAAGACAAGTGGTACCGAAAATTAACTTCTATGTTTATGCTACATTTGCTTTCCTGATGTTCCAAGTAGTCTTCTGTATTAATTTTAAGTAAGGACTGTTAAATTGACTAGAAAAAAATCAGGAGAATTTTTTTCATATGTAATTTACAAAGCAGAGACAGCAGCTTCTAACTCTTCAATTATAAATCTAACTCCAATATTATCTGATTGGGCTGAGATATCCATTTGGCAGGCTGTGGAGAAAGAGTTCCCTTATCAATCAAGAATGTGATGATGGTAGACAAGTGGCCAGCCTTTGGATGGAGGGGCACTGCAGAGGTTAGCTAATGCAGAGAGGCGGTCGAAAGTTAGGGCAAAGGGCCAACAGAGAGAAGGTGAGAAGCACTTTCTACTGGCATCTTCCTGAAAAGAGAGAGAAAGGAAAAATAAAAAAGGGTTTTAGAGACTCGCATCACCCTATGTGATCACACTGAAGATGAGAGCTATTACATTAAATGAAGAGATACTTGGAAAAACCCTCCCCCAAACTATGGTACATTCTAGAATCTCATTACTCTAACCATTCCATGGCCCTCCTCTTCTCTTTCTTCTTTTCCTCCTATGCTTCTCCTCCTCCTCCTCTTCTCTCTCCCTGTCTTTTTTAGCAGAAGCATTATAACAGTTAGCATTACTCATGCATCTACTTTGTGCCAGGCTCTTTGATGGGTACTTTACATGTGGATTTGTTTTCTTTCCACAATCTTCCCAAACTGTTGCTACTGGTATTTCAAAGAAGCTGAGGTTCTCACAGACTGAATTTCACAGCCAAAGAGCCATGAGTAGGCAGAGGCAGAAACCAAGCCCAATCTAACTGATTCTTTTACGAAGAAAAGTTAAGGTTCCTGGGAGTAGAGCTCTGCATAATGCAGAACTCACTGCAACATCACAGACCCTAAGCATATAAGGAATTACGAGGTGGTTTGGGGTGGGGAAGGATACTGGGAGTTCAATTAAGTTACCCTTCAGAACCTAACTCCGTATCAGAGAGCTTCTCGATTAAACATTCTTAAATCATAGCCATAGAGTAAGTCCTTAAGGAACAAATGGGATTAATGTCTGAATCTTTATGTTAAAAGGGGCCATGACCCGTGCTAATGTACCAGGGAATTTATGGATGATAAAAGGGAAGAAAAATAATTGTTATTAGACCAAGAGATGTTTAGACTGGACGAGCAGCTAAAGGGTTATTCCTTTACTGAACTGCAACAAAATTAGCAATCTATGAAATCAGTCATTTGATTGATACCTGCTAGGGATTCCAGAGATGAAGCCCAAGGAAAGCAAACTTAAGAGTCATCTCTGAAGCCTAAGAAACAAAAGGAAAGGGAGGAAAAAAAAAAGCTCAATTTAAAACATAATGGAACCCACTACTGGAATGTGGAAGATTTCTACCAGAATAGATCCACAGAGGCAAAATATGCATTTATCTCTAAATGGGAACAGCTTCCTTACAAATTTTTTTTTTTTTTAAAGATTTTATTTATTCATTTGACAGAGAGATCACAAGTAGGCAGAGAGGCAGGCAGAGAGAGGAGGAAGCAGGCTCCTGGCCAAGCAGAGAGCCGGACGCGGGGCTTGATCCCAGGACCTGGGATCATGACCTGAGCTGAAGGCAGAGGCTTTCACCCACTGAGCCACCCAGGTGCCCCAGCTTCCTTACAAATTCTTACATCGCTAGAGTTTAGGTTCACTTTCCAGTACTGAGAAGCCAGTGCCCCAGCGATTCTGACACCTGGAAAGGCCTTGGTTTCCTGGAAGCACAGTAAGAAGAAAGGCAGCCAAGAGAACACAGAAATTAATGTTGGGGTTTTCTCTTTTCATCTTACCAGCCTGGATATTTAGATGGTTATCGTCGCAAATGCCTTTGGACACTTTCCTAGTTTTGTCTTGAAAGGAAGTGATTTATGACTCAGGAATCGCACAGCTACCTCCCATGAATATTACAGTTTTCAAAAAAAGATGATGGTTTACTAGTATTTTGGGTAAAGAGATGTATCAGGTATACTTTGGAGTCAGAATATTTACAAACCTAACAAATGCTCCTTAGTCTTTGGAAGTGATAACGCTTCTTAATGTCAGGGCCCAGGGCAAGACAAATGGGGAAGCATTCCTTAGTGCTGATACTCAGCATTCTCTTGACTAAGTAAGGAAGACTAGAACAAACATTTAGGGCAATAGGATACCGTGCTCTTAGGGCAGAAGGAGGGTGTACTTATGGCTTAAGAGCAGCAGCAAGGTTTGCTTCTGGCAAAATGCATTCAGGATCTCAGTGCACGGCTTCACCCAGCTGTCTCTTGGCGCAAGGCAGCTCTCCATCCAACACATTTAAGCAAGGAAAGTAGCACTCTAAATGTGGATGAGAGGAAGGAGTTCCACTATATTAGAGAAAGTAGGTTTCCAGGCCACGTACAAAGTGAGATCGAGGACAGGATTAAGATACAAAGGACAAGCAGCTGTCTTAAGGTATACAGGTATATGGCTCACATGATTAAGCTGCTCTCGGGGTGTGCATTTTACACAAAGAACACACTCATTCAGATTATTAACCTCTGGACAGGGGTCTCCTGGATTCCATAAGCATACAGCTTCCGGCTGGACACAGGAACGCGGTGGCGGGCAGCCTCTCCACTAACCACCAGGGCTTGTCGGCGGGATGCACCCTCTTCCCTCCGTCATAGGTCCTAGTATTAATCCTGAAACTGTGCTCTCCATCTCAGTAGAGATTGTTTGCCGTAGGAGCATGGTGGCTTTAGCCAAAAGAAAACTAGTCGCCATGTCCTCCAGCTGGAACATCGAAATAAACGGTTGAGACTGAACGGAGAGCACTTGAACCTCACGCTCCTCAAACACCCTGCACTGTGGGAACTGGAAAACCAGAGCCAAAGTGAGAATTTCGATACTTAAACTCAAAACCATGAGAATAAGCCATGTAAGTCCAGTGTTCGTCTCTCTGCCTGGACTCTGAGTGTAGAGTGGAATGGGGAGGAACAGACATAATATGGCCATGCCAAGACTCGGACCTAGGAGAGTAATGATGGAGTCTCAGCAGTCCTTCATGGGTGCAGCAGGCCTGCAGCTTGAACACTGTGCACACTGTCCATTCAGCATGCTTCTAATAGTCAGTCTGCTGAATCAGCAATTCCGGGCTAGGTGGCACCTCTCTGGGTCAAGGTCAAGCTGCAGCAGGCTGTACCCAAAAGCCCAGGGGACAGCCAGCTTTACAGTCCTCATCTCATAGGAGCCTGAAGAACTGCCTGACAAGAACGTGAAAGTGTTTTCACAAGGCAGATCCCACACTCGGTGTGGCTCTGGGGTGCTAGAAACACAGGGCCCAAAGAGGGAAGGAGAGATGTAAAGGACTTAAAATATACACTAGATGGAAAATAAAGGTCTCTTGGGGTGCCTGGGTGGCTCAGTGGGTTAAGCCTCTGCCTTTGGCTCAGGTCATGATCTCAGGGTCCTGGGATCGAGCCCCACATTGGGCTCTCTGCTAAGCAGGGAGCCTGCTTCCCCCTCTCTCTCTGCCTGCCTCTCTGGCTACTTGTGATCTCTCTCTCAAATAAATAAATAAAATCTTAAAAAAAATAAAGGTCTTTTAAGTAAGACCTAGTGATGGTCTGCACTCAGAGTTCTCAGCATGGTAACACGGAAACAATAGGATGAATTCTCCCTTTTGGAGAGAAGAGATAAGATGCATTAAGAGCTTTTTGCCCCAGGTGGGCTGAGAGCATAATGCCAATATTAACCATGACAAGATTGCTCCCAATTGAGTTTAAGTTCACAGCATGCAGACTCTAGGTCACTGGCATTGACGAACAGGCATCCTGGGCAATGGCAAGTTGAATTCTGTCCATCCTCCTCACCTCAGAAATTCCTCAGTGCTGAATGAATTCCATCACTGAAGTTCTGATAAAGGTACAATCATTTGGTGGAAGAAAGTTGCAGAAGCAGTCCAGGCTGCACATGCTAAGGGAAGCATGTACACGGTGAGCTGGATGAGAACAGAGGCTCTTTCTCACCTCTGCCTCTCCAGCGCCTAGCACAGTGCCTGATGCATACTGGAATAGTTTCCAATGGATGCACATCCCTACGGAAAGATAGGATCTTCCAAATAAGCCATTCCTGAAGCTCAGCATCCACCAGCATACGAGATCTTTTGATTAACGAGGGCCTTACTACAACTACAGATTATTATTTTTATTACACATGGCTATTTATTGGACTAGGGCAAATGCTAATTGTTCCCAATATGGACTGTGTCAGTTAATCCTTCTTACTGCCTTGAAAAGGTATATTAGCCCCATTGTACAGATGAGGAAACTGGAGATTCATACTTAGGTTGGATTATGCCAAATTTCATTTGCCTTCCACCATACGATAACTTAAACTTTTGTTTACTTTCTGTTTCAGGGACTGTCCCTGAAACTGGAAATGTTAGGTAGACATCTACAGTGAAAAGTGGTGCTAATTCTGGCATCAGCCTGTAGTTAGGTGACAGTGAGCTAGTCTGGGATCCATTTCCCAATCTATTACATGGGATAAAATAGAGTAACATACACATGAAAATTCTTTGGAAATTAAAGACCTATCATTGCAAATCAGAGTGAGAGAGAGAGAGAGAGAGTGTGTGTGTGTGTGTGTGTGTGTGTGTGTGTGTGTGTGTGTGCGTGTTTGCCTAAAATGAACACCACCATTCTGACACACATATAATGGTGAGGAAAGGAAGCAGGGGCCTCTGACTACCTAGTGGGGACTGTTGAGTCAACTCACACTCAGTGGGGCAGGAGAGGAGGTGACCAGATTAACCATATCATGGATGCGCCCATTTCCCATCATGGAAAGTTTGGCTTAGTTATGGGAGCCTTAGTATGTTTTATTACCATATTCACACAAAAATGGAGGGAAAAAAGGATTACATTGTTTTTCTTCTCTAAAAACGTGGAAAAATTTGACCTTTTGTTTCCTCCCCTAATGAAGAATGAGAATAAGAATAGTTTAGAATATGTATTTTTATCAGAGTGCTCAGAATAGTTCAAGGATGCCCCAGAATTATTTAAAGGTTTTAAATAATTTTAATTTTGCACTTTGCAAAAATAAAAAAAATTTCAGGAAACTAATGAGTTAGAGTGAAAATCGACTTAAAAATATAAATAACATTTTGGGGGCACCTGGGTGGCTCAGTAAGTTAAGTGTCTGCCTTGGGCTCAGGCCACGATCCTAGGGGTCCTACGATTGAACCGCATATCGGGCTCCTGCTCAGCTGGGAGCCTGCTTCTTCTTCTCTCTCTCCCTCTCTTCCCCCTTTTGTGCTCTTACTTTCTCTCTTCCTCTAAATAAATAAATAAAATCTTAAAAAACAAAAAACAAAACAAGTAACATTTTAACAGAATCTGCTTTGGTCATTTTTGTTCCCATTTCTTAAGAGGTGATTACGCCTAAATTTGGAGCAAGGATTATATTAAACTTTACCAGACACTCTTCTCTCTTAATTATTTTCTTTTAGCACATTCTTTTTTCTAAGTTTTTTTTTTAACTCCAATTAGTTAACATAACAGTGTTATATTACTTTCACGTATATGATATAGTGATTCAACAATTTCCTACCTCATTTGGTGCTCATCACCTATTTCCATCACCTAACCCCAGGCCCCCACCCAACCCCACTTCAATAACCATCAGTTTGTTGGCTACAATTAAGAGTCTATTTCTTAATTTGTCTCTCACTCCCTCTCCCTCTTTTCCTTTTGCTTGTTTGATTGGCTTCTTAAATTCCACATGTGAGTGAAATCATATGGTATTTGTCTTTCTCTGACTGACTTATTTCACTTAGCACAATACACTCTAGCTCCATCTATGTCATTGCAAATGGCGAGATTACATTCTTTTTTCATGGCTGAGTGATATTACATTGTATACATATGCCCCACCTTCTTTATTGAACCATTACTCGATAAACACTTGTGTTGCTTTCACATCTTGACTATTGTAAATAATGCTGCTATAAACACAGGAGTGAATGTATCCCTTTGAGTTAGTGTTTCTGTATTCTTTGGGTAAATAGTAATACAACTGCTAGATTGTAAGGTAGATCTATTTTTAACTTCTTGAGGATCCTCCACAAAGCCTTCCACAGTAGCTGCACAAGTTTGCATTCCTACAAACAATGCAGGAGTGTACATTTTTCTCCACATCCTCACCAATATTTGTTGTTTCTTATCCTTTTGACTTTAGCTAATCTGACAGGTGCAGGTGATAACTCGTTGTGGTTTTAATTCGCAATTCCCTGATGATGAGTGATGTTGAGCATTTTTCACGTGTCTGTTGGCCATCTGGATGTCTTCTTTGGAGAAATGTCTATTCACATCTTCTGCCCATATTTTAATTGGACTATTTTTTGGGTACTGAGTTTTGTAAGTTCTTTATACATGTTGGATACTAAACCTTCATTGGATATGTCATTTGAAAATATCTTCTTTCATTCCATAGGTTGAATTTTGGTTTTGTTGACTGTTTCCTTTGCTGTAGAAAATCTTTCTATTATGATGTAGTTTATTTTTGCTTTTGTTTCCCTTGCCTCAGGAGGAATATCTAGAAAGAAGTTGCTATGGTTAATGTCAAAGAGGTTACTGCCAGTGTCATAGGATTTTTATGTTTTTAGGTCTCACATTTAGCTCTTTAAACCATTTTGAATTTATTGTTGTGTATGGTGTAAGAAAGTGGTTCAGTTTATCTCTTTTGCAATGTTGCTGTCTAGTTTTGCCAACACTATTTGTTGATGAGACTGTCCTTTTCCCATTGGATACTTTTTCTAGCTCTATTGAAGACTGACCATACAGTTGCAGGGTTTATTTCTGGGTTTTCTATTCCATTCAATTGATCTATGTGTCTATTTTTGTGCTTTATGATATTGTTTTCATTACTACAGGTTTATAACATAACTTGAAGTCTGGAATTATAAAGCCTCCAGTTTTGCTTTTCTTTTTCAAAACTGCTTTGGCTGTTTGAGGTCCTTTGTGATTCCAATTTTAGTATTGTTCGATCTAGTTCTGTGACAAATGGTGTTGGCATTTGATAAGGATTGCATTAAATATGTAGACTGCGTTGGGTAGTATAGACATTTAAACAATATTTGTCCTTCCAATCCATGAGCATGGAATGTTTTTCCATTTCTTTGTGTTGTGTTACATTTCTTCCAACAGCGTTTCATAGTTTTTAGAGTTCAGGTCTTTCATCTCTTTAGTTATGTGTATTCCTAGGTATCTTACTGTTTTTGGTGCAACTGTAATTAGGACTGATTCCTTAATTTTTCTTTCTGCTGTTTCATTATTGGTGTATAGAAATGCAACAGATTTCTGTACATTGATTTTGTATCGTGCAAGTTTACTGAATTCGTGTTTCAGTTCTAGTAATTTTTTGGGAGAGTCTTTCAGGTTTTCTATACAGAGTATCATGTCAACTGCAAAAGTGAAAATTTTACTCCTTTCTTTACCAATCTACATTGCCTTTTATTTCTTTTCTTTGTCTGATTGCTGTGACTAGGACTTCCAGGACTATATTGAATAGAAGTGGTGAGAATGGACATCCCTCTCTTGATCCTGAACTTAGAGGAAAAGCCCTCGGTTTTTCCCCACTGAGGATGATGTTAGCTGTGGGTTTTTCTTATTTGGCCTTTATTGCGTTGAGGTATATTCCCTCTATACCTACTTCGTTGAGGGTTTTTATCATGAATTGATGTTGTACTTTGTCAAATGCTTTGTCTGCATCTATTGAAATGAGCATATGGTTCTTTCCATGTCTCTAATTGATATGGTATATCATGTTGATTGATTTGTGAACACTGAAGCGCCCTTGTAGCCCAGAGAAAAGTCCCACTTGATCATGACAATGATATTTTTTTAATGATTGTTGAATTTGGTTTGCTAGTATTTTGTCGAGGATTTTTGCATTCATGTTCATTAGGTGTATTGGCCTGTAGTTCTCTTTCTTAGTGGTGTCTTAATATCAGGGTAATGCTGGCCTCATAGAATAAATTTACAAGTTTTCCTTCCTTTTCTATTTTTTGGAATACTTTATTTATTTATTTATTTATTTATTTTATTTAAAGATTTTATTTATTTATTTGACAGACAGAGATCACAAGTAGGCAGAGAGGCAGGCAGAGGCAAAGGGGGAAGCAGGCTCCCCGCTGAGCAGAGAGCCTGATGCAGGGCTCGATCCCAGGACCCTGGGATCATGACCCAAGCTGAAGGCAGGAGGCTTTAACCCACTGAGCCACCCAGGCACCCCATATTTTTTGGAATACTTTAAAAAAAACAGACGTTAACTCTTTCTTAGAAGTTTGGTAGAATTCACATGTGAAGCCATCTGGTCCTGGACTTTTGTTGTGAGTTTTTGATTACTGATTGAATTTCTCTGTTGATTAGTCTGTTCAAGTTTTCTATTTCTTCCTGATTTAGTTTTGGTAGGTTATATATTTCTAGGAATTTATCCATTTCTTTTAGGTTGTCAATTTGTTGGCATAGAGTTTTCATTAATACTGTCTTAAAGTTGTTTATATTTATATTTTTTATTTTATATTTGTATTTTATTTACAATTATATTTTTTATTTATATTTTATTATATTATTTATATTTATATTGGTTGTTAGTCCTCCTTTCTCATTTGTGATTTTATTGAGTCCTTTCTCATTTTTTTATGATAAGTCTGGCTAGAGTTTTATCAATTCTATTGATTGTTTTCTAAGAATCAGCTCTTGCTTTCATTGATCTGCTCTATTGGTTTTTTAGTTTCTATAGCATTTATTTCTGCTCTAATCATCATTATTTCCATTCTTCTGCTGGTTTTAGGGTTTGTTTGCTGTTCTTTTTCTAGCTCCTTTAGGTGCAAGGTTTGGTTTTATATTTGAGATTTTTCTTTCTTCTTGAGGTAGGTCTGTATAGGTATATACTTTCCTCTTATGACTGCTTTTGCTGCATCCCAGAGGCTTTAGACCATTGTGTTTTCATTTTCATTTTCATGTAGTTTTTAATTTCTTCTTTGATTTCCTGGTTGACCCATTTATTGCTAAGTAGCATATTATTTAACTTCCATGTATTTGTGATCTTTCCAGATTTTTCCTTGTAGTTTATTTTTATTGTCACACCCCTGCAGTCAGAAAAGATGCATGATATGACTTCTGTCTTCATGACTTTGCAGAGGCTTGTCTCATGGGCTAATGTGTGAACTACTCTGGAGAATGTTCCCTGTGCACTTGAAAAGAATGTCTATTCTGTTGTTTAGGATGGAAGGTTTTAAATGTATCTCTTAAATCTATGTTCCAGTGTGTCAATCAAAGCCATTGTTTCTTCATTGATTTCCTGTTTTGATGACCTTCCATTGATGTAAGTAGGGTGTTGAAGTCCCCTACTATTATTGTATTATTATCAAAGGGCTCCTTTATAATTGTTATTGTTTTTTATATCTGGGTGTTCCTATGTTGGGTGCATAAATATTTACCTTTATTATATCTTCTTGTTGGATTGTCCCCCTTTGTGATTATGTAGTGTTCTTTGTCTCTTGTTACACTCCTTGTCTTAAAGTCTGTTTCGTCTGATCTAAGTATTGCTATTCTGGCTTTCTATTGACAGCCATTTGCATGATAGATGTTTTTCCATCCCCTCACTTTCAATCTGCAGGTATCTTTAGGTCTGAATGAGTCTCTTATAGGCAGCATATAGATAGGTTTTTTTTTTTTTTTAATACATTCTGTCATCCTATGCCTTTTGATTGGAGCATTTAGTCCATTTACATTTAAAATAATTATTAAAGTTTATCCTGTTGACTAATTTGTGAATACTGAAACACCCTTGTAACCCAGGAATAAATCCCTGAGTGGCTCAGTCGGTTGAGTGGCAGACTCTTAATTTTGATTTGAGTCATGATCTCAGGGCTGTGGGATTAAGCCCCCAGTCAGGGTCTGTGTTCAGCAGGGAGTCTGCTTCTCTCCCTCTCCCCTGGCTCTCTCTCTCTCTTTCAAATAAATACATCTTTAAAAAAATAAAGTAACTATTGAAGATACATATTTATTGTCATTTTATTACTTGTTTTATAATTGTTTCTGAAAATTTTCTCTCATCCTTTCTTGTCATTCTCTTCCATGGTATGCTGAGTTTTGTTAGTGATATATTTCCTATTTATTTCTCTTTTTGATATATGGTTACCATAGGTTTGTACATAACTTCTTCTGCAAATAGTGGTCTGGTTGTTTAAATTTGAACCCATGCTTTACTCCTCTCTTTCCCGTATTTTAAGTATATGTTGTTACATTTTATATCTTTTTATTTTGTGAGTTCCTTGACTGATTTTTTACAGAAATCTTACTGCTTTTGTGTTTCCTACCTCTGTACTGTCACTTTGGGTCTCTCCTTTCAACTCAAAGTGTCCTCTTTAATATCTCTTGCAGAGATATTAGTAGGCATAAACTCCTTTAGTTTTTGTTTGTCTGGGAAGCTCTTTATCTCTCCCTCTATCCCAAATGACAGTATTTTTGGATAGAGTATTCTTAGCTGCAAATATTTATCATTCAGCACTTTGAATATACGATGCCACTCCTTTCTGGCTTAGCATATTCTTGATTATTTTCATACTTAACCTCTCGGTTTTTATTATATTGCTTTTCTTTCAGAAACTACCTTATCAAATGGAATGGAACTCCTACATACCTTGTAAAAAAAATTCTTAATCTTAGAAACCAATTGTGCAGATATTCCTTTCTACAAGACAAAATGAATAATAGACATAGTTTTCCTTAGAATTAACCAAGTTCATGATACCTTAAAATACTTAATTCAGAATAGTTCCATTTTAAGTAGAATTACAGAGTGCTACTCTCTAACATTTTAGGAGTACTGACATGATCTAATTATATGATTTATACTTAATCCCTTAGTACAGTTATTGGCTTCCATTGATCTATTTTTAAAAATTTCTGATCAGATGTTCTCATGATCCTCTAACATTTTTAAATGTAATTTTCCTCATCTAAACTCATCATCTCTATCACATATATAGGTTTTTCTTTGTTTTTGTCCTCAAAACTCTGGCAGTGGTCAACTGAAAGAACACGAAACAAATTCTGAAATGAGACCTATTCTTTTATTATCACTATCAAACCATTAACATGGTAAGCATAGTACAAAACATAATTCTAGGTGCCATCAAGCTCACATGCTTTGGTTGCAGAAAATCTCACTTCTTCAAGAGTATATTTAACAATGCAATGAGATAAATCTTGATTTATCCTTATGACATGAATAAGAAGAATAATTCAATATATAAAATAAATCATGTGTACATAAATTTTTGTACATTTTAACAGGGAGTGTTATTGAAGATAATGATGTGATGTGGATGCCAAACTGGTTTGACTGAGAAAAGCTTCCCACAAAACATCTATCTGAGCTTGGACTGGACAACACAGAAACACAAGAAATTATGGCCTGTTATATGCATGGGCGATAGCTCCTGGTTAGTGATGACAAGTCAACTGGTCTAGTGTGGGCAACTAAATTCCATCCATTAGAGAATAAAGCCTATTAGCAGAATCAGCAAAGGGAAAAGTAATGCACTTTATTTGAATTTTCCATCTTTGAAATGGCAAAAACAGAAAAGACAAAAACAAAGAGAAATCCACAACTTTCAGTTGATATTTTCAATATTTTAAGATAGAGAATGAAGAAAATTAACACAAAATTATGTGGCAGTCATATAACTGTTCTAAAGACAGCATTTCCAATAATTGAGAACCATATAATACTTATACATGGTAGCTATTGCCATTGCATTTAAAAAAAAAATTTATTTATTTGTCAGAGAGAGAAAGTGAGCACAAGCAGGGGGAGTGGCAGGCAGATGGAGATGCAGGCTCCCTGCTGAGCAAGAGGCTCAATGCAGGACTCGATCCCAGGATCCTGGGATCATGATGCAAGTTGAAGGCAGACACCCAAATGACTAAGCCACCCAGGGGTCCCACCATTGCATTTTAATGAAGAGAAAATGAGTTTTTCAGCTAGTAAGTGGTGGAAACTAAATTCCCAAGCACCACTGTCCTTTGGTTCAAAGGTTTATGCTCTTTTAACTAAATTGGCAGTATTTACTAACATATTGTTATAAATAAGTTCAGGATGTTCTTTTTTTAATTTTAAAGTTGAACTTGTTTAGAAATAATTTTCATATAGTTAGATTAACCCCCATTTTAGTGTATGGCTTGTTGAGTTTTTATAAATGTTCATAATACAGTAACCATGCCAAGCATCACAATATACACTCCCATCACCCTAACAAATACCTGTGTCCCTTTGTAGTTAGTGTCCTACTACCTCAGCCCTGGCAACTTCTGCTCTGATTTCTATTTTTTAAGTTATTTCAGAATGCCATACAAATGAAGTCCTACAAATAGCCCTTCCTATCTGGTTTCTCTTAGATATCCATAATCTATGTGTCTGTCTTTATGCTATCACACTGTTTTGATTAATGTAGTTTTATATTAAGGTTTAAAGTCAGGAAGTATTAAGTTCTCCAACTTTGATCTTCTGTTTCAAAATCATTTGCTTATTTGGGATGCCGGGAATTCCCAAATAAATTTTTGGACGAGCTTAGCACTTTCTGCAAAGATTCTAGAGAGATATTGATAGGATTTTTTGACCCTATTGATGAAGTTGGCAAGAACTGCCATATTAACAACACTGAGTCTTTCCATCCATGACCATGAAATGTCTCTCTATTTAACTCCCTATTTAATTAAATCTTCATTAATTTCTCTCAGCTAACATGTTCTTTCTGTCAGCAGTGCTTTAAATTTTTGATGTGTAACTATTGTACTTCTTTTGCTAAATGTATTCCTACATACTTAATTTCTTTGTGAATGAAGTTATTTTAATTTTATTTTCAGAAAATTCATTGACAGTATGTAGACATGCAATTGACTATCCTTATTGATATTACATACTCTGGTATTGCTGAAAACTTTTATTAGTTCTAACGGTATTTTTGTGGATTGCTTAGGATTTTTACATACAGGATCACAACATCTGTCAATAAAAACAACTTACTTTTCTTCTAATCTGGTTGCCTTTGTTTAATTAATCTATTTATTTAAAAGATTTTATTTATTTACTGAGAGAAAGAGAGAGCGATTGCACACTTATGGGGGGGATGGGGCAGAGGAGACAGAGGGAATCTCAAGAAGACTCCACACTGAGCACGGAGCCTGACACAGGGCCCAATCTCACAACCCTGATCATGAACCGAGCTGAAATCAAGAGGTGGACACCCAACCAACTGAGGCACCCAGGCACCCCTTTATTTACTTTATTTAAATTTAATTTTGGTCTTATTGCAAGTGGTCAGAATGTCCTATATAATGGTGAGAAGAGTAATGAGACTGGATATCCTGACTTGTTCTCTATGATAGGGATAAAATATCACTCTCTCATTCTTTAGTAATGTTAGTTGTACATGTTTTTGTAAATGCCTTTTAACAGACTGAGAAAGTTCTGTTTTATCTGTAGTTTGTTGAAAGTTTTTTGTTTTCATTTTTGCTTTTAAATCAGGAATGGATATTGGATTTTGCATCTTTTGGGTTTTTTTTTTTTTTTTTTTATCTTTTAAGATGATCCTGTATTTTCCCTTTTATTTTATTAATTTGGTACATTACATTAATTGATTTTTAAATATTAAACTAATTTTGTTATTAAACAAAAAATCATTTAATTTACACATGTTGGTCAATTTACAACATTGACCTGCTTTGCTATTTTGTTGATGTTTTTTGCATTTATATTTATGAGGGATATTGGTTTAGTTTTCTTGTGATGTCTTGTCTGGCTTTGGCATGACAATGATATTGGACTGAAGGAAATAGAAAATGTTCTCTCCTCCTCTTAATTTTGAAGAGTTTGTAAAAGAATAGTATTATTTCTCCCTTAAGTATGTGACAATTCATCAAAGAAGCCATGTGGGGCTGGACTTTCCTTTATCTGGAAATTTTAAATTGCTAATTCTATTTTTTTACTTATTGGCCATTCAGATCTTCTTTTCTTTCTTTCTTTTTTTTTTTTTTAGTGTCAGTTCTGGATTTGTATCTTTCTAGGTATTTGTCTATTTCATCAAAATTGTCAATGCTGGCAAAAAACAGTTCATAGTATTTCCTTACAATACCTTTAACTTCTGTAGGATTGGTGGTGATGTCCTCTCTTGTTCCTGATATTGACAATTTGTAACTTATCTCTCTCTTTTTTTTTTTTTTTGGTCAATCTATCTAAAGGTTTGTCCATTGTGCTGACCTTTTCAAAGAACAAACCTTTGGTTTTATGTATTTTCTCTATTGTTTTTATTGGTTTTCTCTCCTGTTTTCCTGTTTTTCATTTCATTGATTTCCACTGCAATCTTTATTATTTTCTTCCACATTTTCATTTTTGGTTGTTCCTTTTTTCCAGTATTTTATGATGAAGCTTAGATTATTAATTTGCAATTTCCTTTTATTATATTGTGGGAACTTGAAGCTACAAATTTCCTGTAGCATTGTGTTAGCTGTATCTCACAAATTTAGGTATGTTATATTTTCTTTTTCATTCATTTCAAAATATTTAGAAATTTCCCATGTGATTTCTTCCGTGACGCATGGGTTGTTTTAGAAGTATTCTGTTCAATGTTTAATACTTAGGGATTTCCTCAATTTTTTTTTCTTATTGATCTTTAATTTAATTTTGTCATGGTGAGAGAACATGGTTTATGTGACTCGAACATTTCTAAGTTTATTGAATCTTGTTGTATGGGCCTAGCATTTGATATATCCTGAAAATGCTCCATCTGCATTTGAAAATAATATATATTTTAGTGTTTTTGGATGGAGTGTTCCACAGATTTCTTTTATTTCAAGTTAGTTGATAGTGTTGCTCAAATCTTTATATCCTTACTGGTTCTGTCACATTATTCTATCAATCGTTAAGGGTAGAAGTCAAAAACTATTCTTGTTGAATTGTTCCTATTCATTTTGATTTTGTCAGTTTTTGCTTTCAATATTTTGGAGCTCTTTGTTAGGTGTCTATATGTTTTTAAATTCTTTATCTTCCTGATAGATACTTTTAGCATTATAAACATCTTTGTCTCTATTAAATGTCTTTGTCTTTCTGTTAGTCTGTTTTAAAAATTTTATCTTTGTTTTGTCTTTCAAAAGTTTGACCATGATGTGTCCAGGCATGGATCTCTTTGCATTTATTTGACTTGAAGGTTTTTTTTTTTTTATTTTTTTATTTATTTGACAGACAGAGATCACAAGTAGGCAGAGAGAGAGGAAGGGAAGCAGGCTCCCCGCTGAGCAGAGAGCCCCACACAGGGCTCGATCCCAGGACCCTGGGATCATGACCTGAGCCGAAGGCAGAGGCTTTAATCCACTGAGCCACTCAGACACCCCTGAAATTTGTTGTGATTCCTAGATATGTAGATTGATATTTTTTATAAAATTTGGAAAGTTTGACCGTTAGTTTTGCAAATAGTTTTTGGTGTTTTCTTCCTTCTTCTGGAACTCCTCTATGTTGGTACACTTGATGCTCTACCACAGGCCCTGATGCTCTGTTCATTGCCCTTCATTCTTCCTGTTTTTCATGAATTATTCCCATTCATAAATCTTCAAGTTCATTGCTTACTACTATCTCAAGTCTACTTTTGAATCCCCTCTAGCAAACGTTCTATATATATATTTTTTTCTTCTTCTTCTTCTTCTTTGTTGATATTCTCTATGTGGTGATATGTCATTCACATACTTTCTTTCAATTCTTTAAAGCATAGAATCCTTTAGTTCTTTGAACATATTTATCATAGCTCCACTGAAGTCTCTGTATGTTAAATTTCACACCTGGACCTTCAGATCGATACTTTCTATCAAATGCTTCTTCTTTTTTATTTTTATTGAGTATGGGTCACACTCTGAAAGTCCAATTTTCTTAAAATTTTTAATTATTAATTTTTATAGGCATACTATTTAGAGCTGTTCACTGTTTTAATGTCAACATAAATTTTACTGGACCAATCAATATAGATAAAAACGTTATATTAGTTTTAGCTCATTTGTTGGAATAGAAATTTGAAGTTGAGAAATTGGGAAATTAGTAGCTAATTCAATTGTGCAATTTAATTTAATCTATTCTTGGAGAAGTTTATCATCAAAAGTAATGAGAGACATGAGAGCTTGCTAGGGTTGGAGAGAAGGTTTAAGAAAAGAATTTGTTCATCAATTAAAAGTGTTATTATTAGAAAAACAGGGGTGAGACCAGCACCTGAAGTTACCATTGAACCTGTAAAAGGTAGTCTCTGAAGACGAATGACGGTTGGGTTGATGTAAAGATGAATGATAAAGGGACAGAAATTGGAGAATGCATAATTAATCAACTAAAGCAACAGGTAATTAACAATACATCTCATAATGTATTAGCTATTTAAATTTAAAAATGAAAGACATCTAAATTAGCAATTCATGTATTCACTTCTCTGACTACCACA
Organism: Enhydra lutris kenyoni; assembly: GCF_002288905.1. Classification (NCBI taxonomy): domain Eukaryota; kingdom Metazoa; phylum Chordata; class Mammalia; order Carnivora; family Mustelidae; genus Enhydra; species Enhydra lutris. The sequence goes on along the minus strand of NW_019154096.1, from coordinate 4,040,517 downwards.
TCAAAGCAGCTGATAATCACTAAACTGAAGCTATGCTGTATTCTATGACACGGAATATTCTCTGCAAACAAAGCAAGACTTGCAAGTATTTCTTCAGTGCAATTTTTTAATCGTATTTTCTTTCTTTAAAGGCAACCATTGCCAAAACTATTGTTCAAAAAGACATCATTGTGTTCAGAAGTAAATGGAAGGTTGGAAGGGGGATCCATTAAGTAAAGATTGCTCTTTTAAGACTGAATAAGAAGGGGCGCCTGGGTGGCTCAGACGGTAGGCGTCTGCCTTCGGCTCAGATCATGATCCCAGGGTCCTGGGATCGAGACCCACATCAAGCCCCACATTGAGCCCCACATGGAGCCCTGCATATGACTCCCAGCTCAGCAGAAAGCCTGCTTCTCCTTCTCCCACTCTCACTGCCTGTGTTCCCTCTCTCACTCTCTCTCTCTGTCAAATAAATAAATACAATCTTTAAAAGAAAAAAAAAAAAACTGAATAAGAAATGTCCGTACTGTTTTGGGGAGGTATTCCGGAAAAAAAGATTTTGATATGGTTTTCTCCATCCCAAACTAAATTAATGTCTTTTTATTTCCCTCTCTAACCTCTGCTGGCCCAGGATCTTTAGGTTCTACTTGTAACAAAAATTGCCAGGTACCTATTCAAGTCATATTTTGGCATTTACTGTAGATGGATTGCTACAATTTACAGAAGGGCACTTTATTTCCTCTGTCACCATTATACCCTACACCTTCAAACAGATGAAGCCCCATGCAGAATAGAAAGGATCCATGGAAAGTGCTTATCTTATGTCAGAAGAGACATTCATGAAGCAAGACTTACCAGGTCTCTCATTGATCAATAAAATACTCCCTGGATGACAGCATGAGTAAGTCCTGTTGCATATTAATAAGACAAAGTCTCAAGACTCGTCATATCCCATCACACAGTGAGGTCTATCTAGGAGACAGCTGACATGGACAGCTGTGATTTGCCATCATTTCAGTATAATAAATAGAAACCAGCAACATGAAAGAGTTTTACTCCTTCCTGAATTCATCCTCCACTTATTCAGACTTATTACATACTGATAGTTGCTGACATTTATTAAGGGATTTCCATGCTAATCAGTTTAACATTCTCTCTTAATCCTTATATAACCCTACGGGGTTTTCATTATTGAGAGATGGAGGAGTTAGGTAACTTGCAAGAGCTCCCAAGTTTCTACTGCATGTTGAGCACTTTGTATAATGTGGAAATACAGGATATACATCACTGATCCCACCCTTACAGAAAGTAACTATATAGAATGAGAAAACAGATTTTTAAGAAACTGTGTTATGATGAGATGGTAATAAAAATAGTTAATATTTTTAAAAATGCTTATGATACAACATGCTGTTAAGTATCTTAAATTCATTATGTCCTATCATCCTCATAAGACTCTAACATGGGATCTCCGATTAACTTTATTTTTGTAGATGAGGAAACTGAGTCTTACAGACGTTAATTAAATCATCAAAAATTATTAGCTAGTCAGTGATGAACGTTATGATTGAGGTATTTACCATATGCTGTAAGAACATGGAGAAAAAGAGCAAATGAACAACTTGGGAGCTCAGTTAAAGTTTCACACAAAATCATCTGATATTTGAATTGAGGCTTGAAAATTGTAAATGAGCATTCACCTTGAAGGAGGGAACAAAATGTCTGAGCTAAGGAACAACATGGAAAGACATACCATGGTCACAGTTAGGGGACAACCAGTAAGTCAGAAGACTTGAGGAAAGGATAGGTAAAGACAACAGTGAGAAAATAAAAGGATATAAACAGAGCTGGACAACAGATTTTTTTTTTTTAAGATTTTTATTTATTTATTTGACAGAGAGAGATCACAAGCAGGCAGAGAGGCAGGCAGAGAGAGAGGAAGGGAAACAGGCTCCCTGCTGAGCAGAAAGCCCGATGCGGGGCTCGATCCCAGGACCCCAGGATCATGACCTGAGCCGAAGGCAGAGGTTTAAACCACTGAGCCACCCAGGTGCCCCTGGACAACAGATGTTTTGAAGGTCTTGCGTATTTTTTAAGAAGTCCAGTTTTTATTAGATCATGGGGAATAGCTCAGGCTCTGGGAACCCATCACTCCTAGCTTGGATTCTCTTAGCTCTGTCATTTATCAGATATGATACCTTGCCCAAGAAACTTTATCTCACCCATGGTTTCTTCATCTGAAAATCTGAGTAAGTATAGTTATTATTTCGTAGGTTGTTACAGCAGCAAATGAGATATAAAACTTGTAAAAGAATTTTCAGGATGTGGAGATGTAAAAAGAAACCAATGAAAGTTAGTTATTTTCATCATTGTGGTTATTATCATTATGGATGAGACAGACTTGCAGCTGGTAGAAAATAAGAGTAAAAAAAAAAAAAAAAGGAAAAGTCTAATAAATGAAAATGGGCTCTTTTTCCCTGCTCTAGGACTTGGTCTTATTAAATACAGCAAAATCTGCTGTATTTCACTTGCACTTAATTGTGGCAAAGGAATCAGAGCAGGAGTGTGTTTGCTGAGACCAGAAAACGTCTTTCTCATTAAAACTATGGGAAGGCCAATGCAGCCGGGGGCCTCTAGCAAGTACTGGTGCCCAGGCCAGCAGCATTCATATTCACCACAGAGGTCAATCCAGTAAATGAGGTATGCCCTAAGATTACTGGGCTGAAATAGGGTTATTGTGACCCTTCATTAATATAAAAATGTCATAAAATATCAGGTATCCTCTGAGAGAACAATTTCAGATGGGTTTGAAGGTTCAGGAAGCAAGACTTAGCTCTGCAGGGAAAAGCATAAGAAAAAAGCATGCAAGTAGTCAGATGTGGTACCAGTCACACAGAGTAAGGTGGGACTAATATACGGAAGACCCGTCTCATGGGCCATTCCAGTATGGAGAGACTAGACAAGAAAGGATGCAGGCAATAAGAGGAGATTCAGGGTCAGGTAGGGTTTGCTTCAGCAGACTAGAGCCGAGCAGGGCAAGAAACACTACCTAATGCTGACTGCCCGAGCTAAGGCTGCTGCTTCTCTCTTCCCAGTCCCCCAGCATCCCCAGATGCAACTTCATTACCAGGTTAGCCCAGGGCTTCCCAAATGTGGCTACCCAATGGAATCACTTAAAAAGCTTTAAAATGTACAGAAGCCCGAGTTCCATTCCTGAGGACTCTGATTTAAGTGGAAATGGGGTATCCTGGGCATCAGGGTTTCTAAAAGGTCCCCAAGTTGATTGTACTATGCAGCCAAGGCAGAGAACCATGGGTCTACAATATGCTGTGAACCATATCTCATTCCCCTTTATTCCACATAATGATAAAAGAGAAAACTGACCTGTGGAAAAAAATGCAAAACCCTGAGTAAGATTAAAAAACCACAAATTAAGTCGACTTTTAGGCATTACAACAAAAAATTTAAGCTGTCATGAGATAGTGGATGGGGGAAGGTGAAGTGGTATATACACACGTTGCCAATTATTTTGTTCCTTTTCTCAAAAAAAAAAAAAAAAAGGATCTGGGAATATGTTATAATTTGTATTATTCAACTTCAGTTGAACTTTTCGTTGATCCCCAAATAAACAGCCTAATCTGTATATAAGTATTTATACTAAATGTGATTTAAAGGTTTTATAAAAGAAGGAGTAAAGGAAACCAAACTTCTTAACAGTCCAATAGCTGATAATCGAGTTAAGATACAGCAACATGGGGGGCGCCTGGGTGGCTCAGTGGGTTAAGCCTCTGCCTTCAGCTCCAGTCATGATCCTAGGGTCCTGGGATCAAGCCCTGCATCACTCTCTCTGCTCGACGGGGAGCCTGCTTCCTCCTCTCTCTCTGCCTGCCTCTCTGCCTACTTGTGGTCTCTGTTTGTCAAATAAATAAATAAAATCTTAAAAAAAAAAAAGGTACAGCAACATGAGATCATGTGGCTAGGAAAGTAAAAATTAGGTGGAGTATCTTAAAACACAAAAACTTGTACAAGGAAAATAAAGCAAAATGCACAAGAGTATATTCTGGATAGTATTATGTAACAGATGTGCATGTGAACAAACTGGAATGCTTGAATTCCAAATATAGTTATATACACTATATAAATATAATTACAATAACATAACATAATATAATATTATATATTATATAATTCTATAATAAGTATAATATAAAATATACATTTATTTAACATTTATATATAATTTATATTATATTCCAAACATATTTTTATATATGAATTATATAAATATAAAATATTTTTTAAAATCTTAGTTTATACAAATATTGAAAGAGGGGATAATTAATTTTTTTTCCTAGAAAATGATGAATCTAAGAAAAATCAAAGAGTCGTATCTGGAAGCAGACTTTGTTGATCAGGCCTTCTGACCTAAGCCAGGCTTAACACGGAAGGATGAAGAAACTGCAGCTCAAGAAACCACTTCGATGTTACCGTTGCCTCCAAGTTTTTTTTTTTTTTTAATATTTTATTTATTTGACAGAGAGAGAGAGAGATCACAAACAGGCAGAGAGGCAGGCAGAGAGAGAGAAGAGGAAGCAGGCTCCCTGCTGAGCAGAGAGCCCGATGCGGAGCTCGATCCCAGGACCCTGAGACCATGACCTGAGCTGAAGGCAGAGGCTTAACCCACTGAGGCACCCAGGTGCCCCACCTCCTTTCAAGTGTTTTATTTAATCATTTAATTTTCTTTATTTTTATTCCTAAGGTAAGACATGGTTCACCCTGATTAGAATTCACAAATGGAAGGGAGGGGTGCCTGGGTGGCTCAGCCGGTGGAGCATGCAACTCTTGATCTCAGGGTGGTGAGTTTGAGCCCCACATTCGGTGTAGAAATTACTTAAAAATAAAATCCTAGTGAAACCAGAGAGGAAAACAAACCATAAGAGACTCTTGGTCTCACAAAACAAACTGAGGGTTGTGGGGAGGGGGTGTTGGGAAAGGGTGGCTGGGGGATGGACATTGGCGAGGGTATGTGCTGTGGAGAGCGCTGTGAAATGTGTAAGCCTGATGATTCACCGACCTGTACCCCTGGGGCAAATAATACATTATATGTTAATAAAAAATAAAATAAAATAAAATCTTAAAAAATTTAAATAAAAATGGAAAGGAAACCTGATTTTCATGCTCAGGGTATGAATTCGGTCTGTGGCATTCATTGATTATATTTAACTGAAAAATCCCTTATGGTAACACTTTTCTTAATTACATTTATCACATTTTAGCCAGGTATGCCATGAGCCAAAGCTGCAGACGGGCTTGGCAACAAATAACTGAATGTTCTGTCCATGTTTTCAAGAAAACACCACGCGACAGAGATACAGAGCAATTTCCTTGGGTTGTTACCTCAAGTACTACAAACTGGAGAATAAGTTACTTAAATCAAATGCCAGATTGCTGGAAAGAACAATGACAAGGAACTGTCTTCGTGAAGAGATAAAAATATAGGCTGTCAGTAAAATTTGCAGAAGGCCTGTTTTGGGGGGTAAAAAAGCAAACAATATTATGAGAAACTGGTACATACATATTCTTTAAGTCAATAGGAATCTAGAATTATAAATTGGGTGGGGCTCTTGGGTTTTCAAAATTGTTAGAAAGGTTTTGAGTGGGCTCAGTACTTAAAAGCTGAGAAATGTGGCTTTAAATTTTATCGGACCTCTAGAACTCACACACTTGGTTCTCAGTTCTCAGTTCCACCCTATGGATCTTACTTTCTAACGGACTTCATTGATTTGACAGAAAAGGTGTGACACAAAGTCACAAAAAATCCAAACAAAAATGTTCGAGTTGACACTACCACACTGCTTCTTCCCATTACTCTCCATCTTACCTTCTGTCCTCCAAGCTATACTTTATGTCCCTCTGAACATACTGTTCTACCAAAACATGCAATAGTCTCTTGCTAATTGTCACTGGAGGACTCAAAGGCACCATTTATGTTCCTGGCTCTATTCTGATCAAGAAAATAAAGTGAAATCAGGATTTCCGAATTACAATATGATAATAACAGAGAGACATCAGATGGGAATTAAAAAAACATTTTCACATATGGGGGACAAAGGATTCAGATGCTATTTTTATCTTAAACCACATCTGTCACTCCGACTATCTACATTCATCAGCTTATCTGTAATTTTTAAATTATATTTTCATTTGCAAAACATCACTGCTGAGAAATTACTTTCATGTTGCAGCGCTAGCATTTAGAGTAGTGGATATGAGCTGGACGCCTAGCTTGGACATATGTCACTAATGTTATGCTAACCTGGGCATTATCCCTAACCTCTAAGATCTGTACTCTTAACTATTAAATGACAGAGCAGAACTCGCAAGGTGATAAAGGCTACTTCGGTCTTTAAGATTCTATGGTTCAAGAATTTTCACTATGTTCTACCTTCCCTTAGTGAGAAGGAAGAGGATAAACCAAAAAAAGTGCTTGACTTATTAGAGAGTATTGTAAGATGACCAGTTGATGAAACAACAGACTCAGATAAAAGCTAATCATTCATTAATTCACTAAATATTTAATGAGTACCTAACTGTGTACCAGGAGCTATGGAGAGATCAGTAAATAAAATGCACAGAGATTGACCTGCTAATAGGGAAGACAGACAATACCCAAGTAAACAAATATATCAACAGGGACTCACACTGTGACAATGTCTAGGAAGGAAATAAATGGGAAGGAGGCAATTAAGCAATGAGGTATGGATGGGATGGCTTCTGGTGGATAGTTAGGACAGGACTTTCAGGGGTTGGGGTGTGACATCTGGACAGGATCCTGAGGATGACAGTGAAATGCAGAGGTGGAGGGAAAGCTTTCCAGAAAGGGCAATTTGGACAAGTACATAGGCTCATTTTTCTGTGTCTCTGACCCTACATTCCCACCACTGCCACTGAACTGTCAGATCTCATGGAAGGTCCCAGATTTAAAGTCTCACGAATGTTGGCAAAAATAACTGGAAAAGGAAAAATAACTGGGTGAGAAGAACTACACATACTTTCTTAGTAGAATGAGCTGATCCCATTTGATTTGCTCAATGTAGAAAGGGAGTGAGAGTCTCCAAACGATATGTGTAATGTACAACTCTTAACTTTTCTAAAAGTTATATTCTAGCACACCTGTGAAGGCCAATTATGAGACTACAAAAAGCAGTGCTGAAACTGCTGGAGAGCGGCCACCATGGTCTTCACGTCAAACAGCAAGACACATTGCTCAAGAGCACCCCAGTTTTTCAACCACAGAATACACATGAGATTGCTGTGACAAATTGCTGGGCTGTTTGACCTACACTGTGTAGCTATTATCCCTGGTTTTGCTATTAAAATTTTTTTGACAATACTGACTCGTATTTGCAATCACTACAGAATGAAAGGTTTTTGATCAAATGATCCACTAACAGCAAGCGGACATATATAAGAGAGATGCCCTATTCTCCAAACAGTAAAACTAAATGGTATAAACCCTTTTTGATAATTCTGCATGAACTTCAGGTCAGCATTAAGAATGTGTCATTACCAGGGCGCCTGGGTGTCTCAGTGGGTTAAAGCCTCTGCCTTCGGCTCAGGTCATGATCCCAGGATCCCGGGATAGAGCCCCGCATTGGGCTCTCTGCTTGGCGGGGAGCCTGCTGTCCCCCTCTCTCTGCCTGCCTCTCTGCCTACTTGTGATCTCTGTCTGTCAAATAAATAAATAGATAAACAAATCTTTAAAAAAAAAAAACAAAACACCACCACAACAAAAAACCCACCCAGAACATATCATTACCAATCTCTGCTCAGTTAATAGTCATGGCTGTGGAATAAGATGTTGTCTATAATTTACCCTCTAAAAGTTAAGCCTAAGTATGGGAATGATTTTGCTACAAAACTTCATTACATATGTTTTGAAATGTAGTCAACCCTTCCACTGTTATGTTTTGGATGCCTGTTAGGTACTAGGCACATTTCTATTATGGAGTTTTTTAGTTATTAGAAGAAACTAATGAACACCATTATTTCCTGATGTTATGTGCTACACATTTCTAAGGCAAAGCGTCCCTGGGCCCAGACACCTGCAGGGGGAGTAACACTTTCTACTCAAGTAAGGATTCTACCACGTCTGAGGAGCTCCAATTTTTTGCCAGACCACCATTTTTTCTTCTTCTGTAGGCTTTCATCACCTTTCCAGAGGGACTTAAATTGATAATGTATGAACTCTTTGCAGGGAAATGTGTAGAAAGGTTGAGTTTCTTTTTCTTAAATCAAGCTTAGCATCTGCAAGGCAACATATTTCTTAGAAGTGTGTTCAAAGTTGAAAGGCCTCTGTCCAGAATGTCTCTCCCTCCTGATTTTCAGCAGCCAGAAGACTCATTTCCCCAAAAGCACAAAAGAACATATAATGAACATGTATGCCCAACCAAAATTAATGCCTGCTATCTGTCACTGTAAATTCATCACCTCAAAACATGGTGGCTCTTCCTCATGTCATTTCTGTTGGACAGGAACTTGGGAAGGTGTGACTGGGTAAGTCTACTTTAGGGTCTTTCATGCAGTTCTAGTCGTGGGCTGGCTAAATCTGGAGGATCCATTAAGAGTTTGAGTTGGGGGACACCTGGGTAGCTCAGTCAGTTAAGTGTCTGCCTTTGGCCCGGGTCATGATTCCAAGGTCCTAGGACTGAGTCCCACACAGGACTCCTTGCTCGGTGTGGAACCTGCTTCTCCCTTTGCTGCCACTCCCGCTGCTTGTGTTCTCTCTCTCTGCATGTGTCTCTGACAAATAAATAAACAAAATCTTAAAGAAAAAAAAAAAAGATTTTGAGTGGGGATGAGGCATTAGCTTCCCAGGAGGTTATTCAAAAGTTCAGCAGATTGGTACAGGCTGGGGGTTGAGGGCATCAGCCCCTGTCCACATGGCCGGCTCCCTCCACAGGGTGGCTTCAAACTCTTCATGACAGGGCACCTGCTTCCCTAACTGCAACAATTCAAGACAGCAAGACGGATGCTGTAAAGTCTTTCATGACATGGCGTGCAAGTCAAACATCTTATTCCAAGAGTTGATGCAGCAACAACACTTCTGCCCATGTTCAAGGAATGAGAGCACATTCCCATTTTTGACCAAAAACCTTCAGTGACACACTGTAATACCAGTACCATGAGCAAAACAATATATCTTTTCCACGTATAAAACATATAGTAAACCTGTATGTCCAGGTGTGCAATGAAATTTCACTATCCTTCTGTAAAATTAATGCAATGATGAAATCCTCTGACAACTCAGCCTAATTCATGTGGTATATTATTTCAATATCAGAAATTGCTTCATTTAGTGAAGAACCACTATGCAGAGTGCATAGGCATTCTACCATTGGGGAGCCATCATTCCTATGTCAACACTTGAGAATTTCAGGGAATTACGTGGAGCACAGATTTTCAGTGAATAATTCTGAAGATGCCTTCCAGGAGGATGACAAAGATCCACTGTCTTGTATCACTCAGAGTCAGTGTCTTTACAAAGACACCCATGGCTTCCTTGGAGCCTTAAATCTAAAGGCTTAATGGCCAGAAAAATTGTTTGTTTGTGTGTCCCAAGGGAAGCAGACATTGGGCAACACATATTTCAGCAATGACCATTTGTTGATCATTGGTGAGCTTCAAAATGCTATGGAATGACTACAAAGGAGGATCTTTAGTCGTTGATAGGTGAAGTCTAGGTTTGCTGCTGTGATTGGAAGTGAAGATAACAGACTTCTCTGGATGGTACTATAGCAATGGGGGAGGAATACCTAATCCAATTATTTTTAATACAAATCTGAATAATAAAATACATTCTAAAGGATTTCCTGCATGTCTATTTTTGCACTCTTACTGCCACCTTGATTCCTTCAAGTTCTTCTCGGGTCAAATCTCTGTCTTTTCTGTGCTCTATAATTACGTAACTAGAAAGAGACAGGAGTTTTATTAGGATGCATTTGAAAGCCTTCATAAGATTGCACTAACAGTATGCCATGTATGTACAAATGCTTTGGGTTGAAGTTGCCTTTTGAATGCCTCTGCAAATACATGAAAGTGTTCCTAAAAGAGGGTCAATATTAGGTCTGCTCAAAGGAGCTGACTGCTGTTAAAGCCCTGAAGAACCAGAAGAACCTGGTCGGGATGTTGTTTTAGTTATTGATTTGACTGGAATTATGCCCTTGCCTTGCTGTTATGAACAAGAGTACTTGAAGACCGTAAAACATTCCCATTCCCCGAATATTCCTGACTTCAACTTATAATACTTCTATGCATTTCTTGGATGCCAGAATATTAATACATTGTGGGAATTAAAAAAAAAATAGTTTATTTTCCCAGCAATAATTGGGCACATTTAGAGTTAAAACATTTGGTATTTGGGGACACCTGAGTGGCTCAGTGGGTTAAAGCCTCTGCCTTTGGCTCGGGTCATGATCCCACGGTCCTGGGATCGAGCCCCACATTGGGCTCTCTGCTCAGCAAGGAGCCTGCTTCCTCCTCTCTCTCTCTCTCTCTCTGCCTACCTCTCTGCCTACTTGTGATCTCTATCTGTCAAATAAATAACTAAAATCTTAAAAAAAAAACCACTTGAACGTGAAACAATACATTTAGAACTTTAGGAGAAAGGGAAAGCAAAAGAATAAGAACCAACGAGCTAGTTTTTAACCATGTGAAAATGGCAAGTGAGTTCAAATGGCAAGGAGCATGAGAGAATAATTCTTTTATGGAGAAATATTCAAGGAGCCAAAATAAAGTAGATGAACATTGAATATTCTCTCTGTTAAAAATCTCTGCTAACAATTGTTTAGACTTATTTCAAAGTAGGTCTTCTTTTGATGATAAAAAGAACATTAACCCAATTGATGAACTGCTTAATTTATGAATCACTAAGAACTCACATGGAAAACACAGAAAATTGATATTTCTAATATCAACGAAAAAATTATAAAAAAAAGTTTGCAAGTTAATTTGGGTATGTCTTAAAACATGTAGAAGATGCTATATTTCTTAATACTGCTTCACAATGGATGGCTTTATTTGAACTATAATAGACAATGTTAAATCTGAGTTTAAATTACTACAAAGGAGAATCTGTATCAATTTTTATTTATCTAGATACATGTGTGCCACACACTGAATTTTTCTATTCTTTACATTGAAGAATTACGTTCAAAGTCTCCCCAAAATATACTCAAAGAAAAATGTAAGTTGATGACCTTTCAAAGTCAAATTGTTAGGCTAGGAAGACCGTGACTCCATTATTCTGTGGTGACAGAAGCATTTGTAGCAAAAATGCACTGCGCTCTAACGAGAAAGAGAAGGAATGAATAGGACAGATCATCCTAGACAGGAAGGCTGTGTCTGAGCAGCTCAATCATTACCTCTCCGTCTTTCAGACAAGAGGATTCATCTAGAATAGCTACACATAAACTTTCTCCTCATAAGTACCAGTGTACAGATTTTCCCATCATGACCCTAAATCATGCTATTGTCCTCACTGCATTTATAGGTTAATTTCTAACGCCAGTTAACTTCCTGGAAATAGCTTCAGCTTTCTGCGTTCTGCCCTGCTCCATCTAGATTTCTGACTTTGAAAAATGTCAAACCTATAGCAAATTGAAAGGGCCTTCACCCAGGTTGACAATTTACATTTGGCCATATCTGCTTTCTCCATCACCCACCAAGGGAACACCTCATGGGAAGTCTTTTTTGTAGACCTCAGTGTGGAAGACTATATAGCATAACGTCACTGAAATCATATTATGCATCCAGTCCAATGGTAAAGTTGAGAATGACTTGGGGTAACAGAAGAGGGGTAGTGGGTTAACTGATCATTGAACTGAGATAGGTTCAAATCCACATTCACCTGATTCTCTTTTATAAATGGGACAAAGTCTTCCTTTGTATTTACTGTTTGCCTGCATATATTTAGTGACCTGATTACTTCTGGTTATTACACATAGCATGGAACCTTTATTTGACTATTTATTCTTCCCTTGTGCTCCTTCTTTTTTTTACTATTTCTTTTAAATATTGTATTTATTTATTTGACACAGAGAGAGAGCACAAATGGGGGGGATGATGGCAGGCAGAGGAAAAGGGAGAAGCAGGCTCCCTGAAGAGCAGGGGGACCCTGATATGGGTCTCGATCCCCGGACCCCGGAATCATGACCTGAGCCAAAGGCAGTTGCTTAACCAACTGAGTCACCCAGGTGTCCCACTTGTGCTCTTTAAAAAGCAATTAAATTAAGGGCTCCTGGATGACTCAGTTGTGGAAAGTATGACTCTTGATCTCAGGGTTGTGAGTTCAAGTCCCACACTGGGTGTAGAGATTTCTTTAAAAACATTAAGATTCTTTAAAAAGTCAATTAAATTAAAACATGTGGAAATTGTTTTTACTATTTATTCCCAGTTTGACGGAGTTAGTTTTAAAGTAAAATATACATATAAATAAACAAAGACAATCAAAATAGTGCTTCCTAAAACGTGTCCATTGAAAATGTTCACTCCTAAAGATACAAGTAGTCTCCAGAGAAAAATAAAAAATAATTCAGATGTTCCATTTTCTTAAATACATGATTCTGCTGGAAGGTCTGAAAGACATTTTGCATAGCTGTCATTGATGCTGCTGATAATTGGCCACCTCGTGTATTCCACTAAATTCCGGAGCAACTTTATAAGGTATATTATATCAATGATAAAATCATGTTGTTCGTTTATGGTCTAAATGCAAAGCACAGCAAAGGCAACAGATGTCAAAGCAATGGGAAGTGGGGAGACCCACATTGCTCATCAGCTGAGTGAACTTGGGCAAGTTATTTGCCTCTTTTTACCTTGCTCTCACAACCAAGGAATGCAGAGAAACAATGAATGCTAACCCAAATGCCAAGTTCTGAGCTTTCAAGTGATATATTGTCAAGGCTGTAGATACTACTTGCAAATAGCATAATTCTTTCTGCTCTTTTCCTTTATTTAGTATGTTTGCATAACTACATACAATGCATCCCCTGCTAGGAAGTCCCCTCTTTCATGGGGTAAATTCCCTCAAAAAAGGAGGTGGAAATATTACACTAGAAAGACTAGACTACAAATGGTTGTTGCAAATAAACAAGAAATGGGCTCTCCATTTTCTGGCAATGCAGACAGAAGAAAGGGGAAAGCAATGAGTTATCCATCTCTTCATGGCTATTAAAGGGAAGATTACAAGGGGTAAGATTCCCATGATTCTATTCAACAACCAAACCAAAAGGCAGCACTCTTAATTTCATAGTTTCATGTTCCTAAAATTTCCCCAGTTTTTAATGAGGCTTTGAAAAAATAAACAGAAAACTCATAAGAATATAAAAATATAGTGTTATTTTGGGTATCCAGTTATTAATGGAATTATACTTTTAATTACTGTGAAGTACATTAAGTCACATCTTGTAATACCTTGACAAAATGATGACAGTTCTGCATATGTCATCACATTTTACTCATTCCAGATGCAGATTTCTGCCTGCCTAAAAATATGATGCAAGGGGTTACATACATCGTCACTGTTCATCTCTCAAGATAGTCGTTTGCCTGCCATGTTTTTGAAGTCATGCAGCATGCTTCTAGTTACAGTCCAGAGAAATAATTCTCTCTTTGTTTATGGCAGAAAAAAACAGGTTTGCAACAGACATTGCTCTTCTTCAAGCATAAATACTGTGAAATTCTGTAACCTAAGATAAAGATTTTTACCTTACCCCATCCTTATCCCAGAATTTTAAAAGGACAAATGAATAATTCTAGATTATTCTAGATGTCCCATTAAAAGTTTCAATTACATGATGTATTTTCTGCCTTTCATTCTTGTATCTATTTTTAACTTACCCACTGCTTATTGGTAACATCAATAGAAGATTTAAAAGCCCGAGGGACTCTTTCTGGATTTTTAGAAAAAAAAATTGTACATATTGTTTTACTAAGCATTTTTTTTTCAAGATTTTCTTTATTTATTTGACAGACAGAGATCACAAGTAGGCAGAGAGGCGAGCAGAGAGGGGGGAGGCAGGCTCCCTGCTGAGCAGAGAGCCCATAAGGGGCTCAATCCCAGGACCCTGGGATCAAGACCTGAGCCCTAAGGCAGAGGCTTCAACCCACTGAGTCATCCAGGCGCCCCTTTACTAAGCATTTTAAAAAGAGTCTGAATTTAAAGTTTTAGTTTATTTATAGGGAAATATATACAGTTATCAAGCACTGGCAACATTTTAAGTATTAAAAATAAGACCAGTAAATACAACTATTGATAAAGAAAATCAGTATATTTTTTCTTATACAGTTCAGCATTACATTTACCAACATTTATCTTATTTCTATAAATGTAGATGATATTAGCAAATGAAAATATTTTTAAGTTCTTAAATATTCAATGAGGTAATTTTAATTTTCATTTCTGTAGTGATGTTTGGATTTAGAGAGGATTTTATGATGAACTGAGTCTTGAAATTTTTAAAAATGTATTTCTGCTGTTGTCCAACACTTAGTAATGAAATACTTTCACTTGCAAATTTTCTTGTTAATCAAGTTCAGTAGATAGTAATCAGGATGGAACAATGAAATAAGAGATGCATGTAAAACACTTAAATTCTGCACAAAGAAAATATTTGAAACAGTAAGCTTAAAAAAGGCATCCTTAGAAGAAACAAGAAGCTTCCCCAATAAGACAAAGAACAAGGCAAAGATATCCCCTCCAATCATGCCTTTCAACATTCCACTGCAAATCTTAGCTAATACAGTACGTAAAGAAAAGGAAATTAAAACGTATACAGATTGGGAAGGAAGAAATAAAATTGTTTTTGTTTGTAGATGACATGACTGTCTACACAAAAAAATCTAAAATAATAATTTAACTCCTGAACTAATAACTGACTATAATAGGACTGTAGGATTCAAGGTTAATACAAAAAAATCAGTTGCTTTCCAGTTTGCCAGCAATGAACAAGTGGAATTTGGAAGTAAAAAACACAATATCATTTACAATAACACCTCAAAATGAAAGTTAGGTATAAATTTACCAGAAAAGTGCAAGATCTACACAAGAAAATTATTTTTAAAAGTCTATAGGTAAATAAAATGAAGAAGAACTAAAGAGAGAGTTACTGCATGTTCAAGGCTAGGAAGAAAAAATGCTGCTAATATGTCAGTTCTTCCAACTTGATCTATAGAGTTGAAGCAATCCTGATCAAAATCTCAGCGAGCTATTTTGTAGATACTGAAAAATGGATTCTAAAGTTCACACATGGAGAAACAAAAGACCTAGAATACCAACTGACTATTGAAGGAGAAAAACAAAGTTGGATTACTGACACTACAGGACTTCAAGATGTATTGTAAAGCCAAAGCAACGAAGACAGTGTGGCTCTGGGGGAAGAAAGGACAGAGAGAGCAAAGGGGCAGAATAAAGAGTCAACAGACCAATATATAGTAAATTGACCTTTGACAAAGGAACAAAGGTAATATAATGGAGCAAAGATGGTCTTTTCAAGAAACAGTGCTGGAACAACTGGACAGCTACCTGAAGAAAAAAAAAAAAATCTACACACAGCCCTTACACCCTTCATGAACTCAAAATGGATAATAGACCTAAATGTAAAATGCAGACCTATAAAATCTGGAAAGTTAACACAGGAGAAAACCTTGGGTATGGTGATAATTTTTAGATAAAACATCAAAATTTTTTATATAAAACACCACTTTTTAGATTAAAAAATAACACTTTTAGGCATGAAAGAAATAACTGATATGCAGAACAGTTCATTAAAATTAAAGACTTCTGCTCTGTGAAAGACTGGAAAAGTATGAAAAAACAAGCTATAGACTGGAGAAGATAGTTGCAAAAGACTCGTCTGATAACGGATTGATATCTGAAATATATAAAGAACTCTTAAGACTCAACAATAAGAAAATGGTCAATGAAATTTAAAAATGGGCAAAAGACTTTACCAGACACCTCACCAAAGGCGATATACAGATGGCAAATAAGCATTTAAAAAGACACTCAAGGGGTGCCTGGGTGGCTCAGTGGATTGAGGCCTTTGCCTTCGGCTCAGGTCATGATCCCAGGGTCCTGAGATCGAGTTCCGCATCAGGATCCCTGCTCAGCGGGGAGCCTGCTTCTCCATCTCTCTCTCTGCCTACTTGTGATCTCTGTCTGTCAAGTAAATAAATAAAATCTTAAAAAAAAAAAAAAAGAAAAGATACTCAACATCCTATGTGATTAGGAAATTGCAAATCAGAACAATTAGAATAGTCAAAATCCAAAACCACTGACAACACAAACTGACGATAAGGATGTGGAGCAACAGGAACTCTCATTCATTACTGGTGAGAACGTAAAATGCTACAGCCACTTTGGAAGACAGTTAAATAGTTTCTCACAAAACAATGTACTCATACCATAGAATACCACACAAATGTTTATAGAGGCTTTATCCATAATTGCTAAAATTTGGAAGCAACCAAGATGTCTTTCACTAGGTAAATGGATGAATTAGCCATGGTCCATCCTGCCAATAGAATTCAATGCTAAAATTCAGTGCTAAAAAGACAAGAGCTATTAAGCTATGAAAATACATGGAAGAACCTAAACTGTACAGTACTGAGTGCAGGAAGCCATATGAAAAAGTTACATGCTATATGGTTCCAACTATATGACATGCTTGAAACAGTAAAACTAAGGAGAGAATGAAAAGATGATTGGCTATCAGTGGTTCATAGAGGGGAATGAAGGATGAACAGGCAGAGCCCAGATTCCCAGGTCAGTAAAATTACTCTCTGTGATACCATAATGGTGGATAAATTATACATCTGTCAAAACCCACAGGATGTATAACCCTAGGCATAAACCCTACTATAAACTAAAGACTTTGGAAGACAATGAAGTATCAATGTAGATTCATTGATTATAACAGATATATGTCTCTAGTGGGGGATGTGAAAGGGGTAGTGCATATAAGGAGGCTGTATTTTCATTCATTTTTGCTGTATAAACTTAAAACTTCTCTAAAAAATAATGTCAAACTAAAAACAGGCACATTGTACATAAGCTATAGTTTAAGGCAGTTTCCAACAGTATCGTTATTTTCATTCACAAAACAGAATCTCCTTGAAAACAAGTAAATGATGTGTTGGCTCCAGAAGAAAGGAAGTGCTGTGATATCGGGAAGTTTCCTAATAACTAACTTTTCAATGCCTCAGGCAGCGTCTGCCTGCTACCATGAATTGGTCATTTGTCAAATAACTAATTATCTGACCGGATTAGTTAATTAATATTTCAAATATTCGTAGCATGGCTTATAAAAAGATAATTCAAAATTTTAGAATTTTGTATATCTCATTTCTACTTCCAATTGTTAGAACATTTATAAAGTTTGTAGAAAACAAGAAAATAATCCAATCAACGTATATATAAATAAATCAAAATATTATTTTGAAAAAAAGGAAAAAATTAAAATCAACAGATTTAAATTAACTGAAACAAAATAAAAAGGGGGGAGGGATCAGGTTAAGATGCCAAAAGAATAATAGTACCCTTTTGTTATCTTCTATTTTGTTTTTACAATACCCATAAAAACATTTAAAACATATTAGAAACCCAGTTGACATTGGACTAACTTCCTAAATCTAGATTTCTGATACCAGCAATATGACCTAAAACAAAAAAGCCCTTTCTTTCTTTCTTTCTTTCTTTCTTTCTTTCTTTCTTTCTTTCTTTTTTAAAGATTTTATTTTTTTATTTGAGAGAAAGAAAGCATGAGCAAGGGTGGAGGGGCAGAGGGAGAAGGAGAAGCTGGCTCTCTGCTCTCGGAGCCCAATGTGGGGCTCCATCCAAGAACCCTGGGATCATGACATGAGCCGAAGGCAGATGCTTGACAACTGAGCCAGCCAGGTGCCCCATAAAAAGCCCTTTCAATATAATACCATTTATCAATGCTAGAGGTGAGGGGGCATGAGAACAGGCATCTCTCAAATGCATGGCATACCCCAAAACAACATGAGAGAAATCGCCAGAGTGAGCCAAGAGAGAAGGGGAAGCTGACAACTGGACTGGTGAGTTGGCACAGGACGAAAGCTACTTTGGGCCATTTGCCTTTCCGCTCAACCAACGATCCTGAGTCTTAGAATTTTTCTTAGGGGAAGAGGTTAAGACTGGGACCCACACAAAGTACGGAATTGAAACTTCCACCTACAGCTAGGTGCTTTAGAGGGTTAAAAAGAAGGAAGAAAGGTAGGGAGGGAAAGTGGAAGAGAAGGAGGGAAGGAATTACAAGCTTCCAGATAGAATAAACTGGCCAAGTTCTCCTAAAAAACAATACTCCACGGTTAATGTCAAACTATGGTGAAATCAACAAAGGAGACTGGGGACAGAGATTCAGGAACACAGTGTGGTGATGCTTGAGTAGCTGCTGCTTCCCAAGAAGCAGCTATCGAGATCTCCTATACAGACTAGGCTTTCATTCAGGTAAAATTTCTTGAAAGGAGTTGAAATCCTGTGGCTATCACCAGAGCCCAGATAGCTCCCCCATCTCACTGAGCACCCACCTGATTGAAGCCCTGAGTTCTATCCGCAGCCTGAACACTCAGACTTGACGATCCCACTTTTCCATCAATGACTGTCTAAGAGTGGATTGGGCGTCTCCACCAAAACCACCCCTGCTCTGGACTGCCCTTTTCCTGGATTTGTAGTTCTCTGCTGACTCATCCTTCTGCAAAGTCAATCCTTCATCTCTCCCACGGCTTCCTTCATCCAGTTGCCATGCCAATGTCCTAGCCCAAACCTTCAACTAGAATAAGTAACTCCTTCCAGCTTTCTTCTTTCAGTCTTAACCCTCGAATCCATGTACATATCATAACCAATTACTATTCCAATAATATCCTTTTCTTTGCACAAATGAATTTAAAGTGTACTTGCAATAAAAATATAAAGTGCTCATTCATTACAATTTCAATTACCTTACAAAAAGTGTATTTTCTTTCCTTAATCTACTGATTTGGCAATGGTAGGATTTTCACTTTTGTTCTCTTCCTCTTAATTTCCCATGAAACATGTTTCATTCCAATCAAGAAGTGAATCTGAAAGTATCAGTCTGTACTTCATGGAATTAAACTTAATAAAAAATAAAGTTTTAATTTGCTACATGTCAGACAAAAATTCTCCAAACTCTTCTCCTAATATAATCTGGGGCAACTCCCAAATTAATTGAGCCTGATTTGTTTTTTAAATCCCATAGAGGTGAAATCATTTAGCAAAATAATGACAAAAATGGAACAGACATAGCTAACCTCTTTGGAAATTTATTTTTAAGAAGAAAAATAGCCAGAGAAATCAATCTTGACACTGTCATTTTTAAAATCTTTTTTTTTTTTTTTTAAGAATTTATTTATTCATTTGACAGAGAGAGATCACAAGTAGGCAGAGAGGCAGGCAGAGAGAGAGAGAGGAGGAAGCAGGCTCCCCGCCAAGCAGAGAGCCCCATGCGGGACTCGATCCCAGGACCCTGAGATCATGACCTGAGCCGAAGGCAGAGGCCTAACCCACTGAGCCACCCAGGCGCCCCATTTTTAAAATCTTTTAAAACACTTAATTCTACCACAAGAAAGTGAACATCTACTTTCAGTTACAGAGTAACAAAATTATAACAAATAATAAATCTCACCTTTATCATACTTTGATCTTAAATACATCTACAAGGTAACAACTATGAGAAAACTGGAAATAATAACCAATAACCACACAACTACAGATAATTTACTTACTCTGTGTTTAATTAATTTTTTAAAGATACCATTAGTACTGGAAAGTAACACCCACGGTTCTAGATAGTTTTCATAGCCGTTAATAAAATAAAACTGTGTGCAATTTGATTAATATCTCTCTCTGATTCTTGCATTAATTAGAGTGTATAACCTATAACCACGTACATGTGATTGACGAACCCTATTCAGTTCTTCACATCTTTGTTAATTAGCCCTTGGGCACCACGTTCTCTTCTCATATAGAGGTGTTTCTGTCTTTCTTTAATATTTTATTTCTCTTTATTGCTATAGTTGCATTTTCTTTCTTCTGGACAATTCTATTTCACTCCTAGGGTGTATTGATTCTGTATCCGTTAAGAGGTAGGTAGGGAAAAAAACCTCAAACTAGCTAAAACTTATTATCTCACGATACAAAAGTCTAGAGGGTTAGCATGGACTTCCGGCACATTCTAATCCAAAGATGCTACTAAAGACAGTTCTCCTGTCTCGGTGGTGCCATTAGCTTCTCAGAGATGGTCACAGTATG
Organism: Enhydra lutris kenyoni; assembly: GCF_002288905.1. Classification (NCBI taxonomy): domain Eukaryota; kingdom Metazoa; phylum Chordata; class Mammalia; order Carnivora; family Mustelidae; genus Enhydra; species Enhydra lutris. The sequence continues at coordinate 4,020,188 of NW_019154096.1, read as the reverse complement.
GTGGCTGCATTTTCCTGCCTCAATACCCAGAGGAAGAAGACGGAAAAATTTGTTCTCATTTCTCTTTCTAATGAACAAGAAAACTGCAGAAGTCCCAAGACTGAATCTGCTCATGTCTCATAGACCTAGATTACTGCACACGCTCTTTTCTAAATCAGTATTTGGTAGGAAAAATAGAATTACTACATCTACAAAAAAAATACGATGACTTTGTTTGGCTTAGACTAACAATCTGGGAGTAAGATATATTTTGAGGGAAAAAAACCTCATTAAGAACTATGGCTTTTTTTATGGTGTCTCAGAATTCTTATGCAGGGTAAATAGTTTTTACTTCTGAAAACTTTTCAATTGTTGACTAAGAAAAAAAAAAACTCATCAACACATACAATTCCAAAGTCAAATTCAAAATTCATGTTCAAAAGGCACACATAAATATCTTTACACACTGAATTTAGTCTAAAACATGTAAAAATGCATAATGTTATTCTTATAGACACTACATTAGAAGAAATATAGAAAGCTTAGGACAGCAGTCACTCTTAAGAAAGCATTTCTCTCTGCTACCTACAGCATCAGCATTTCTATGTAAACAGGCATGGATAGTGTCACATGATCCCAGAAGCTTGTGATTTGCTGGCTGGAAACCAACCAACCAGATCACATGGAAACCAACTCTGTCTGCACCTTGGGGAAAAAACTCAGCTAGTGTTTTACACACAGATTTTACCAGAATCAAAAGCATAAATGCTGTTGGATGGGAATTCTAGGTTAATTTCCTCTTTGTATAAAGGTAAAAAGCATATAACTGGGTACTGCCATTGATGGAATTTATTTTAAACATTGTCAAGACCACAATAGCACATGCAATTACTTGATAGAAAAAAGCAAAAAGTTCTTTTTACAACATATCCAGAGAGAGTGGATAAGAAGAAAGAATATTTCTCAAGAAAAAAATATCAATCAAATATATTTACCAACACCCTGAACATTTTCATTAGACGGTTTATTTAAATCAAGAAAGTAAAATATAGGGGCACTTGGGTAGCTCAATCAGTTAAGCACCTGACTCTTGATTTTGATTCAGGTCTTGATCTTAGGGTCATGAGATCGAGCCCTGAGTCAGGCTCCGTGCTGGGCATGGAGCCTGCTTAGGATTCTCTCTCTCCTCCTCTCCTCCACTTCCCTCTCTTGAAAGAAAGAAAAAGAGAGAGAAAGAAAAATACAGACTATGGCCATACCACCCTGAATGTGCCCCATCTCATCTAATCTCAAGCAGAGTCAGATCTGGTTAGTACTTGGACGGAAAAAGTAAAATACCGTCTAGATTCTGAAGAACTTCAAATAGGACTAAAGTGAAAAACTCTCTATCTTTATAATACCTGGTTTAGATAATGTAGTAAGTGTTTGCTGGGCTAGAGATACTTGACGCAGTGTAACGTGGATACCTAGTCCTTCATCTTCTATCCAGTATATTTATTTGAATTCATTTCTTTTTGAAATAAAAGTCCTGCTTCCTAGTCTTCTCTATTGCTTACCATTAATGCAAAGCTGATTTTTTCCCCACATTTTCCAAAACATCACTTCACAATATATGGCTGAAAGGGCCTTCAAGACCACCTAGTTCAAAAGATTTAAAAAGCCTAATTTGAAGGAGGCTGAATGAGTTGTCCCATGTCACAACTTTAGTATCACAGACAGAGCTGAAACTGAACCGTGCTTGCTTGAGACTTGATTCACAGTTCAATTAATCAAAATTATGTGTTGAACACCCACTATGTCAAAAGCATTTTGTTAAGACTTAGGCCTGATTCTAAAACCATCATTCAGGGGCTCCTGGGTGGCTCAGTCCGTTAAGTGTCCAACTCTCGGTTTCAGCTCAGGGCTCAATCTCATGACCATGAGATCTCATGGCCGAGCCCATGCTGGGCTCTGTTCTCAGTGGGGAGTCACTTCAGAGTCTTTTCTCTTTCTCCCTCTGCCCCCCACCCTTGTGCGTGCTCTCTCTCTCTCTCTCTCTCTAAAAATAAGTCTTTTTTAAAAAAAGAAAGTGGTTGACATAATTCTTATTACCTTTGTTCATAAGAGGATCCGTCTAGCAAGCTCTAGAAATAAGTATCAATATGAGAAGCATTCTAGACATCTCTGTAAGCATCTAGTCCTTTCCATAATAAGGTGCCCATTATGGGAATTATAAATAGGAAGTTACTGATGATTATACTTAAAGCAGAATCCTCAGGGCAGAAGCAAGACTGCAGTGAGTTGAGAAAGAGAACAGAGAACAAAGATGTAGAGTCATTTGTACCCTAAACCTCAGAAGAGGGAAAGAATATCACAAATACTAAACTGCAAACAACAAAAAGAAAGATAATTAAAGCAAGGGCAAAGTGTAGAGCTGGTGCTGTAGTTTTTAAAAATGCAAAGACTGCACTTACATCCCTATGTGGTGCTTAAACATTCATATTTTCATGAGAACTTCTTTTTTTTTTCTTTAAGATTTTATTGATGTATTTGACAGACAGAGATCACAAGTAGGCAGAGAGGCAGGCAGAGGCAAAGGGGGAAGCAGGCTCCCTGCTGAGCAGAGAGCCCAACGTGGGGCTCCATCCCAGGACCCTGAGATCATGACCTGAGCTGAAAGCAGAGGATTAACCCACTGAGCCACCCAGGCGCCCCCATGAGAACTTCTGATATTCATGATAACCGATCCAAATTCCAGAAAATACTGAGGTAAATAGTTTGAGGTCTCGTTTCATTGTACAGAACTGTGCTTCCATTGTCAACTATCAACTGCTCTTAAACCAAAAGTGCGTAGTTCCATCTCTCATTTTTCTCTGAATACTAACTTGGGGAGAGTCAATCTAATCTTTTTCTTTGGAAAATAGATCTGCACATGATTAATAGTCATTTCCAATGACCTCAAGATTTACAGGAGAGGCTTGTCTGGCGTCATCTTCTCTGTGAACTAACCCCCGTCTTCCCCGTCAGAAGTAGTATTTCCAGCCTCAGGCTCTGTATCATTGTGCCGGAAATGATTACTGCCTTCTGCCTTGGATTCTTATCAGCCATATACCATGGAGATTCTCTCCAATTGTGTTTTGAATTATCACCCAAATCTCTGCTTTTCTTATAAGCACAAAGCTCCTATTTTCAGGGACTTCTATATAAATTTTAGGGATATCCCCCTCACATCCTAAACCCCAGAAGGTCCAAAATAGAATTTATCTTTTTCACTCGAATGTCTGTTCTTCAGAAGTCCAACAAGCACAGCTGTGCTTGACATACAAAAATAAATGAGACCAATTCCCTGAATTCAATGAGTTTTAGTTTTCTGTTCACATAAACAGGCCCATAAATACATCACTGAAAATATAATACAGTAAGCACTTAGCCCACAGAAAGGTGATCTCTTGATGTTTTTGTCCAGCTCATCAGCATTATCAAGAACTGCCATCATCTGGGTGTCTGGGTGGCTCAGTAGGTTAAGCTTCTGCCTTTGGCTGAGGTCATGATCCCAGGGTCCTGGGACTGAGTCCTGCATTGGGCTCTCTGCTCAGCAGGGAGCCTGATTCCTCCTTTCTCTCTCTCTGCCTGCCTCTCTGCCTACTTGTGATCTCTCTATCAAATAAATAAATAAATTCTTAAAAAAAAAAAGAACTGCCATCATCAGCATCATCATTATCATCACAACAAATAACTACCGTGTCCCAATATGTCTCAGGTTCTTTTCTGTATGTTAATTCCACTTATTTCTCACAACACTAAGAGATAAGTCCTTGTGGGATCCCCAGTCTTTAAAGGCTGAAGAAGCCAAGGCCAAGGAAGGTCAAGAATTTTTCCAAAATACTGAATAGTGAGTAGTGAAGTCTTTAGTTATGATTAAGTTGTAATTTATTAATATTATCAATTATATTACAGTGTAAGCATTAACTATTTATTAATGTTATATAAGAAATGATTACCTAATATAAATTATATATAAAATAAATGCAGGATATAGACTTAGTGATTATATTGATAATATAATAGTTAAAAATAGCTATTAAACTCCATTTTAATATGCAGTTATAAATACCCACAAACTGTATTTTGTTCACAGGTCTGCAGTTTGGACAGGGCTCAGTGGGGCTGGCTCATCCCTGGGGGGGACATCAGATGGAGAAGCTCCGCTGTAAGCTGAGAGATCCACGTTCAAAGTGCCCATTCACAGGCCTGGCAAGGGGGCTGCTGGCTGCCAGCTGGGAGTGTGGCAGGGGGTTTGGGATCCACGTGGGCTCCTCCTTAGGCTGCTTTGAGGATTCTTCACAAGATGGTGGCTGAGTTGCTATCACATCAAGAGAGCCAGGTGGCAGGGCATGCCATTTTCAGGCATGAAATGCCTCAGAAGTTACTTCAACTTTATCCACTGGTCAAAGCAGCGATAAAGGTCTCCCTAGGTTCAGTGGAAGGGGACACAGTTCTACTTCTTGATGGTGATGGTGGTGGTGGTGATGGCGGTGGCCCAGTTCAAGGAGGGCACATGGGATAAGAGGCACTGTTATTTCTCTATTTTTTTTTTAAGATTTTATTTATTTATTTGTCAGAGAGAGAGAGGGGGAGAGAGAGCAAGCACAGGCAGACAGAATGGCAGGCAGAGGTAGAGGGAGAAGCAGGCTCCCTGATGAGCAAGGAGCCCGATGTGGGACTCGATCCCAGGACGCTGGGATCATGACCTGAGCCGAAGGCAGCCGCTTAACCAACTGAGCCACCCAGGCGTCCCTATTTCTCTATTTTTAAAGGTAATAAAGATAATGCTCTTTTGAGAAGTTGTAAAGTTAAAGGCTCTTGAATGCAAGGATCCTCACATTTACTAGGGAAGGAGGATCTACGTAGGAGAGAGCATGATAAATAAGATGAAATTTGTATAGCATTCCAGGGAGGAGGCATAGATTAAAGTATGTCAAAGGTGTAATTGTATAGCAGCTTGTAAATGCCTAGAAGTGGGAACTGATCTATTAAAATTTTATTAGCTATCTAGCAGGACAAGTATTTTACATGCAACTCTTGGAAATTAGTTTACATCCAAAAATAGATCAGGTTTTGCCAGACATCTACATTTCAGCTTGCTAAGGTGATGTCCATTACAGTGTTGATGAATAATTCACTTATTAGAGAGAGACGGCATTCTTATAAACTCTGAGAAAGTCTACACTTATGGTTTATATTTCCTTGTTTTACTGATTAGTAAAGCAAAGTGTTTGTCTTCTGTAGGGCCACCTGCCTCTTAAATAAACTTAGGTTACACACAGAAAAAGATGTAGGATTCGCCAGGTAGAAACTTAATTTTATTTATATCAAATTCATTTTTCATTGAACAGTCTATTTCTTGCCATCCACTTTTGTAATTACTAAGTTATCTTTGATAACAAATACAGTGACAAAAAAAAACAAGAAAACATGTGACTAATAATCACATTTAATATACTAGGTATTTAAAAAATCTCTAAATCACTTGCATCTTTATAAATTGAATTCTTAGGGTGCCTGGGTGGCTCAGTGGGTTAAAGCCTCTGCCTTCAGCTCAGGTCATGATCCCAGGGTCCTGGGATTGAGCCCCGCATCGGGCTCTCTGCTTAGTGGGGAGCCTGCTTCCCCCCCCACTCTCTCTGCCTGCCTCTCTGCCTACTTGTAATCTCTCTCTCTCTCTCTCGTCATATAAATAAATAAAGTCTTTTAAAAAAAATAAAAATAAATTGAATTCTTATGGGTTATAGTAAAAACTCAATCCTTGCAAGATTTTTAGTTCTACAAGGCAAGTGTCTTGATATGTTCTTATGTATGACTAATGAAAGGTTGAATGAAGCTGACAGGGAATTGCTCCATATCAACGATGCTCAATGTCCACATTTGACTAGCAATTTCCACCCCTGAGACCTCAGGCTTGTTCCACCAGCAGCCGTATGACAGATACTCACAGCAGTTCATAAATTATTAAGACATGTTTGTGTTAGTTGGTGAATAGCTGCAGACGGACTCAAACATCCCAGTTGTCCCCTGACTGCCCAGAGAGGCCTGGCTCATATCCTAGACACCTTGCACTTTTCCACTGGAGGGCTAGTGAATGGCATGGTAGGCTCCCGGCTCCAGCAACATGGCCACATCCAGTCTGGTTGGCTGCTGCCACTATTCCAGTTATTTTAAAGTGTTCACAGCTCCCTCAGACCCAGTTTCTCCTCCTGGTCTTCTCAAAGCATTGGCCACGACCTCATGCCCTATTGGGTCCAACAACCATGACTCTGCCCTAGCTTCATACTGCCATTGAACCTCTCTGGCACCTCAAGAAGAAGAAAGCAAGCACAAAAAATGAGTATCTCTAGCCTTTCGACCTTCTATGTTTCTTTAAAGATAGTGACTTCCAGAGAAGCAGAAAAAGACCTCAGGACAATGCTATGACTTGCTTCTACTTCATCTAAGTAAAGGGCTAGAGAAATAGTTCATAAGCAAGCAAAGGAGTAAGACCCCAGAAGCAGCAGAAATAGACATTAGGACAATGTCCTCAGTATGTTGTGGGGCTTAGTGACACTCAGTCTCTGATTCCTCTGCCTTTCTTACTACTCCAAGGGAAATTATTTACTGATCTGTTTGTTCATTTATTTTCTCCAAAGTCAGTTGAATTTAAATGTACATTGATCAGTCTTTTTATTGTCCTGGGAGAGCACTGAATAAAATGAAACGTAACTGTAAAATTGAGGCATTGAACTCCTATCGCAATGCATAAAAAGAATGACCATGTGGATCCCCATCATCTTTGCCAACAATCTTCCATAAGTGTGATCCCCACGTCACATTCCCTGGAATAACATTTCTCTCTAAAGTTACTCTCCAAAGCCGTAACTCTGGTTAGTATCTTCAACAGCCCAGATTTGGGAACTTAGATGCAATGGCCCTTTCTGGGTCTGTCTAGTTATGGTAGCACACATCCAACCCCAAATACCCCTCACTAGAAACATAAGAGTCTAGCTCAGGATCTGTGTTTACACACACACAGATAAGAAGACTGGCAGGAGAAAGGGGTATTTTCTGAAAGCAAGGGTGAGGCAGAGAGAATGGGATTAGCAGCAGCTTCTCTTCAGCCTGAAACATCGGGGATTCATTAAGACAGGGCCCAGACTGCCCTGTTTATAGGTTAAAAACAAACAAAATGAAATTTTTAAAAACTTTCAGACTGTAGAGGTGCCTAGGTGGCTCAGTCAGTTGAGTGTCTAACACTTGGTTTCAGCTTACGTCATGAACCTGGGATAGAGCCCTGTGTTGGGCTCATGGAGACTGCTTGGGATTCTCTCTCTGCCTTCCCCTCTGCTCCTTCCTGCACTCCTATTCTCTCGACATCCCCCACGACCCCAATAAATAAATAAATAAATAAATAATTTTTGCCGGGGGGAGAGCCAAACCTTCAGGCTGTAGAATTACAATATACATGTAAAAGTTGTGTGAAATAATGTTCAAAACACATCACCCAAATTGGAGAATTCTAAATATTGACACAAGCAGCTACTTCCAAATTCATTTGAGGTGCGATCTGGAGAGATAAGAGACAAGAGCTGTCAGTGCAGAAAAAGTTCATGGTAGCCATATTTGTTGAGGCTTAGAAAGTTCAACTCATGAAACCAGCATAAGTAGGACTGGAATTTGAATGTAGGTGCTTGGTTCAGTGTCTCTTTCCAAGCCTGGAACCCTCACATATCAGGGGGAGGTAGTATAGCAATCCTGTGGAGGGCAGCTCCTGCTGGCTCGCCCTCTGGTGACACCAACACGCATGCGGTTTTCATCTAGTTTGTCCCTTTGATGATTTCTGTACTATATACCCAAGAAAGAGAGATACAGAGAGGCATCTGAAAATAAAGAGTGGTCAAGGTATTATTGGTACAGAATCCTTCTCCCATACGCTACACCCCATTACCCTCTTACTCCTGTTGTTTTCATAGGTTGCCAAAAGCAGGAAGAAAAGGTAAGAAATTAAAAGAAAGTCTGTTTGCTTTTGAGTAGAAGGGAATTCCGAGATGGGGTATGCAAGAATGAGCAGTGAGAACAGCAGCAGTGAAAATTAATAATAATAGCTAATATCCATGGAGAGGTTACTTTGTGCTGAAAAATTGATAGATAGGTTCATTTACTCATCAGTATTATAATAGCCATTATAACCATCACCTCCATTTTATACGTGATGGTCCTAAGTAGAGCGTACTAGTGTGAGGGCTCATGGCTGGTGGAGGGTAGAACTCTGTTCAGAGGGAGACTGATCTCAAGTGGGACCTGCCTGTCACTCATGCAGCACCCTATCCCCCATTCCACTGTGAGCACAGAGCATGACTCAGACCTCAGAACAGGGATGGAGAGGCACACAGAAGTGTTTCACGGATGGATTGAGAGAATGGTTCAGAGAAAAGACAGCCAAATTGGCACGGGGTCTGGGCTGAGGAGGAGTGGTGATGGGAAGGCAGGAGGCTAAAAGGAAGGTTAATTAGAGAGGAGAGAGAAAGGGCTACAAGTCCACTGCCTGACTGTTTCTTGGGCTGCTTTTTTGCTCTTCCCTTTTGCTGGACAGTTGATGGTTTAACGTGGAGAAAACCCAAACATCTATATGAATTCCAATGAGTTTAATTCTAAAGACACTGATGTAACCTCATTCTTCTATGACTAACCAGTAACTAAGTATGTGATGAGTCTGGGTCCTCATATCTGAATTTCCAAAAATTATAAGAAGATGCACTAAGAATTGTCTGCATTAGAATGAGAAGTGGCCATATAAGGAAGTGAGTGTCCCAATCCAGACAGACATGAAAAATGAAATGCTGAAAAATGCTAAATGCTTTAATACGAAGATGATTACAAAAGAAGACCCAGAAGAACCCAGACAAATGTATTATTTTATCTACTTGGGGGAAAAAAAAGTTTTCCCTAGGGAGAAGGAAATGGAGTAAAAATACAAACTATACAAATATTTTTGACAACTTGTTTAGCTGTCATATGTGTAAACATCCACACATATATTCAATATCAAGTTAACTGTCCATTCAAGTGAACATTAGTATACAGTTTGTATTTAAGAATGCTTTTGCGGGGGGAAGGGGTAGGGAGAGGGTGGTGGGGTTATGGACATTGGGGAAGGTATGTGCTATGATGAGTGCTGTGAAGTGTGTAAACCTGGCGATTCACAGACCTGTACCCCTGGGGCTAATAATAAATTATATGTTAATAAAAAAAATTATAGACACAAAAAATAACAACAACAAAAACCTAGCTATTACTATCTTTGTTACTGTTTCAGTAAGGGAGCTGAAATCTGATATACATATAAATACATACATGAACCATTAAAAAAAAAAATGCTTGTGGGGGCACCTGGGTGGCACAGTCAGTGAAGCACCTGCCTCTTGATTTCAGCTCAGGTGGTGATCTCGGGGTCATGAGATCGAGCTCACGCTGGGTTGGGAGCTCAGCTTAGAATCTGCCTAAGACTATCCCCCTCCCCTAACCCCTCCCCTCCACCTGTTCTCTCTCTCTCTGTAGAATAAATAAATAAATCTTTTAAAAAATGCTCCTAGACATTATTAAACAGCAGTACCTGGACTAGTGGACTTTAACCGAACATAAATAACACCCAGGGTCTGAATTCCTATTCCTCCTTATACACCGTTAGAGAGTTAAACCACATTGCAAGTTGGAAATTTTAATTTTCTCCTCAGTGGGAACCTATTAACTAAGTACAAAGCTCTTACATTTATTATTAGCCTACTGCTTTTGAAATCCCTACTGTGTGTTTAGTGTGGTATCCAAATAATTTTTGAAAGCTATTTTTGAACAAAGTTTTCAAGAAACTCTAGCCATAAATAAACTTCCATCTTACAAATATGTGATAAGAGCAACTTCCCACAGAGATTAATTTAGCTGAGATATTTTCAGGACAGGAGGGATAGAATTTTTTTTAAAAACTCATCTGATAGGGCTGCATAACTAAAGGGACAACTGGGCAAGCCTAGCGGTGAAACGGAGTTCTTCAGCTAATAACTGGGGTCTCCCAGGTGCACGCTGTAGATCTCATGAGAAACCGCACTGATCAACTTGCATGAATCAACACGAAAGTACTAAGACATCTGCAATATGTAACTTCATCAGTTGAGTATCGCTAAGATTTAATTTCATTAAAATAAACATAATTCCTAAAGTCTTTGGTTTTTCATATTAGCTTTTCTTTCCTTGCAGAATCTTTTGATTACAGGACCAAATCTGCACCCCAGCTTCAGTTCAGCTATTGTCTCAAACTGTGCAAGTTTACTTCTTTGAACCTCAGTTTCTTTACCTATAAACTGATGATGCTTGCACTGGTGAGTTCTCAAGGCGAATGCAGTTCCTAAACAGTGTGGTATGGAGTTCTGAGCAAACTCCTATACACCAGCTCTCATCTCAGATGAGTTTTGGACAAAGGAGCTGTAAGACCAAAGAGTCAGCAAATCCCCTTGAGTCTGATGACAGTTGGTCTGGAGAAGGGGTCAACTGAGGTCAACTTCACTCATCTCCCTGGGGGTAGCCCTGGACGGGCAGGCTCCCTCTGCTAGGGCAGGGACTGAACCCCCATCTTCCCAGCCTGGCCCACAGCAGCAAAGGCCCTGCTCTTTGCAGACGGGCAGAAAAAAGACAGTGCTGCTGATCAGAGCATGCCGGGTTATTCTGTCACCATTTCTGCTACAACACTTTTCCATGCGGAGGAGGGAAGACTGAGGGATTACACCGCCACCACCTGTGTTTGGGCAAAAATACCTTCCAGGAAATCAGGAATAGAAAAGAAACATTTCACTTAAAAAAACTAAACCATGCTTCCTGACACTTCCAGCTCTGAGGCAGGAGGTCCTGAAAATATATAAAGGTTTAGATTACATTCATAACCGGGAGATGAATTTGATACCCAGTAATGAGAAGCTGGGTTGTTACGAACCTACTCAAGCATTTTTCTTGCTCAAAAAAGAGTATTCGGAAATTGCTTCCTGCCTTTCTCTACCTGCAAAGTATCAGGCAAAACCTGATAATCTTTATTTCCAACCAGACATTTATTACAAAAGCAAAACACGAATAAATGGAAAACAGACAGGTACAAATTTAGATGTATTTAATATTCATTTCCATATGATCTCCTAACCTGATATCTAGAAGAAACTACAGACACTAATTTCTTACCAATTCTTCTAAAATCTCTGTGTGCTTTAGGTGCAAAACAATTCATGGAGGAGAAATGGTAACAGAAACAGCCTACAGCTTGCTTTGTTCCCACCTGTGTTTTGAAGATTGTCCTATATCGGCATCTACAAAACTACGTAACTCATTTTAACAACTACTCAAGGAGTCCACAATAGAGATTTATCATAATTTGATTGGTATCCTATCAACGAGCATTTAGGAATGACTGCTGGGATTTCGATAATACTTGTCCTATCTTTCCAAGTTCTTAAGTAGAAAATTCTTCCTATAAGAGGAATTTGGCTCCTAAGAGTAGTCAAAGAGTATGTGCAATTCACATTTTGAAAGTTTGCCAAATTGCACAGTGACAGTTCTAGACCAGTTACCACTCCCACCAAGAGGACAGGAAGAGTACCCACTTACCAACTTTACTTCACTGAGATTATGTTTTTCATCTTCTATCCTTCTAGGCTAAAAAGTACCTCATTTTAATATGCATTTCTCTAGTTAGCAATGAGGTGAGCTTCTTTTTTCCCATATGATAACTGTCTATTCATTTATATCTCTTTAACAATGAAGTGCTCTTTGCATAATTTTCTACTGCATGGTTTCTATTCATCTCTTTGTATTTTAAGGATATTTCTCCTTTGTCTATCTCTCCATGTTGTGGGTTTTTTCTTGGGGGGGGGGGCGGCAAATATTTAAGCATGTTCCCGTCATTTGATTTTGTGTATTAGTAGTACAGATTTTTTTTAAAGGAATATTTTTCCTTTCTAGATTAAGATTTATAAATTTGAAAGGATTGATAAATGTGCTATCATCTTAGATCTATTTTTCTCATATGCTTGTAAGCACTCCCAAGATAGTCTTTTGTTATTTTGACTGGGAACACAATGTAGTTATAGACTAATTTATGGAGAATTGACATTTTCACAATACCACAACTTCCTATCTAAAAACATGCCATGTGTTTCCATGAATTTAGTCATTCTTTTATGCCAAAGTGGAGAGGTTTGAAGTTTTTCATATTGGTCTGACACATTTCTGACTGAATTTCTTCCTAGATAGGTTATTCTTTTTGTTGATGTTGTACATGAAGGCTCTTCTTCCAAAATTTAAGTGTTTGTTTGTTGTATGTATGGAAACTTACTTAGACCAAGTTATATACAAAGTTTTTTAAAGTAGAACCTTTACTAAATTCTCTTCTTTTTTTCATTTGTTTTCCCCGAGATCTTCAGGATTATAACAGATAATGTTATCTGAAAATAATGATGATATTATAGTTCATTTGAAAGCCTAACAAGATCATGATTGGGATTTTGAATGCCCTTCACCCTAATAGTTAAAGAAAATAGTTCATTCTTTCATACTTCCATGTCTTAAACAAAGTCCTTTTTCTTATATTTACTTTGAGTTTATTGACTTTATAAAGTTCAATATATGGATGATTTCAATTTACCTTATTGGCTTTCATATTTGAATGGAAGATTAGCACAAACATGACAAGAATTTGGTCTTCCCTGAATTGGTGTTTATTGCTTTTCTCAGTAAGTTCTATCTACAAGTTGGTATTTGTAGTATATAACAAAAGTTTGAAGTTTCAGTGACATAGAGCAAATGGTTCTTCATATTTTCATTTAACCAACATTTGGTAGAGAAGATATAAAGAAGAATGACATCTGGTCCTCTCCCCAGGGCTCTGCTATCTTGTTAAGGAGGTAACCAATTTATTACAGCAGACTAGTAGTAGAGGGGAATGCCACAGATCAGAAACCAGAATTCTTTTCTAGTGGTAATGATGAGAAACCATCAGAGCAGAAAGTTAAGGAACACAGAGGTAGGGGAAGAGATTCCAAGTCAGGAGTCAGTAGACTATAGCCTGTCAGTCACCTATTTGTAAATGAAGTTTCACTGCAACATGCTCTCTCTTTTACATATTATCTAACTGGTTTTACACTACAACTGTGGAGGCGAGTATTTCCAACAGAGATCCTATATAGCCTGCAAAGCCTACGTTGTGGTTTTTTACAAATAAAGTTTGCCAACCCCTATCCTAAACCATGTCATGACTAAGTTCCCACAGACAGAATGGAACTACATAGTTTCCACAGTTTGTGTATGTGAGTAGGAGAGTTGGAAGTAAATGGGATTGAGAGCAGACTGGGTTTATAGAGAAGCAAGTTGGGAGCTAAAGCCCATGGCTGCCATGTCTGTAGCAGGAACTGTGATAAACGGAGCCTCAAGTACAGGATAGACCACAGCTAGACTGAAGAAAGCCTTGAGTGTTGGGCTAAGCAGGTCAGAATGCATTTGGTAGCAGGAGCGATTTATAGATGCTAGAAGGTGGGACATAATTGGTATAGATATGGAGAAAGATAAACTGGGTGTCTGTGCCAGAGTATTTGCAAAAAGAGACAGCTGAACAAGAACCACTTCACACGGTGTCCAAGACACAGAGAGGAAACTAAATTTCTCTCCTTGAATGAATAAAAATAGAAAATTTATTGAAATAATTGGAAGAATGGCCCACACTGTGCCCTGTGTATGCATGCTAGTGACAAGCAGGAGATGTGCAGGAGGCTCCCCCGACCCCCCAGGTATAAGCATGGTTCCCTAGTATGCCCCAGCCCTGCTACTCCCCCTTGCATCTCAACACTGAGGCCAGATGTCATCTGTAAGCAATCAGTGAGCTGGACATAAATTTTACTCTTCCCACATCAGAAGAAAGAAGGATTAAGATAGGCCAAGATCGTTACACCTTTCGAGGAAAGAAATGGGAGGTAGCATGTTATCTGAGACTGAAAAGACTAGCCTTGCCAATTTAACAGCAAACCCCTGGCCCACTATGTGACTTCTGTAAACAGTTGAGCTTTTGTGCACTTGTCCTCTTCATGCAAGACACAACAAAGAAATGGCCAAGAGCTGGGTTCTCAGGCATTCTAAGATAGCTAAATTAATCTATGAAGTTTTCATAGCTTGATAATCCAGAATATTAAGAAAATACTATGGCCCCAGATGAACCTGAAGGTGATAATGAATGGGGAACTGTCCTGTAAAAATCAGCTTAATTTCAAGATTGTTATAATGGAGGTATGCACTAATTTCCCCAGTCCAACCAAACTGGATAGGTGAACACAGAGGTTTCTAGAAATGGATGTTAGAGTTTATATATTATAGAAGGCTTTGTCATAAGATTCTCTCTAGTTTTTATCTTTGCTTTCTCAGAACACAGCCACCTGAGAATCTGTCTATCAGCTTCACACTGTGAACCTTCACACAATAGCCTTGCCTCCATCAACGCAGAATGCCCAGCTCTACACAGTGTCCACACCTGTCCCCTATTCCCATGTCTGGCTTTCTTCCATTCTAATCACCATGTTCTGCATGGTAGAATTATATCCTAGAAACGACTTACAATGAAGATCTTTTGGAGATCTTGAAGGGCTGTTTCAGAGCTAAAACGTCTACACATGTATTTCGTTAACGACATTCTGTTATTTGACAAAGTCCACTGCAGTGAAATCGTTTCCCTTCCTGCACAAAATAAGCATCCGAAGAAAGATAGTTAAACTGATAGCTGTATTTGAAGTAGACCATACCCTGGTTGTATAAAACCTATGTTTGCTGTGATACCAAATCGGCTTTCTAGCCAATTTAAGGGTGGACAAATAGTAAGGACAATGGCTTCCCCACAGCCTACCTGAACAGCCAAAAAAGGGGCATAAGTTGCCTCTACTTTATGCAGTCTAATACCACCTTCTGTTGATGTAGACTCTGTCTCTGAGGTGCTCACATAATTTTTCAGACAATATCCAATTAATCTCTTGCTACGTAGGTGGCAGCATTTCAGATTAAATTATCTTCCAGTCACTCCCTCATTAAAAAAAGAAAAAAGATGTCAAGCATGTGACAAAGCATCTTGTCAAAAACAATTTCACGGTTAAAGAAGCTTTGCAAAAGAAGGGCGAACAACTCCCATTTGCTCCTGCAAAGCCACGTTTGTGCCACAACCCCATCTACTCTTTTGAGAGGCTGATGGTCTTGGATTACTTGGGTTCCATCTTACTAGGAAGTCCACTGGGGAACAGCCTCTTTCAGGGTGGCATGCAGGAAATGGAGAACCAACATGGGGAACCCCAGCAGCATATGGTTAGTTAATTTTACAAAAGCCTTGGAAGAAACCCTTTAGAATTACAATGGGAGCCTAGCTTCTCAACAGCTTCTGGGGAAATGCATTTTTCTACTGGGGCAACATTCCTGAGCCTCCTCTCCATCACTAAAGCTCAAATACCTTCCTGTATAATGAAGATTAGAATAATGAGAATTTAGAAAATGTAGAATAGGCAAGTAATAGTTGTAGGTTTTTCAAACACTTTGACAAAGCTGTTAATTATTGCTGTGTTAACACTAGCATCTTCAAAACACTCCCTTTACCTCTTTCAAATTTACTTAGAGAGGGCCATACACCAAAAGAGAGACCCTGAAAGATCCATTTGATTCAAACAGTGCCTTCTACCAACATACCTTGAAATTAGTGCAGATATTATGGAGTATCTTTCAAGGTGGGGAGGGGAAGCAATGCTTTAGGATGAAATGAATACCAAAAATATTGTGGATAGGAAAGGAGTTCTGAAGGAATTCAGTGTCATGAAAACAATAATGAAATACTTCCCTATATTTTCTATCATGCAATTCATTCATTCACTGGACAAATATTTACTGAGAGTTTACTAAATTCCAGCTACTGAGCTAGGTATTGACCATTAAAGATGAATATGACAAATATGATATAAAGCAGAACAAAATTTATGGCTCAGTGGATAATATAAACAGGCAGCTGCACCTCAGGGTAATAACAACGTTGCGAAGCTCGGGGAGCTTTACATGGGGACAGCCCCTGGTGGGATGTAGGGGAAGACTTCCTGCAGAGAGGGCTCTCTAATCTGATACATGAAGGATGACCAGGGGTTAGCCAGGTGAATTGAGGGTGAGGGGCAGAAAGGGGGCCACCCCTTCTAGGCAAAAAAGTTGTCCTGTTTTACAGAGAAGAGAAACTGTCATTCAGGTAGGGTATATGCCTTTCCAAGCTCAGACCAGTTATTTTGTGGAACAGAAAAAAGCAAATGGTCCTTTTGGTCTTCAGCCCTATGGTTGCTTTTCTCCCTGAAAGGGCCAGTGTTTCCCATCACAGTTGCATGTCCATGTGGACAGAGGTTAAGAAAAAACAGATATGCAAAAAAAGAGAAAGGCTATAACCAACGGGAATGTGAGAGAATGCTTGCTCTATGAGTCATCAGAGCAGCTCCAAAAAGCGTGAGGGTGTCACCAGGCTGTTACCGCCAAGCCCAGGCTGGCACAGAAGGGCCAGAGAGAGAGAGGAAAGAAAGGGGACGTGTAGCAGAGACACAGCAAGAGGGGGCTGAAACAGAAAGAACATGAGAAGGTGAAAAAAGAGCGTCCTTATAATGGCAAAGAGGATTGCCTTCACAATTTGCTTAAAAGAAAGACCTCCTTACCAGTTTAACCTTCCTAAAGTACTGTTGTGTCTGAGGTCCAGAACCCACTGATGATTCCCCTACCCCCACCCTTTGCCCCACAGTATGGCACCAATTTATCTCCCCCTCCTCATTATTTCCCAAAAAACACTGCACTTCACCAAAATATATCTGCACTTTTGGCCTTCCCCACCTACGAGTCTATCATTCTTGCCTTAGGTGATATATGTGATAGATCTCGTTCTTCAAACCCCAAAATAATGCCCATCCAGTATCTGTTCAAATAGTACCTCCTACAGTATGTGTTATTCTAAGCAGTCCTATTTTTTTGTGTTTGTCTCATACCAGTATTTCAAAGAATATTACTCCAATATTACCAACATCCTTCTAATTGAAATTTCAACAAATATGATGCCTATATACCATGGCATTATACTGGGTAAAAAGGAAAACTGTAGATTAAAAAAATGGCCTCTGTCCCTAATAAGCTCATGTTGTGAGTCTTGCACCTTTAGTGCAATGAAATGAGCAAAACTCTGATTTATTTAAAACCTAGGCTTTGCAAAATTGAAAAAAAAAATCCAAGTATGTAGTTAAAAAATATTGTTAAAGATTTATTTATTCTAGAGAGAGACAGAGAGAAACTAAGAAGGAGGAGGGGCAGAGGGAGAGAGATGGAGAATCCTAAAGCAGACTCCCTGCTGAGCAAGAAGCCCAGCATGGGGCTCAATCCCAGGACGCTGAGATGACCTGAGTCAAAATTCAGAGTCGGCTGCTTAAATGACTGAGCCACCCAGGGGCCCTGAAGTATGTACTAAAAGTTTTAACAATACCAAAAATTAGTACTAAAGAGGTATCTCTTTTGATCCTAACCCTCACATTCTAAAGTCTTTCTCTTTTTTTTTAAGATTTTATTTATTTATTTGACAGAGAGAGAGCATGTGTGTGTGTGTGTGTGTGTGTGTGTGTGTGTGTGTGTGTGTACAAGTAGGCAGAGAGGCAGGGCTTGATCCCAGAACCCTGAGACCATGACCTGAGCCAAAGGTAGATGCTTAACCCACTGAGCCACCCAGACGCCCCTCTAAAGTCTTTCTAAGATTCAAAAACTCTCAGCAGTTCTTATGTATCGTTAAAAGCTAGTCTTTCTCTCTGTATGTATGTACAGATGTGTTTGTGCATAAAAGCATAAAAATATGCACACCTATTCATAAACATGAAAAAACCCAATCTTGTGATATTCAACCTGACTTTTCCCACTTTGAATTATGTCATGGATAACATCCCAGGTCAGCACATTTAGATCTACTAACCATTTTAACAGCGATATAATATTCCATTAAATGGAAACACTGTCATTTTGTATCAGTTTCCTTTTAGTAGAATTGAGTTATTTTCTGTGTTCTTTTCATACAAAACATGTTAAAACTTGTTCACGCATTTTGGAATGTATGAGATCAGTTCTCACCTGGCAACAGAGTGGCTGGGAGTGTTAGGCAAGTTACTTCAGTCATCTGAGCCTGCATTTCCTAGTCTATAAAAGAAGGGCTCTAAACCTGAGTTTAAATGTATGAAGTATGGTACCTGGCACACGATGTATTCAATAAATTATAGCTTTTTATAAGGTTGTATTATTATGAGATTTTGCTCAGATGCTTAAGCCTCGCAGTGTATTCCTATATATAAACTCTGAATAGGTAATAAGTTTTAAAGATAAATACACATACATACATGTATGTAAACAAAAACAGTCCTTTGTTTTATCTACAAACTTATCCTTTTTGTTGTTCTTCATTCTTTTGTATAAATCTGAACTTTCATCTGGTATCATAACCTAAACGTAAACCTTTCAGCTTAAGTCACTCCCTTTAGTATTTCATTTAGTGAAAGTTGCCTTTCAAATTATCTTAACATTTGTCCACCTGAAATTTTTTATTTAGTCCTTGTGTTGGAAAGATATTTTTTCCTTGATGTAGAATCATAGGTTGACAGATGCTTTTTCCAGTGCTTTGAAAATGTTCCATTGTCCCTCCAGCCTCCATATTATCTTACAGGAAGTTAGCTGTTTTTCTTACCTATGTTCTCCTGTAACTTTTCTATTCTAGCAGCTTTTAAGGTTTCTTTCATATCTTTGGTTACAGCAGTTTGAATGCAGCACATATAAGTATGGTTTTCCTTATATCCACCCCATTTAGGTTTACTCAGTTTATTGGATTTGTAGATGACAGACTTTCTTTAATTTGGGGGAAAAAAGGCCATTATTTAGTCAAATATTTCTTCTGCCACAATCAGTTTCTCCTCTCCTAGAGGGATTCCAGCTACTATTGTCCCATAGTTCTCAGGTACTTTATTATATTTTGTTCACATTTTATTTTCTCTTTATGTTTTAATTTACATACTTTCTATTTATCTTTCTTAAAATTCACTGATTCCTTCTTTTGCTTATTAAAGAGTTTTTTTTAAAAAAAAACTCTATTGTTAAAATCCATGGAATTAAGCCTTCAAATCTTATATTTTGCAAGTTCAGTATTTCCATTGTTTTTTTTTTTAATTCGTCTCTATTTGCTCTGCTAAAATTCCACATATTAATTCACATTGTCTACCTTTTTTATTATATCTTTTAGAATATCCTTTACAGGCATTTTAAATTCTTTATCTACTAATGCTAGTATCTGTAGCATTTCTTGGTCTGTATCTATTGACTGTTCTACTTTTGACTGTTAGTGACCTTTTCTTGCTTCTTCAACATTTTGCCATTGTTCCTTCTATGCTGAATATTACATGCAAAGAACAATCAGGACTGCAGGTAGTAACATCTTCTTCCAAAAGGTAGTAACATATTCTTCTACTGTCAGGCTGCTAGTGTGGGGATGAGTCAGTCCTATCTGAATTTGACCTTTGTCTAGGCTTTTTATATCTTCATTCAGTTAACCACTGAAGGAAGAAACAGCACTTCCCTTACAACAGGACTTGAGAACTTAACACCAGAAATAGGCTAGATGTTCAGTTTTGCTTACACACCAGCCACCTGGTTTCCACACTGTGCAAGCTCTTTCTCTGCTTTAATAACCTCCCTGCCAGCTCTTTGTTTCACTGCAGACTTCACCTTCTCTCCTATTCCTGGTGTGCTGTACTCTGGGAGCTCTCTTTCGGTCCTCCTCCAGCTTCACACAGCATCTGCAATGCATGTAATAAAGGCCCAGAGAGCCTCAAGGGAATGTCCTACTCGTTCCAAAATCTTGAATGGACACTACTTGCACATGGTAAAGTCTGGAGTGCTTCCAAAAGGATTCTCTCAGCTTTCCTGCTCTTCCACTGCTTTACACTCAACAAAAGACCTCAGTTTTGCAAGACCAGTGCTCTAACCCCTGAGCTATAGGGCCAGGACCTCAGTTTTATAGAGGTTCCCCCCTCCCCACTTCGGATTTCCCAAACTTTGCAGCCATGCCCTAAGCTTTGTACTTGCAAAGGCTACTATGTAATCAGTGAAGGCCCACAGGAAAGAGTTGAGGTGTGGTAGATACAGACTTGTTCTATAGCTGGAGTTCCTCAGGATTCTCAACTACCACATGAGCTCTCATGCAGATGTTAAAAGTTTATTAAAATTGAGCTGATTTCTTCTCACCCCCACAATGGCAGACTCTTCTTTCTCTTGCTGCTTCTGTAAGATTGAGAGCAGCTGGAGGCGGGGTGAGGGGGGGCACTGCCTCTCTTTATCACTTTTTGGATTTTCAGTTCATTTAAGTTTCTTTGATTCCTCAGCATCTTGGATGGATTTAAAAACCATGATTTTATAGCATATCTAGATTGTTCTCATTGTTAGGATGATAACAGCAGTCTCTTACGGTTTTCTAAATCTTTCCTTTATGTGGCAATTCCCCAAGCACACATCTAAGTGCTATTACTCCAATGCTCATGACTTTATGACCCTCAATTTTAGAGTTGGAAACTGAGTCACAGAAATATTAACTTGCTCAATTTACACAGCCAGTTGGTGGTTGAGTCAAGATATTAAGTGAAAGAGACTAACGTAATCTCTTATTCTCCTTGTTTTAACCAGACCTTAAGTTATAAGGATTGGGGCAGAGGGGGGTAGTTCTGTGCATTTGCTATGGTACTTTACCCCAGCACCTGTGCACATCTGTTCAAAGCCTACATTGCCCTCCACTGGAGAGTCTGCTGGTCTAACTCCTACTCATCTTTCGTTCTTCTTCCAATACCTAAATTCCTCATCTAGTCTTCTGAGTAGCCCTTTATATCCTCCACTCCTTTGAAAATTGTCCTATTTTTCCCTGTGTTTCCAGACTTTTTGATTGGTTGGTTCCATGCATATTTTCTAGCATAACAATGGGACCAATTGCTTTAAGTTTAGAGGTACCTCCCCTGAAAAGAGATCTGGATGTTGAAAAACCCATATTGAGCATATTATTTGAAAATGTAATCAAGATACTTTAAAAAAGTGATTTGATTCTACATAATGCCAGATCTGTATCCCTTGACCAATATCTCCCATTTCTTCCTCCCCCAAGCCTCAGGAACTTAACCACTACTCTCCACATCTGTGGGTTCGACTATGTTAGAGGCCACATACACACTTCAAGTTTGCTAAGAGAGTTTAGTGATCTCACAACCACCACCACCACAACAACAAGGGAGAAAGAAAGGAAGGACAGAAACGGTAGCAAGTGAGGTGATGAATATGCTCATTAGCTTGTTTGTGGTAATCATTTTGCAATGTATACATGTCTTATCACTGTTGATATTAATATAACTAACAATGTTTAAAATTCCTTTTGTACTGACATAGCTCTTATTTTTTTATATCACATTCTTACTTGTGTATATTCTTCACAGATACAACATGGATGGGTTTGTCTAACTTAATTACTTCTTAACCACTCTGTATACAATTTTGTCAACTTAGCAGTTAAATCACCCCATTTTCCTAATTGTTTTGTTGTTTTTCACATAACTTCCTCTTAACAGCGTCTATCTGTCTGGTACTTTGGTACTCCAAAATAAATACATAAGTAAAAATAATGATTCTATTGAAGCCCTTCCTGATACCATTTTTTCTCTGTTATTTTCTTCAGAGTAACCACTACACTGAATTTGGTATTACCACAAACCATGTATACATAAATAATACATGTGTCTTAACAATACAGTGATGGTATAATACTGTATGTACACTGCTGAAAATTCCTCTTTGACTTGCTTTCACTTAATGTATTTAGGAAATATGTTTATCCATGTTGATTTCAGAGCAAGAGTGCATTCATTTATGTTATTTATTTTATTCCACTGTATAGGAATACCACAGTTTATCTGTTTTGTTATTGAGTTTCATTTAGATTGTTTGCATTGTCTCATTATTATAAACAATGTTGTCATTAAAATATGAACATCTGTGAATAAAGCTGCTTTATTATGTGCTGTCAAATTATAGTCTAAATTAATTATACATATTCTTCACCCATCAACCCTTCTTCCTTCCTTCCTTCCTTCCTTCCTTAAGAGAGAGGGTTAGAACAGAGGGAAAGGGAGAGAGAGAATCTTAAGCAGGCTCCATGCTGAGCATGGACAGGGCTTGATCTCAAGACACAGAGATTATGACCTGAGCTGAAATCAAGAGTCAGAAGTTCAACCAACTAAGTCACCTGGGGGCCCCTCACTCGCCAACACTTCACAGAGGCTCTGTTTGCTTCACATTGTTGCAACAATTTGGACCATGTCTTATGTGAACTGCCTATTCTTATCTCCATTTTTTTTTTTATTTAGTTAACTTTTTCTTGCTGTATATAAGAATTGTCTGTATACCATAGTTGGAATAACCATCAGTGGGTGACAATATGTGTAGCAGATGAATTTCCCGAATCTGTGACTTTTCACTCTTTTGTGTATCTTTTTTAAAAATTTGCTCATGCTTCAATTAGTTAAATGTTTCACCCTTTCTGCTTATATGTTTTTGGCATTTCAGAACTTACGCATTTTCCTTCATTCACAAAAAGATTCTTCTGTATTATTTTCACATTTTAAAATTAGTGTTTAATGGGCCTGGGATTTACTTTTAAGTTGGTTTATTTGTCCTTACATACACCCATTGATTCCAGCACCAATTTTTGAAAAATTATCTGTTGTTTTTAATGCCAATTTATCGTACATCAAGATTTCTTTCATAAGTGAGGCTTTTTTTAAAAAGATTTATTTATTTATTCATTTAGCAGAGAAATCACAAGTAGACAGAGAGGCAGGCAGAGAGAAAAAAGGAAGCAGGTTCCCTGCTGAGCAGAGAACCCTATGCAGGCCTTGATCCCAGGACCCTAAGACCATGACCTGAGCCAAAGGCAGAGGTTTGACCCAGTAAGTCACCCAGGTGCCCTGTGAGGCTATTTCTGATCTTTGTTATATTTTCTTGATGTATTGTTTATAACTGCACTGATACCATAATATTTTAATTAGTATGGATTCCTAATTTGATATCGGTAAAAGCAAACTGTTACCTGCTCTTACTTTTAAAATAAATCTGTCTCATCTTGACACTTGCGTCTCCCACATTTAAAGAGAATTGACCTATTTCAATACTGCATTTTGCTTGCTGTCAATGAATATGGCCTATCAGTCAGTTCGTTCTTTTCAGGAGTTTCTCGCAATGAGAGTTTCCTATAGAGGTAGGCTACGAGAAGCAGGAAGAAAAATCACAGAATGTACAAGATTAGGTTACCACAAGCACCAAATCCATAAGAAAAATAAAATCGTTATAGAACCAAAATGAGATGAATGACAAGAAAAGTTCTCAGTACCCACACCTGAAGATAAGAAAAGGACATCTGGGGTTGTCTATAAGAAGATGGGCCAGAAATGGAGTCATTAGAACAGCAGAGGGACGCCTGGGTGGTTCAGTCGGTGGGGTGTCTATCTTCGGCTCAGGTCCAATGATCTTGGGATCTTGGGATCAAGCTCAGGGAGTCTGCTTCTCCCTCTCTCTGTGTCCCGCATTCCTGTTTGTGTGCTCTCTCGCTCTCTCAAACAAATAAAATCTTTAAAATAAAAAAAAAGGAGAACAGTAGAGATATATAATAAGCTATCTTTGCACATGGGGCTTATAAGCTTACAATCACTTATGTTCCTTCTGTCTAGGAAGTGATGCTGGACATAGCATAATAAATGCATAGTATTCCAAGAAGCTTCATTTGAGGAATATTTAGTTATCCTCTTTGCCTTCCCGGGGTGCCCCTCCTAATTGACATAACAAAACAAAACCATTTGAGGAACTGGGCTTTTGGCTAAAACCTGTGTGTGATTTCTTCTGAACTGATCACAGGCAATTATAAAGGCTTTTCCTGGCAGGTGTCATGGGGGGAAGCTGCCCTCTCCACACCAGACCTGTGCACAGACAGTGTGCACGGAAAGAGGGGAGATGCAGTCAAAACTCAGGACCCTCTCCCTCCACCCTTCTAACCCCCGTCTCTTGCTTGTCATGCTCTTACACGTTTGCATAACTAGCTCTGGTGCCTTCGTTCCTAGATCTCTTTATCTCAGGTCCTGGGCCGAGGTTTTCTTCAGGGGCCTCTGCACAAGGCCTCCTTAAGGGAATGCGAGAGGAAACACATGAAGACACCTTTCCCCACCCTGACTCAGTACCTAGTACTTTTCCACTAGAAGCTTTTACCTCCCTTGCTCCCCCTGACCCCGTCCTGCCAGGGTTGATAAATCTACCGCAGCCTTTTGATCAGGGTTGTCTCTACAGTGAGACTTCTGGGCTGACCCACCTGACCACTAACCCAGGCACCATTTCATAGGGGCAAATGGAGTGGGGGAGCTTGGCACTTCCTCCAATTTTAGACAGCTGCCTCTATCACCTCAGTAAGTGATTAAAGTTTTAACTCTTTCGTTCTTGGCTGGCTGCTTCAATTATTCTGCCTCCGCCAACACTTGGCAGCCTGGCTTTCTCTCTCTCTCAGCTGAGCTCCTGACACCACTTTTTGGTAGAAAAAGGAAGTCTAGCAACAATGAAATACTAACAAAAATTTAGTGTTGTAAACATGTAAGTTGTTCTGAAATTCTTTAAAGTACAATTAATGACTCATTGACTGATATAATCAATGTAGTGAATTTATACCCATTTCCTACGACTATGGACTAAAGAATTAAAAAACATATAGACTTTATATCTAATTATAGGAAATCTTACTGTTTATATAAATGATATAGTTGCCTCCAGGCCAGGAATTTGACCCCTTAAGACTGTTTCTCTTAAAGACTATTTCTATTTCACCAAGAATTTTTCAGGAAGTTAATTCAGTAAACAATAAACCTTCTTTTAATTCTTCAACTTAATACAACCAATCTCTTAGCTAAATCTTATACAAAGCAGAGCCTGAGGCAAGTATTAAATACTGACACTTTGTGAGGTGCAATTCCACAGTGGTGATGATGAAGAAAAGAAGGAAGGGAGGAAGGAAGTGTTCCTATAAGAACAGCAGTCATGAATATAGGGAGATGATCTCATCTCAAGATCCATAACTAAATTACACCCACAAAGATGCTATTTCCAGATAAGGTCACAACCACAGTACCAGCGATTAGAATCTGGACAACACTATTCCAACCCCTCCAGGCTGAACGGTGCAGGTAAAGCTCTGTGGTTGTGGAGCAGAGGCTACACAGCCCCCCGGGCTATGAGCTCAGATTCCAGCCTCCTAAGAGAGCTTGACAAAGGCAGGGGTGGGCACAGTCCCAGGAACAGGTGGTGCTTTTGGAAAGAAGGAGGGCACTGAAGGAATCCAAGAGAGCGCTCAAAGTTTGTGTCCAGGAAATGCACTACATTTACTTAACACCCGGGCTGAAGATTTTCACGTCGTGGTAATGGTTATGGAAATAGTGCTCATTCCTTCAATCATACATTTACTAAGAATGTTCAGTGTGTCAGCAACTAGAGACACCAAGATGATTCACAAAGAGACCTTAAAGAGCTTACAGTCTAACAGGAAGAGACTGTAAAATAAATGTGCAGAATAAACTGCATGTCCCAGCCATGGAAGAAAGAGGGGCAGAGCCATAGGTAGAAACAGTCAGGAAGGTGCAAAGCACTTTAACGTACACTGTGCCCTCCAATACTCCACAGAAATCCTGCAAAACAGACTTTTTTGAAGGGAGGAGACCCTGAGACCCACGGTGAATAAATTACCCAGATTTCCTTGTAAAGTAGAAGAGAAGTACCAACTAACACTCAGGTCTTTTGACTTGGAGTCTAATTTATATTTTTCATTATGCTTGCCTTTCATAGAAAGTAACAACTTCTGGTCTTCCCGTACTAATCTGGGCTAACTAATCCCACAACAATTTTTCCTTCTGTAGGAATATGTTAGTAAGGTGATATCATTTACTAATTATGCTCTGTTAGTGAATTTACTGGCCCTATCTTTCCTAATCTTAACACAATAGATGTTTAAGTTTCACTGTTTGCAATTTGTGTCTGAAGACCTGTTTCAATGTATTTTGTGCGTAAGAGTATACAGTCATTGGGCACCTGGGTGGCTCAGTGGGTTGGGCCACTGCCTTCGGCTCAGGTCATGGTCCCGGTGTCCTGGGATCGAGTCCCGCATCAGGCTTCTTGCTCAGCCGGGAGCCTGCTTCTCTCTCTGCCTCTCTCTGCCACTTCGCCTACTTGTGCACTCTCTCTCTCTCTCTCTCTGACAAATAAATAAATAAAATCTTAAAAAAAAAAAAAAAGAGTATACAGTCATTACACATTGATCATTTAAAGCGTATTATGGCACTAAATTCTAAGATAAATACATAGGAATGAGGTCCAGTTCTCCTATTTTCAATATCAGTATGTCAAAGGTTAAATAGTACAGTGACATTGTTTCAAATACCCGAGTGTGACACCTAAAGCAAAGAATTTAAAAATCCCGACATAAAGATCCTAGTGCTGTTTGTGGGAGCTAACGAAAATCACTTCTAAAACAGCAAATTTCAGTCATATGGAATTGGCACCTATCACTCTCATTTCGGGAATATCATGCCAGACATTAACTTCAATGAATGTAATTTTCCAAAGAAGAAAAACTATATTTTAAAATTAGTACATATTGACTATTTATAGAAAAAATATATATATTTAACATTGACATAATGGTAGAAATAGACTGCAGTACCAAAAGCAACTGAAGACTTACCCTTGTCACCAAAAGTCAGAAGAAAACTTAGTAAAAATCTTCTAACTTGATATGTTTCATTTCCCTTATCAAGAGAGTGACTCTTATCATGGTCACCTTTTCTAGAAGCCTATTAAATCAGCATTTCTCAGTGACTGATCTGAAATGGACATTTTGCACTCTGGCAAAAGAGCAGTGAGTCAGAATAGGGAGAAGCAAAGATATCTTTATGTGTTACTCAAGAATAGCAAAGTCTATTCCATTACTAAGCCTAAGTTTTGGAGCTTTTTAAAGAAGAAATTATAAGGGGCCATGTGCTTTTTAGCATAATTCCATCTGTTTTACCACTCAGAACTCTTTAACACCCTCAGACTCCAGGAGACAAATGATCACATTTTGTCATCTTTTCTTCTTGGAATAAAGTTGGGAGGGGGTAGGAAACATTGGTGGAGAAAATGATGAGTTCTATTTTAAGGATGGCACTCTGGGACATACAGAAAATAAAAGTGATCCAACCCCCTCAGCAAAAGAAGAGAATGATGTTCATCATAATTCCCTTTAACCCAAGCAAGAAACTATCTCAGCAAATGTCACGTGCTAGTCAATGTTAGCACTAGAGCTGCGTACTTTGAAATGAAGCCAACAGGTGAAGCTTATAATAGATCCAGTGCCACAGCAATCATCTAGCCCAGATACTTTTTTCTTAAAGTCTGTGTCTGCTCGCTCTGGTTCTAAAGGCATTTAAACTTATTCACCCATCACTGGAATGTGTCCATCACCGAGAATTTTTTTTAAAAACAAACATTCTTCTTCAAGGCATGCAGTGTGTGTTCGAGGTCCTGAGGGATGTAGTGTTTCAAGTGACAGGGTCACTTTCTTAATTGCTAAGTGTGCCACACTGAAGAAAAAAAAAATACAAAATAACCAGAAGACAAAATTCAGTATACTTAATCACCTATTTAAAGAGGGCAACAGTAAAACAGTTCTTTATTAACCTTAGAAACTGCATTACTCTTTCCCCAGGATTCTAAGTACCTTTTAGAGGGATGAGAAGAGACAGACACAGAAAAAGACCCAACCATCAGAACACGCGCCTCCGTCCTGCACCCGCTGAGATAAAGGACCACGAGAAGCTGAAAGAAACTGTTCACATCCAGTTTCTTCACGTGTCTAGTACAGATTGTATCATCCTCCTGCCCATATAAGGAGATTTATAGGAACCCAAATAATTGGCATCGAGTTGTAATTTATAATTTTAAATAATAAATGTTACATAATACGAAGCCAAAACTGGAAGCCAAGACTCCTTGTTCTCAGAAACATATCCCAGCAGCCAGACTGGAAGGTCTGGGAATTACACAACACAGCTAAGCATTACCTGAATTTAAGTTCTGGGCTCATCCCCGAGGCAGTGGGGGACGCAGAAGAATCAAAAGCGATCCTTAACCTTGCACTTGTCCTAGCTTGGCCACGGGCGAGAAGACAAGGACGATGCTGCATACCAACGGCCAGCACAGGCAAGAGTCCCCAGAAGGAAACTGAGGAGCAAAGCACCATCGACAGCCCATCCGTCTCCTGCTCAAACACCCTCTTTGCTGTGTCAGAAGCTACTTTGTCTGTGCTCCTTTCCAGATGTTTGCTTTTCTTTATGCCAGCCTGAAGCCTGGGAGGCTCTCTGTTACCTCGCCTGGCTCCAGACTAGTCCAGAAACATAGATTTCACTAACGGACTGTGAACTGAGAGACGAGGCCGCACCGTCCCTGCTTCTGTGACGGTGGCACAAAGACGCACCTGCTTCTCATGCGTGATCAGTACTGAATGGTCGCTGAGGGAAGAAAGGAAACTCCGATAACACCAAGTCTCCACTTACACCCTTTGATATTCCTACGAAACTTTTATGGAGAAAAATGTGTAGGCACCTAAAGAAACGGAATTTGATTTGGGGGGGGGTAATAAATCGAATTAGAGGCGTAGCTCTAGAATTCTGCAAGGGGAGGCTTCGGCTCACACTTATTTGTGCATTCTTCACTCCAGGGACTTGCAACACTGCATGGAAGTAAAGGACTGCTCTTCTTTTAGGGGACATATATATGCACGTACACACACAGGATGACTTTTATTTTTATAGACTCCTGGACGTTGAACTTTTTAACAGCGCAATTTTTTCATTAGAAATATTTATGCATATGCCTCAAATAGGTGTGTATTTATACATAAATCACAGCCACATATGACACATTATATATTGCTAAAATAGAAATGATGCACCAAATGGAAATCTTAAAATATGCAGCAAAATGTAAACGATATTTACTTCCTACACCCAATAAATTGTCTTTCCACTGTGTCCAGTGGGAACATCTCCAATAAAAATATAAGTTAGAGTCAAGAACCCATTGCAGTCATTTCCTTAGGACCATCTCAGGGTCGTCAGACTTTTTATAGGGAGGCTTGGGGAATGGAGAGTGAGCATTCCAGGAGAAAAGAAAGAGAAACTGCCCGTCTCTCAAGGCTCTGGACCGGAAGCCAGCAGAGAGTCTCTTCTGACATACTGTGTTGGTCAGAACATTACAGAACCAGCCCATGTTCAAAGGCAAGGGACACAGATATCACATCTCAGTGGGAAGAATGTGAAATCATTTGCAGTCATCTTTAATCCATCGCAGCCAGAAACAAGCCCAAAGGGCAAGTATGCTTACAGTACGTCAGGATAAAGTATTACACAGCTTTGGGGATGAAAAAAGAGCACATTCTAAAGGGAGAAAGGCTCCTGCAGAAAGTGACCCAGGAATGAGTTCACAGAGATGGGAAGTCAAGTCTAGCACAGGAGGAAGATAAGCCAGACGGAAGCAGAGAAGGCACGCCAGCGAGAAGAGGGGAAGCCAGACACACGGGTCTTGAGACTGCCACTGTAAGAGCAGACAGGTAACAGCTAAACTTATACTTGCTGAGAAGCAGCGTGGTGGGAGTAACAGTTAAGACGGATGAATGCGGCAGTGACAGACTCAGAAAGCTCAGCTCCGGAGCGAATATGGAATCACAGAGAGGGAAGCAGAGCGCCAGGAAGAGAGCAAAGGAACAGGCAAGGAGGAGCCAGGAGGATCCAAACGGACGTTGTCACGAAAGCCTTTCAGGGCACGCCCTTTCAGAACTCACCAGAAGGGATGAAAATCAGACCATATGTGGGAACAAGTTTGACTTTGGCTTGAAAATAGTGTCTCACAAAATTGCGACTCAGCTATAATAGTCTGTGGCTCATCTCTCCGTGTATTCGCTTCCTGATGACTTCCTGTCCTCTTTACATACCAGACTCTGTGCCCAGGCTGACATGATGTCATCGCATCACTAAGCCCTAGATATGCTCCACGTCGTAATCTATGTTGCTCAAAGCTAATGAAGGCATCGCACGCAGTGCAGAATAACAAAAAATGTAATTATGTATTTTAGCTGCAGAAAAGTGAGCTCCTTTTTCTAGGAATCATGACTCACACCTTATTCTCTATTCCTCTCATCATATATTTGCTGACTGGTGATCAGAAAATTAATTTTGTCAACCTGATGGAGAAGAAACATAACACTGACTGTCTAAAGCTGATTCCATCAAATGTCTGAAAAGAAGTTTTTTTCACAGTGTGGAATTTTAAAATCCGACGTTAATGAAATACAACTATCAAGGAATGGTTGTCAACTAAACTTGAGATACAAATTCTAAAGCTCCCAAGATCGTTTTTATTTTTTTTATTTTTTAAAGATTTTATTTATTTATTTGACAGACAGAGATCACAAGTAGGCAGAGAGGCAGGCAGAGAGAGAAGGGGAAGCAGGCTCCCCGCTGAGCAGAGATCCCAGGACCCTTGGGATCACGACCTGAACAGAAGGCAGAGGCTTTAACCCACTGTTTTACTGTTTTAAACCAAAGGCAGAGGCTTTAACCCACTGTTTTACTGTTTTAAACCACTTTAACCCAGGCGCACCCCAAGATCATTTTTAGTGTCAAACACACTATATGTACATAAAGTTAACTTAAAACTAATTTACATATTTTTAATTATCTCTATTAGAGCATTTGTGAGTAGTTTAACATCAATTATCTATTTTGCTCTCTTAATCTGCCAGAAAAGTGACTTGTAGTCAAGTTATTTTTACATATACCCTGCAAGCAGCTGTAAAAGTGTGAATGTACAAAATGAAATGATGACTGTTTTTTTATATCCCTGGGATGCATTATATTATAAAAACAAAACCAAAGAAAAGCCTTTATGATCTGGCACAAGAATGTAAGTGGAGAAAAGTTCTTTTTTCTTTTGACCACTGTGGACTTTCAGAATCACAACTTTTGAAACAGATCAACTTTGGGTCACAAAAACAGCTTTCTGTTAATAGGACTAGTCTGATTTTACCCAAGGTACAGTATTCATATACCCAGTGATAAAACAAATGGTAAACACTTCTAAAGTGTTTACATAAAGTAAACATAAACCCGCTTGAAGAAATACAATGAATGCCCTACTTCATTCTCAAATTTAGTAACTATCCCTAAGTCCCACATTTTCCACTTTAAACAAATTAAGCATTCATGTATTTTTATGTTTCAGAAAAAAAAACAAAAAAAAATCACAATTATTACTTGTTTAAATTCATGCAGAAAACTGAAATTCAACTCAAAACTAAATCAAGCATAATTTAAAAAAATTAAAATTTCTACTCATCTGTGAAGCAAAGTGATTATTATTTGAGGATAGAGAAGCCAAAGGGCAGGCTCGACAGAAGGTTGTTTTCCTGTGACTTGACTTTATTTACTTTTGAAAATGGGAGATTATTGGGAATGTGAAGGAGAGAGAGATTATAGGAAGCAAGATGGTAAAGAAAACTGAGTCTCAGTTTAGCCCACGATGTCCCCAAGGGAGAGAGGAGGAGACGGGATATGCGGGGTCCCAACGGCAATAGAGAGTGAACTGGGGAGTGGTGGGTAAGTGGGGAGGGGGTAGAGGAGTGGAGGGAGGTTGGCAAAAATGGTATTAGTTACATTTCAGGGAAAA
This sequence comes from Enhydra lutris kenyoni, assembly GCF_002288905.1. NCBI lineage: Eukaryota > Metazoa > Chordata > Mammalia > Carnivora > Mustelidae > Enhydra > Enhydra lutris. The sequence goes on along the minus strand of NW_019154096.1, from coordinate 3,988,286 downwards.
GAGCATATGTTTGCTTGTGTTGGGTGGAACCACACCTGCAAATCAACCAGAAATACCACCTAAAGAGTTCATTCTGTCTAGGGAATTACATTAATTTTTGTGTGTCTACAAGAGACAAGCACATTCTCTAAAGTTTGCTTGTATAGAATCTGCATTAGACATACACAGAACAAAAGGAACGTAAATGTAAAGGAATTGTGACAAGATATAGGAAGCCAATCCCCCCACAGTATAATTTGTTTAAAAAATCCAATCAAATAAACAAACAAATAATAACAGCTGTTGCAAATTCTGTTACCTTTGAATTCTTTCTCCCTGAGATGACACAGGATTCAAACACCACATCTTCTGTGTATATTTTACAAAGAATGCATCAGTTTATACCTCCTCTCAGAAGTTATACACAATTTCTAAATTTTAATGCTTTCATTCTATAGTCAAGGGAAAACGACCATTTAAGAAGTAAACCGGTCAGAACCTATAACCCATCAAGTCACTCCTTGGTTTGCACAGCATATCTATAACAAAGCATTTGTCAAAGAATACAATCTTAAACTTTCTTCTCTATGAACATATTAAATTTGGGGGTGCCGAGGTGGCTCAGTCGGTTAAGTGTCTGACTCTTGATTTCAGCTCAGGTCTCGATCTCACAGTCGTGAGTTCAAGCCCTGCACTGGGTTCTGTGCTGAGTGTGGAGCCTATTAAAAAAAAAAAATTACATATTAAGTGTTATCTTTGAATCAAGCCAAAATAATAAAGAACTACACTGTACGACCACATCACATTTGATCCTTAACAGAACTGCATTGGCTGGAGATTTCTTTGATGTTAGACCATAGACCTCAGTGAAGGCCGTGTTCACAAATGGCCCGACGATTTCATTTTTGGATTTACTCTATTGGTATCCCAGAGGCTACTCATCACGTCACATGATGTCTCTGCATTAGGAACCATGAATGTCTTCCCTGAAGCACAAGGATCACTACGCTTTTCCTATGAGTCTTTTTTTAACCCAAAGAACACTGCATTTTACTTTTTCTTTTCCTTTTTGTGTTAACTTCCCCAAAACAAAGTACACCTTGTTTCCCAAACAGAGTACCCCTGAATTGATGTTAACTTACTGCTAGTCCACTAATTTTTTTCTGTCACTACTTCCCTTACTGAGCTCATTAAATTTTATTGTGCTGTAACCCGAGTATTTTTTTAATAATTTTTTAATTTTTTTATAAACATATATTATTAACCCCAGGGGTACAGGTCTGTGAATCGCCAGGTTTACACACTTCACGGCACTCACCATAGCACATACCCTCCCCAATGTCCATAACCCCACCACCCTCTCCTCCCCACCCTGCCGCAACCCTCAGTTTGTTTTGTGAGATTAAGAGTCTTTTATGGTAACCCGAGTATTTTTGAAAATCACCTTTAATCTTTTGCAGGGAGTTGTATAGAATTTTTTTTTTCTTGATGTGAAGAAATACAGAATAAGAAAGGATGTTTTCCTTAAATGGAAGGATAACTAATATATAAAAACAGAGAACTGCCCAAGGCAATAATGAAGAAGAGAAAAGACCATCTAAGATACAACACTGAGGTGAATGAACCACTGAGTTTTATTGGTGACAAATCACTTTTGAATGGAGTTTGGTATAATATGAATATGAAGAGGTTTTGCTGGCTTTGACCAAGGGTGGCAAGTTCAGGCTGATAAAAGGTAGAGAGAACTCTCCTTCTTAATACTCTGGAGTTTCAATGCTTCAGTTGAAAGTTTTGTAACCATTCTACGTCTTAATTTCTCCATTTGTATAATGGAGATATTAGTATCTTCCTCGTGGGGTTGTCTGGAGAATTAATTTAATTAATAGTGCCTGACATATAGTATGTGTTAATTATTCATTAAATGAAAATGATCACCCTGAACACTGACATCTTTCAGGTGACAGCTAACTAATTTCAAAATTCTATGTTAATGCATTTACGTTACTTCTTTAGGATATTTGGAAGTTACTCACCACTATGGAGAAAGTCAAAAGACTCACTTATCACCATGATTTGCTTCACGTAATTGGCAGACAAAGCTATCAACTGTGTTAAAATAATACTGAGTTAGAGAGGAAGAACCTCAGAACATTCCTTCCAAAAAACGTTCTCTAAAAAATTGAAATAGAATGTATTTATTAGAATATATATTTTCATTTTAGGTATAATTATAATTCTTAATTGAAAATGTACAACATGGGGCACTTGCGTGGCTCAGTGGGTTAAGCCACTGCCTTTAGCTCAGGTCATGATCTCAGGGTCCTGGGATAGAGCCCAGGATCGGGCTCTCTGCTCAGCGGGGAGCCTGCTTCCCCCCTCTCTCTCTCCTTGCCTCTCTGCCTACTTGTGATCTCTCGCTTTGTTAAATAAATAAATAAAATCATCAAAAAAAATGTACAGCATTCAAAGAAATTCATTCAATATTATCCCGATAATATCCTTCTAAAAATCTAGTGCTTAAGACAAAATAAAGATCATAAGGACAAGAAGAATCTGGAAAATAAATGAAATATTAAAAAAAAACCAACAACTTATGTTCTGGGGACAGATTCCTATACACAGAGTGTAGAAAAAAATTAAGAGGATTAAATAAACTCTTATAAACACTTTCAAAACAATATATTTTCATCCATATTGTGTTGTAATGTGAATAAATAGAAAAATGCAGTGAAACTAATATAACTATTTTTTCTTGGTAAGATTTCTTTCTTTCTTGGTTTTAATTATGATTATCCTATGGAATTACTGGGATGTAGAAAAGATTCAACTCATGCAATAAAAAAAATTCAGGTACTTGAGGAAACAAGGAGAAGAAAATTAATACTCTCTGTTCTCTGAGTCCCATTACAATCTCTGAATAAGCTTCAGTCCATTCAAAAGACTCTTAGTCTTTTTTAAGGCTCTACCCACTTCCAAGAAACTCCTCTTCTGCACCTGACTTGCTGATTAGGTTACTGACTATCCGTTTGGCTAAGTAGAATCCGATAATAGGCACAAGTCTTTCTTTCTACTAGAAAGCTGCCCACCCCTGGCAAGCCCATATGGTGGGGGAGGGGGAATCCCAGTCCCGGGGACCTCAATCATATGGTCAACAAGGCTCCCGTAGTGTAGGTCCAAATAACCAGAGGTTGAACAGTTATTTCTTTTAAAAGTATCAGATTAGAATAGAGGTTCCTCAAAAAGTTAAAAATGGAGCTACCCTGGGACCCAGCAATTGTACCACTAGATATTTACCCAAAGAAACAATGTCTACAATAGACAAAATATGCAGAGAGCCCAGAAACCCATCAATAGACGAATGGATAAAAAAAGATGTGGTGTACACACACACACACACACACACACACACACACACACACACACAGTGGAATACTACGCAGCCACCAAAAAAATGAAATCTTAATATCTGCAACAACATGGATGGAACCTGAGGGTATTATGCTAAGTAAAATAAGTCACTCAGAGAAAGACAATTATATGATCTCACTCATGTGTGGACCTTAAGAAACCAAACAGGATCTTCGGGAAAGGTAGGGAAAAATAAAGCAAGAGGAAATCAGAGAGGGAGAAAACAGTAAGAGACTCTTAATCATAGGAAACAACTGAGGGTTGCTGGGCGGAGATGGGGGAAGGAATGTGAAACTGAGTGATGGGCATTAAGGAGGGCATGAGATGTAATGAGCCCCGTGTGTGTGTTCTGTGCAACTCATGAATCACTGAAGTTTACCTCTGAAATTAATACTACACTATATGTCAGTTAATTGAATTTAAATAAATTTTTTAAAAATAATAAAGTTAAACTAAAAAAATAAATAAAAATACTTGATTTGGGGGTGCCTGAGTGGCTCAGTCAGTTGAGCATCCATCCCACTCTTGGTTTCAATCCAGGTCATGATCTCGGGGTCCTGGGATAGAGGTCCGCGTGGGGGCGTCTCCACTCAGCGGGGAGTCTGCTTGAGGATTCACTCTGTCTCTCTCCCCCATCTCAAAAAGAAATGAATGGACCTTATTTAAAAAAAATTAAAATAGAAAAATAGAAAGTACCTGATTTCTCCTTTACATTTGTGGTGGGGGAAAGACCCCAGACCCCAGATGATAAAGTTCATCCTGCTTCATCAGAAATACCCCTAGCTGCTAGCCAACATTACAAAATCCCGGCTAAATCATCTTGGTATTACAGGAAACCCTGAAACCCTGATACCTAGCTGGGGAGGACCAGCTAATTGGAGGGGGGGAAAGACACCTAACTACAGTGGAAAACAATTCTTTTAAAATATCTCCTGGCAGCTCTATTCAGCCTAATATGCCATTTCTGCATGAAGGATATAAAGAAGGCCACATATCCAAAGCACCAAGTAGCCAGAACTGCCCACTGATGGTACTTCTCCTGACTCTTCTTCCTACCTGCAGATTACCCACAGGGTCTTATTTGATTGACTGATTGATTTTATTGAAGTACAGTTGACACACAATATTATATTAATTTTTTTAAGATTTTATTTATTTATTTGACAGACAGAGATCACAAGTAGGCAGAGAGACAGGCAGGGGGGCAGGGGGAAGCAGGCTCCCCACTGAGCAGAGAAAGCCTGATGCAGGGCTCAATCCCAGGACCCTGGGATCATGACCTGAGCCAAAGGCAGAGGCTTTAACCCACTGAGCCACCCAGGCGCCCAATATTATATTAATTTCAGGTTGTACAATTAAAAATTTTTGAGCCTCTGGTCTATATTTCCAGAACAGTACCAAGTAATTCCTTACTCTGTGTGATGAGGACCTTGCAAAAAAATAAAATAGTATACAATATCAATGCAAGCTAAAAACAGTCACTGTCTAAACCAAATGCAAAATTTGGGAATTCTTTCCAAATACATTCAAGAATGAAAACCCTTTGCGTTTTAAGGCTTGTACATTTATGATGTCTTATGGGATTTAGGCATAGTATGTATGCCTTATTATTTTAATTATCCTGTTTCACCTTATCTATTTTTGGTCCTTTATTAATTTTAAGTACTATGTATTTAAATTTATTGTTTTAGTACCAGGACAGTAGGGACTTCTGTTTGGGAAGAAGTTAATATATTTATTTTCATCTGCCAGCTTGTTGTATTAATTAGAACCACACCAAAAAAGCCTGGGTCATGCATTTAGCTTTGCTTCGCAGCCCCATACCACATCCCTGTACTCAGCTAGGCATTTTAAAAATACGGGTCTCGAGACCAATGGCTTGAGCATGCCTGGAAAAACAGTCACAGTTGATGGTAAATCTTGTCATCTTAAACCCAAGACCTTCTTCTCAGCTTTATTTTTTCCATAGGTTTATCACCGCCCAACATAATCTATAGTCTCCTCTTTCCTTCTACAGTTTCTTATTTTATATGTATATATTTTTTGATCTCCCAACTATAACACAAGCTTCCTGAGACCAGATTTCTTTTTGAGGTCCTAATACTCGACTGCCACTGTAGTATGTAATTTCCCGGACAAAACACAAGGGCAGCATAACTGAAATTTAACTGACACCCACAAATTTATACTTTCAAATGAGAAGCAATTTCTGTCCCTGGCAGGGGCAAGTGATAAAACAGTTTCACAAGTCATTTGGTCTGGGTCCACACGAGAAGCTGCTGTATTCTATCCCACTCTTTATACTCTCTTTCTCAAGCTATTTTACTTTTCTCGTATCTAACAAGGGCACTCTCAAGCAGTTAATTTTGTGCTGAGCATTTCTCACAAAGCAACAAAAGTAAGGGAAGAGCTGTGTCATTTCTTTTTAAAGATTTTATTTATTAATTTGTCAGAGAGAAAGAGAGAGCACAAACAGGGGGAGCGGCAGGCAGAGGGAGAAGCAGACTGCCCGCTGAGCAAAGAGCCTGACATGGGACTTGATCCCAGGACCCTGGGATCATGACCTGAGCTGAATGAAGGGAGACGCTTAACCAACTGAGCTACCCAGGCCCCCCTCCTTCCTTGATGAGTAAACTTAGCACCTCGGAGCTGCAGGTATGTTCTTCTCAGTCCAGACAAGGGGCGTGCTTCCTTTTATCCAGAAGCCTCCCAGCCGTGGACATTTATTTTTGTTCCCCAGAAATATGAAATCATAGTACTCATCGCGGGCCTCTGATTTTGCTTGCCAATAGGCAAAACATCACATTTAAAATCCACCGCACTAGACAAGGCCCCGATTTGGTATTTTATAGATCTCTGACATCATTTCTTCTATATTTTACATTACACTGAAGGACACAATTGGAGCTTTCAAAACAAAGCTGGTCCGCTCAAGTGGAAGTCATATATATAGCAACTCAGATATTTCTGGGTAAGACTATGAAACATATAGATAACAGAAGGATACTCAAAAATTGCAGTCACAATAAAAATCGCTAATGTTTTTGAGCACTTAACCATAAGCCAAGCATTGTATTAAGTGGTTCATGTGTGTTCTGTCATTAAACAGTTTATAGGTGAGAAAAATGCAGCTTAACAAATGCAGTAACCTGCCTATGGTCATACAGAGAAAGCCAGGTGGACAGCTGAATCTAGACCCCAAAGACCCCCTGGTTTGAACTGAGGAAGCATGACACGGACACCAAAGAAGCAAAAGGTGACCTTTCTGTGAGGTAACGGGAGCAAGCTGGTTAACCTACGGCCAAGTCTTCAGAATCAGGAGGGCTGGCTAAGAAAGCAAACCCCAATGTGAAGAGGCACATCTATAAACAGATAAAAAGCCAGTTCGAGGTAGGTAAACTTCCAAGGGCTGCTTGTGTGTAAAGGTGAATTGTTACTTTTTCCGCGGTGGTCAACAAGATGGCCCCAGCACTCAGCTCTGAGCTCCCTTCAAAGGAACCAGCTTTGGGGAGGGAGGCTGCCTGGCAGCTTCTAGTCGCTGTACCTTCTGATCCACTGTGGTGTTTCCAGCGGGCCAAGTGCCCTTCTGCCAGGCCCAGGCCCAACCACCCCACTCCCGTGGCTCCAAGCCAGCAGTCAAGCAATGGCAGGCTGCCAGAGTCAGCTCTCCTGGCCCAACACTTAGGTTCGGAGACTTTCTCTGAGCCACTGCCGTCTGAGGCTCCTGCGTCCTGATGTTCCTTCCCTGCTCCTATTAGAGATGCCAGACCCGTACTGTGGTTTGGACACTCTCCCCACCTAGTCCCACTTCCTGCCCCTTCACCTTCACAGGTGTCTCCCCCCAGTGAATCTCTTGTGCAACTAAATCCAGCTTCCGAACTGACACAGATTTGCTCATGGGAGTAATAATACTTGCGCTGCGTCAGAATCTTTGCAGTTATCTCAAATTATCTAACAGAATGCACAATGAGGGTCTTGTCTAATGCAAGGCATAACTTATACCTATGGGCACCCTTCTGTTTAATGATAAAACGTGTTGATTTCTTTTGGAATATATCTTTATTGTGTGGAAATACACATGAGCAACATCTTGTTTATAACATGACATAGCATGTCTGCACGAAAACTTTGTGCAAAATTTTACGACGTACCTTTGTCATTTAACGTGTAACATGGATGTTATTATAGACATTTGCATACATTTAGATTAAACAGCATTAAGTAATCAATTTCCCAAAGCAGGCATTTTAACTTAGCTTTGGCTGCAACACGTGGGATAGCAACAAACCCATCTCCGTTTATTATTCTGAATTAGCTATAGTTACATATTGATAAAAATTGTAAGGTAGGAATAAGAGATTAGTAGTTAAAATTAGATTTTCCTTTTTTCGTTTCTCAGAAGCAATGCTGAAATAAAATGGAGAAGTTAAATTATCTTCATGACAGCATACTGAGCTTGAAGTTTTCAGGCTTTTGGGCTGATTCTCCTCCTCTTGGTCTCTTTTATCAACACTACCCCACATCATTTAATTAGAAGCAAGCCTAAATTCAGAAAGAATCTGTTTCATCTTTTTAACTTTCCCTGTTTTCTGGAATAGGAATGGCTTTCTTTTTAAAGTAACTGTCAGATATTAATCTGGAGTTTTGCTACAATTTACACTCCCTTTGGGTAATCTGATACATCCATTAATTCTTTGTTTGCTGACATCAGGAACTGGACTCTGACTGATCCTATGTTATTATGGTGAATTTAACCTCCGTGAAATATCTTGGCTACGGTGGAAATTAGTATTAGAAATATTGGAACATATTTAGTAGCTCAGTGGTTCTTCTGGCAGAGACTCTTAAAATAGGACACCACCTTTAAAATCTGGGCTTAATGAAGCAATTAATTTCTAGAATTCCTGAGGTCTGTTTCTGACTTTAGGATCGACCCCCTGGAAATACCATCAGTCACTTATTGCTATAGCTATTCATGGATGGGTAATGAGAGTACTGTCGTCTAATAGTAAGCTATATAAACTTTTTAAAGAAACAGATTATAATTAGCTTCTATAAATGGCCAGTGACTTCTGCTACATTTATGAAATCCAAACCTAGGTTAAAAATAACTCAAACACATGTATTCACAATTATTTTAACATGTGAATTTTCTTTCCTTCATGTGGCCTAAATCAGGGTAGAATGTAAGGTATTTGAATTATAACATGTGGGCAACGGTTTGTGTTACACAGAGATGGGAAATGGATAAACACCATTTTTTAAAGGATGGACATAATATTTTATGGAAACTATATTTAAGCAAGAATGTTGTGTAACAACAAAAAAGTATAGGTATAGTGTATTTAGATCTCACATTCTCTTTTATTTCAAAATACACTGCATATTAATCAATTAATGATTTTATTTCTAAAATCTAATAGAATAAGTATTCTAAAATACAATATTCAACTTGAAAAGGCAATAGAATTTAGGAAAACAAGATCAAATACTTTATGCATTATGTTCATTCTGAACACCTTTCCTCATACATTTTGCATTGTGAAATGTATTTTGTTTTTCCCATTTCTTTGCTGGATGTTTTCCTGCTGGCTACCAAGTTAGGTTTATTAAAAATATCTTCCTGGGTGGTTCAGTTGGTCGAGTATCCAACTCTGGATTTCAGCTCAAGTCATGATCTCAGGGTCCTGGGATGGAGCTCTGTGTCTGGCTCAGCTCTTAGTGCGGAGTCTGCTTGAGATTACCTCTCTCCCTCTGCCCCTGCCCTCTCTCTATCATAAATACATACATAATCTTTAAAAAAAAAAACAAAAAAAAAAAAACTTCCTGCGGTGCCTGGCTAGCTCAGCAAGTAGAGCATGCAACTCTTAATCTCAGGGTCATGAGTTTGAGCCCCACACTGGGTGTAGAGATTACTTAAAAATAAATTAAAAAAAAAAATATTTATATATATGTATATATATCTTCCTGAAGTTCACAATCCTGCTTCAGTAGAAAATCTGATTTAAAAAAAGATGTTCCAGGCACTGTTAAAAGTGCCCCCCTACATGTGTGAATTCGTTTAATCTGTATGAGATCTGTGAAGTGGTACTATTCTTATCCCCGAATGCCAGGGAGGAAACAGAGGCACAGGCTCTGGAGTAAGCTGCCTGTGGCCCCACCCAGTGAGATCTCAATCTGGGCGGTCCATTCCTGAGCCTGTGCTCTCTGAACCCTGAGGGCCAGCCCTCTATATTCTTGACTTAATTGGTCTTTTCTTGCCTAAATACTCATTCTTGGCCACAGTCTTGGTCTTTTCCAATATAACTTACAAATCCAATTCTGCAGAATTTTATAAAAGATAGGCTGCTTTATTTTCATTCAAATTTAGACTATTGTGGTGGGTTTCTTTGACTCAACAAGCACTTCCTGAATCTATACTTAAAATGCCTAAATTTGAAACTGATATTGCTACCCGAGTTTTTCATCTATCAATTCACACTAGAATGAGATTTTTAGGATCAGATCCACAAATGTTCTAATTTTATAAGTAATACTCTGATACTGCCTTGAGGAGAATCCTTAAAAGGATTAGGTAACCAAAGATAAATTTTTACATCTTCTAATTCCACAGGATACAAACCAAATACAGAACCAATGTGGACATGTGTAAGTCTGAGTTACCTGGGACAATCACACCAGAGCATGAAACTCCCATGCCTTGCCAAGAAAGTCTATACTTTTCTCTCCAAAGATGTTTTTATATCTAGCTTCTTAAGATTTTTCTGCTAAATACTCCTAATCGAAAGTGGACTAGCTACAAACTCACTTTTCATGACCCTATTTATTCTCCACACAACGAAAGCCGTGTAGGACAGGAAATCTGTTGTAGGATATAACAAAGCCAGCCCTAAATTTAACATCCCGAAATCACAGGGTTGCTCAAGGAAGTGACAGACGTGGTAGCATTTCCTATTTTTTAATATCACGGACGATTAGAATCAATGTATAGAAAAAACATGACAGTGCAGACACAAAAACTGGAGAAGCATCATTCATTTTACACATTTAAAAAAATTTTTTTTAAAGATTTTATTTATTTATTTGACACAGAAAGAGAGATCATAAGTAGGCAGAGAGGCAGGCAGAGAGAGAGGGGGAAGAAGGCTCCCCGCTGAGCAGAGAACCCAATGCAGGGCTTGATCCCAGGACCCTGGGATCATGACCTGAGCCAAAGGCAGAGGCCTCAACCCACTGAGCCACCCAGGTGCCCCTCATTCTACAAATTTTAATGCTGCACTTCTTTTTCTGTGGCAGGAACGAGGCCCTAGGACTCATAATGAGTAAGATACAGCTCCCGTCACCTAGAAGTTTGTAGTCCGCAGAGTGAGCGACACAAGTAAATAAATCATTACCATACAGCGCGATGAGCGCTGGCCTTCCAGGAAGAGCACTGTGAAAATCGGCACCATGGCTCAGAGCTTGCTGGCAGAAGTACAAAATGATGCAGTCTCCCAAGGGGCCCATTTGGCAGCACATTTCAAAAGTATAAAAAATGTGCATACCCAGGAATTCTTTTTCTAGGAATTTGTCCTACAGAAATAATATTAGATGTGCACAAGAATGCTTTGCTTTTAAAGCAAAATATTCTAAACAGGCTCGAAGGACAACAGGAGAGGAACTATTACATTAATTATACTCTACCTGTATGATAGCCGATTATAAAGATATTAAAATCATGTTTTCTAAGAATACTTAGAGACACGATTGAATATTAAGTGGAAAGGAAAATATAAATTATGTGCACATCAGTTCCCAAGCAGGTTTTGTTGCTATTGTGATTGTGTTTTGGAGGGGTTAGAGTTAAATACGAGGTAAATAAGCTAAAATAATACAACAATATTTGGGGGACTTGACAAGATAAACTAAATTGTTTTGTCACAATCCCTCCTAACCAACTCATTTATTTAAATGGATTTGCATAAAGTTAAATTGACAAAAAATATATGAAAATGCTAGTGGCATTTATCCCTTCATGGAGTTATGGTTCATATTTATTTTCACCTTTTTATTTCTGTATTTTTATGCAATGTGTTTATATTAACTTTAGAAGCTATTAAAGTTTTTTTTAAACATTTTATTTATTTATTTGACAGAGAGATCACAAATGGGCAGAGAGGCAGGCAGAGAGAGAGAGTGGGAAGCCGGCTCCCCGCTGAGCAGAGAGCCCGATGCGGGGCTTGATCCCAGGACCCTGAGACCATGACCTGAGCCGAAGGCAGAGGTTTAACCCACTGAGCCACACAGGCGCCCCGAAGCTATAAAAGTTTTTAAAGCAAAATAAGAGATAAGTAAAAGTACCCCAGAGAAAAGCTTTAGAATGGAGGGGGCATTTGAGATGGGCACAGAAGGATGACAAGCTCTCACCTGGAGGGGAGCAGGAAAGCATTCTTGACAAAGGAAAGGGGTTGTGCAAATGCAGAGCCATGGGGTGCTTAAGACAATGGGGATCTACCTGACTGGAGGGAAATGTAAAGAACAGTGGCTTGAAAAGGCACAAAAGGTGTAATTTACAAAGGTTCCCATATTACTAATAGGCCCAGAGCACTCCTATTTACCATGTAACTCTGAATTAACAGATTGGAGTCTTAACCAAGCCCCCAATAATTTACTTGGCTTAAAGTGACACCTACAGAAGATGTGGAATGTACACACCATGGGATATCACTCGGCCATGAAAAAAAATGCAGTCTTGCCATTTTCAACGACATGGATGGAGCTAGAGAGTATAATGCTGAGTGGAATACATCAGTCTGAGAAAGGCAAATACCATAGGATCTCACTCATATGTGGAATGTAAGAAACAAATGAGTAATGGAAAAAAAAAGAGAGAGAGAGAGAGAGAGGAGAGAAAGTGTGAGAAGGAGACAAAGGGAGAAACAGACTCATAACTACAGAGAACACACTAGTGGTCACCAGACGGAGGGGGGGGGGGGGGGGGGGCAAATAGGTGATGGGGATTAAGGAGTCCTCTTGTGACGATGAGCCCCGGGTAAAGTATAGAAGTGTTGAACCACTATACTGTACACCTGAAACTAACATAACACTGTATGTTCACTATACTGGAATTAAAATAAAGACAATTTAAAAAAAGTGGCCACCAACCTAACACGTGGTTGAGTTACAGACCTGAACTTAGGTCTTCCTACTCCAAATCCATGCCTCTTCCCATTCCATGCTGCTGTTCTGCCTCTTTATGGTACAATTTTACACACATACACACACACACACACACACACACACACACACACACACCAGAAAATGACAGCTCATCTTAAATAATAGAGAACTGAGAAAATTAAGTCTGGTTAAGTAAATACTGTAATTAGCTAAATTCCTTGTCTTGGTGGCATCTATTCCACTTCCTGTAAAAGTACACTTGGAGCCATCCGCACGTTCCACACCACACCCCCTCCAACTCCCTCACTTTTACCTTGGGTCCACACCCAAACTGAGTCCTAGATCGACCTGTAGGAAGGAGCATGAAAAACTATTTTAATAAATTACACATTTTTCCATTTTTAAAGTCTCCTTCAAACTCATACAATGGCCTTTATATTCACCTTTTTTGCACGTTCTATGTATGTTGAATTGTATTGTTCAGGTTTTCATGCAGTGATTTTTTTTTTTGCTCTTTTTCCCCTAAATAATCAGCTAAAACATCCTTTCCTTTACAAAAGAAAATGGTTGAGATTGCATTATTAAATGTGCTAAAATTATACTAATAATGTGTTTGGGGTTTGACCAGATAAACTAAATTGAGCTGTCATAAGCCCTCTTAATTTATTTGCTCAGCAGAATTGTAAATGCAGCAGAAAACAGCTTACTGTAATGTAAACAGAGCTTTCCATGTACTGCGCACAGGACAAGTTTATTTAATGTAATATATTACACTCACCCATCATTGCTACCTTTCAGTTTATACTTTTATGGTAACAAACGGTTATAATAAACAGAGCCGTTGTGTTAAAAATCAAATAGAAGACTCGGGGTTCGTCCTGTAGTTGAAAAGGATTGGATATTCCTCAAGTTCCTCCTTTGTGACACTAAAGACTCACGGACCAGAGTATTTTGAAACTAGAAAGACCCTCAATTCCTAATATTGATCCATGGGGAATTTTGGTCTGGATTTTTTTACAACTAGTGTAATCTTCAGTATCTTTTTTCATGGTTTAGCTGATCTTTAAGCAGATTGGGAAAAAAAAGACTGTTTGCCTAAAATAACATTATTTGGGTATTTAATTGTATTAATTGTTACCAACACTTGTGTCTTCCTTTAAAATGATCTTATTACAACAGTGATATTTTAATCACAACAAAGAAATCTGCTAGTATATCATTTTTAGCCTCTAGAAAGGAACACTTACTTCCTTTTTAGACAACTTGAGTAACCTTTTCTTGTCTGAGGTAAAATTGGTCTCCCTATTTGCTACAAACTTGATAAAGTGTTCATGTTCTAAAAATCCATTAACTTTGATTCACTAAATTTGAGATATCCTTTAATGAAATATATGGTAGGCTCCAACCTAATGTATTAATAATTTACCAAATATGTTATTCTACATATAATACTTTTAAATTAAATCTAATGATTTGACTAAAAAGCCTGAGATTCTGATCTAAGAAGTAAATTACATAGGAACATTGTATCCACTTTCAGAACCCGGAGACAGTAACTCACACTTTGACAGGGGCTGCTTTAGGAAAGATACATTTCACGAACTCTTCTTAAGTGGCAGATGCTTTCTAGATCTTTCCCCATGTTCTTTCATTTAATCCCCCCAAATCACTTTCTAAGGCGGCAGTCTTTGGTTTCAAAACAAGGACACAGGGGCTCAGAGAGTTTGACTGATATGCCCAGGACCTGGTAATGGTGAAATGGAAGAATCCAGACTGGAATCTGGATCTGTCTGATCCGAACTGCCACTTTTTTCAAGGACTAGGTGGTGGGCTGGGTTTACAACCAATGCTGTGGCTGGGATGGATCTACCATTGAATAATGACACGCCAAGCCCTGTCAAAAAACAAGAAGATACTAAAAGGCACATAGATGCCAAGAAAAACATTCTATGCTGTCGACTCCAACAATGCCTTCTCAATAAACTGATTCCAATTTTAAGGCTCTTCGACCTGGACCCAAAGCTCTTGCTATATCAAGCATTTGTAAATTGTTTGTTTGTTTGTTTGTTTGTTTGTTTGTTTTTCCTGGCACTCAGTTGCTTTTGAAGAAAAAAAAAATGCATGCAATTTTTTTCCCTCCAGAACTTTCTCTACTTTTCCTTCTCTCTTACCCCAAATTCTTAGAATATTCTAAGAAAATAAATAGAAAAACTAACTTAGGATTTTACTTTCACTTAAATCTTTTCCTTCTACATTTTTTTTTGTATAATGATTCTTAAGACTTTTCCCAAAATATTTTTAATATTGGGCAATCATGAAATCCTCTTTCTTAATCTCTAAAAAGAAAAATATATATTACCTATCTAACAAGTTATTCTAAAAAATCAAAGTGAAATCATTCAGTGAACATTTTAAAATGCTAATTAATTTTAAGTTGGTGATGGAATTGATTGCATTCATACATTTCCACAAACTAGATTCTAATTAAAAATAATTTGTAAAATGTGAAAAATATGGAAAAAGTTACTTATAGACCTGTATCCCAAGACCCAATATAACCACAAAAATATATCCTCTCTCTCTTTTTTAATGTCTGTATTTTTACATACATTAATTTTTAATCTGCTTTATTTATTTATTATTGTTATATGGACAATTTCCATGGTGTTAAATTACATTACTAAATATCATTCTAAAAGGTCCCTTAGAACCCCTGTTACCTAATCACTCCCCATGTCTAGATGAACATTTGGGTTTCTCCAATTCTGTCTTACTGTATTTTTAAAAATTATTTATTTGAAAGAGAGAGAACAAGCAGGGGAAAAGGCAGAGGGAGAGGGAGAAGCAGACTCCTCATCAAGCAAGGAACCCAATGTGGGATTCGATCCCAGGACCCTGAGATCATGCCCTGAGCCGAAGGCAGACGCTTAATCCACTGAGCCACCCAGGCGCCCCATCCTACTTTAAATATACTGACTTGCTGGGATGAGTGCTGGGTGTTGCACATAAGTGATAAATCACTAAATTCTACACTTGAAAGTAACATTATACTGTATGTCAACTAAAAAGTAAAAACAACAAAAAATAAAAGCAACATATTTCTTTTTTTTTTTAAAGACTTTATTTATTTATTTGACAGAGAGAGATCACAAGCAGGCAGAGAGGCAGGCAGAGAGAGAGGAGGAAGCAGGCTCCCTGCTGAGCAGAGAGCCCGATGCGGGGCTCGATCCCAGGACCCTGAGATCATGACCTGAGCCGAAGGCAGAGGCTTAACCCACTGAGCCACCCAGGTGCCCCAAAGCAACATATTTCATCAAGAAAAAAAATTTTTTAAATAAACAGTGCTGAAACAAAGATGCACATTGCTCTGCTCTCACCATACTTAATCATATTTCACTAGAACAGCCCATTCAGGCTCATGCATTGCTAAATTATTTGTTCAAGGGATTATACCACTTACACTGTTGTTGGTAATGCATGAGTTAGCTCATTTTACTGCACATTGGCAGTTACTGAAATATCTTAAAATTTGGATCTGACAAAGGAAAAGTTAGGTCATAAGTTGGTTTTGTTCTTGTTTAGACATGTCAATTACTCTTTAGTAAATGGCTGGTAACTTACATTGATCACCAATCTATGAGGCGTTTACTAATTTCTTAACAGTTTAATTGCTATTATATACCAAAAACAGTTTCTCTTTATTTTGCTCCAAGTCACATTCACAGCTTAGTCATCTCTGAATGTAATTTCTTATTTGGCATAAAGGTTATAAACACTGATGTGTTCAATTCTATTTGCCTTTGTCATTGCTTCCGTCTTCAAGGCTTAGTAAGTGTTTACCACTTAAGATGTTTGGTAATTAACTCCACTTTTTTTTTTTTTTAAATGGATCAGTACCGTCTGTAGTTGGCTGTTTTGCATTCTTCCCCCCACTGGACTGCTTCTTAATGGCAGGTTATTTCTTCCATCCCTGAGTTCTCTGGTGCCTAGTAAATAACACTCCATATTTACTGGTTTTATATGTGGATGCATGGGTGGATGGAAGAGGACAGTAATAACAATGACTAATGTTATTTGACTTCTTGAGCAGGGTTCCAAGCACTTTATAAATATTAACTCCTTGATGCATTAAAGTTTCTATTCTTAACCACATTTATATAACAATCTTAGAGAGAACTCCACCTTCAATAACCTGCTTTTCTCATAAAGGTGCATTAGAGGATTGTTGTCAGACTTCTCTTTGCATCCAGTCTCTTACACGACGGATGCACTGTCCACCAGCAGTAAAATAAAGATGACTGCAAAGTGCTACAGAACACTGATGACATCTCCCATGCCTTCCAGCTCCTGGGGTGAATGCATTCTCTCCCTGCTAAGCTCAGATGCCTTGGTCTTTGGAACAAGTCTGTCATACGGATGATCACTCTCCATTGACTTCCCTATGTCTTTTCCCCTTCATCAGGAGAAAGAACATCAAAATCAATCTCCTTCTGCTATGAGGAGGAAATGGGGAAATACTTAAGGCAGTGCCTGGCACCTGAAGGAGCTCAATAACATTTAGCCATTATCAGCAACATCATGATTGTCAGAGCAACCAACATCTCTCAGATTTTCATTCCTTCTCCTCTGCCAAGCTAGTCAAATGTCTGAAAAAGAACTATTTCACACCTTTATAGTTCAACTTCCTCAACTTTCATATATTCTCCAGCATTACAATTGGATTTCCATTCATGAAGAGACTTCCTGCAGCGTCCATCATCTCCTTATTGCTGTCTGCTGGTCTACTGCACAAAACGAAATCGTCTATCGCCCTAAACCTTCGAAACCTTCTATCCTCCCTATCACGAATGCCAGAGACCTCAGTACCATTCTCCCCACCCCTACAGGTGTATAATCATCCACAAATATCCATCAAATATGATCCCTTCACCGTGGTGAGCCTCCCTTCCTTTCCACTCTCTCTCTCAGAGCTCACATCACTCCTGGAGGCGACTGAGAAACAGGCAATATTTTCTGCTTCCTTTAATTTGTATTTTTCTCCCCCTAAGACACTCTACATTTTTCATCAGAGTTATAGTCACAT
This sequence comes from Enhydra lutris kenyoni, assembly GCF_002288905.1. NCBI lineage: Eukaryota > Metazoa > Chordata > Mammalia > Carnivora > Mustelidae > Enhydra > Enhydra lutris. The sequence continues at coordinate 3,970,657 of NW_019154096.1, read as the reverse complement.
GATTTATTTCCAACCTCCCTTTCCCATCTTCCATCTTTCCTTTCTAGTCTCTTCTTCCTATGTGAGCTCTCTTCTTGAAAAAGTTCTTTTTCTACCCACCTTTCAAATCCCTGCTCATCAAGCAGAGGTCTGTCTTTCTTATTAATTCTAGCACAAATTAAGTGTTTCATCTTTTATAAATTCTTAGAAATTTTTATATTCCTCAGTGGATCTAAAACATTCTTTTTATTTCAGTTGTGTATGAAATGTCTGTCTCTCCTATCATACTGTAAAATTCCTTATTTATCTTTGCAGGACACGTTGTACCCATTAGAGAGAGAGAGAGATGGGTGTTATTATTTAACTCTTCTGGATCCTGTTTTCTTTTTTAAAAGCAAAAACAATTTGAAAGAGAGAGAAACTGAGTGGAATAAAATATAATGGGCTTTTGTATTTTCACTGGGACATAAATATTATGTGGCTGTTGAGGGAAGACCCACAACCAGCCTAAGGTGCTGTTTTCTCATCAGCAAAACAAGAATACTGATAATTAGCTGAAGGGTTCTCGTAAGAACCAGAGAAAACATATGACATGCTTGGCGTGGTGCTTGCCTCTTAGTAATCAAGGTCACGATAGCAATTATTAAAAGCAAATGCCTCATAAGTTATTTTCTGGTAGGCATTACATAACAATAAATGGAGAAGGATTTTGAAAACTATAAAATACGGAGTACACGGTTTACACAAGGGAGCTCAAATAATATAATTAGGAGAAGAAGAAGGTCTCAACAAATGTTTAATTGAATCTTTGTGTACTCTCTCTCAAATTCTCTGTGATGACTGAAGTTTCTTTCACTCAACCAATTCTGGGTGTATCTAACCTCCAATGAGTCAAAATATTACAATGACTAATGCTCAAGCAAAGAAAATTATTTTTCTTCACATTTTCACTTCCTAAGCATTTCTTCAGATTCTTCATCAAAGTAAGTACTTTCCAACAAAATACTCCGGATTTATTATACACAGCTTCTAACGTGACAGTCACCTTAAACAGCCAGAAAAATCTTATCCTATCCGCGGTTTTTCTTCACAGACACAGATACGATCTTTGCAATTCCAACTTCATACATGCTTACATAAGTGTAGTTTATTGGCAACTTTTTCGAGATTTGAGGTTCTCATAATTATTTCTTTTGAAAAACTGATATCAATTTCGTATTAGTCACATTGCAAAAAGCAGCTTTCTTTAGTAAACTGCTGAAGACTTCACCAAGAGATATTCGCTTTAATACCGTATTAGGATACATGACTCATGACAAATTACACAATCATCAATTTATTCCTCAAATACAGGACTATTCCATAAATGACTTTCATCCTCTACGAACACCAAAAACTGCAAGTCATGTATGGGGGGAGAAGGATTCTGTAAATTCACTTCAAATATTTTTATAAGTGAGAACAATTACCTCAGACTTCTGTAACTCACTATTAAATGGAATAAAATAAGCTTTGTTATCTCACAATAAATTAAACACATAAAACCATCAAGTAGTCATACTTTGTGCCATCAAATGAAAATGTTAAAGATAGGTGGGCCTATTAAAATGGATATTCTTATCCTTATTTGTAAATACATTTTGAACACCTCAGACTTGATTACAAGGATCTATATACCCAAACAGCACAGGTATCCACCTCCAGGGAAAGAAAGGCAACTAGCATAGAGAATTCACCAGAAAAGAAACTAAACAGGTTCTAACTATGAAATGAATATTTTGATTTTCTCTTCCTACGTCTGTTGGCCGTGGGAGAAAGTTTAAGTCTCTGCCACATCTGGTCCCTTTCTAAAGGAAAAAATAAAACCCGTCACAGGTTTAATCAACTTTAAACATCTCCCTGCTTATAATATTCTTTTTCTACTTCTCTAAGCAGAGCAAAATCAAACAGCACAAGTCTGCGCTCAGGGCCACCTCAAAGGGTCCAATCCACAGACGGTCCCCACTTCTGCTCAAGTTTCCCCGGACAGGTAAAAAAATACAACTGTTCCCTGCCCCAGACACATTTGTGTCCAGAGACAGTGCCCAATCTCTCAGCCCGAAAAATCTATTACCTAAAGAACACACACACACACACACACACACACACACACACACAAAAGTTGTCTCTGTCTATGTATCTATCAAGAAGGAGCTCGTACTTAATTGGTCTTTAATGCTAAATGACAAAAAATGTGAGACAACCTGATATTCAACCCTGCTATTTGAAGGGAAGCTCTTGAGAAAACACACAATGATATGCCCTTTGAAGATTAACATATGGGCTCTCTCTTTTTAGGTATACAATGAAATACGATTTGCACCATATGCTAAAAAATGAGGTATCTATAATTTTATCTTAATTTCTGTTAAACATCTCTTTGTTATCAAGGATTTTAAGATTCTTCATCTGTGCATGGCAATAGGAGGCCGTAGTTCAACCAGTGAGAAGTGCATAAATTCTTAACCAAGCAAACACCTTTACAAACAAATGGGTCAGGCAAGATCTGAAGAAGAGTTTTGTTTTACTTAAAATTCTTAGTTGTAGCCGTGAAAAATTAGCAAAAGCTTTAATCACTTGGGAAAGTGTTTCCCAGTCTCTCCTAAGGACTTATCTGAAAGGATCTTCACAGCTTTCCTTTATGCCAGGTCACAAACAACTTCACATTGACATTGTCTGTGGACCTTCTCAAAATGTGCTGGCCATTGGTTTGAACCGTCCACTTCGTGTCCATCCTTCTCCCCGACTGAACAAGGCCAGGTTTGCCGAAAGGGTGGCCCAACTATAAATCTGCTAATTCCCGTACCCTCCCTTTGTAGATTCAATTCTGCTCACATGCAGAGAAATATTAGAAGGTCTAAATGAAAAATGAAGCAATGAAAATGTCAACTCACCCCTTTGACTTTCTAAAGGGACAAGAGATTTTTGAATGTCTTTGTGGATATTGATGGAAGACACAAGTGTCTAAGACCTTACTTAGAATAGCACAGAAAATCACTGGAACTAACTCCAATTTAGATAGTAGTTGTGTTTTGTTTGCTTTTTCGTTTTGTCTTACTTTTGCTTAACTTGGCCAAGAACCAACAGCTCTAATAACTTTTCCAATTATAAATGTTCTTTCACATTTTTGTTCCCATTTTGGATCCATGTACCAGCACGTGCTTACAATAATAATCAATAATTTTGGAAAACTTTGTAAAGCCCTCCACTAGTTAATAACCATTATCAAGAGAATTTACTTTGCTTATTTTTCCATTTCTGTCCTCAATCTGCCAGCTTATGAATTTAGCTGTAAAAGCTAAGAGTACTAAATAGTCAAAAGACTATCAAAGAAAAACACCACCCAGAGTAATGTCTGCCTTACAAAGGAACAGTAAATGCAAATTCAATCACCCAGGGGAGACTGAGCTGTTTACGGAGTTGAACCATAAAGATTTGAGCTAGTATCACAAGTTTCTGGGCAAGGATTAAGAGATTATTTAATTAGGTACAGTTCTGGGGCCATCCTTAATGCGCCAAATCAGCATTATTGTAAAGGATACATCTGTTAACTCACTGAAGAACAAGAGAGCATTGAGACCTGTTCTCTGACAAAAAATAATAAACGTCAAATACTGCTGTTGATGAGAACATAGGGATTTTCTGAGTAACGGAGCTGAACACCACTTTGATGATAAATATGTTCTCCATCCTCCAAACCGGAAGAGCTTCACCCCAGCACGCAGAGTTAGCCATGACCTTAATACTAGAATTTCTCATAAATGGGATATAGATACTGTACAAGACCACCAGGTCAGCTTTCTGGTTGGATTTTCTGATCTGCCTTTTTTCTCTCGTTTTTTCGCCATTCACTCTCAAGAACCACCTTCTACACTTTTCAGCCATGTCTAGACCCGCCAGCCTCCTGACCCTGCAGTGAGGTCTTTCAAACTTCCTGATATCACCTTCTTGCACATTATTTCCTAAAAGCTAATAGGCTGATGCCGTGGCCTAACAAAAGTTACAATGACTGCCTTCTGCTTCATCCTGACCATGCTCTGTACCGACAGTCCCACTCTATGTCCTAGACCCATTTAGTCTACACCATTCAGGTACAGAGACCCGGCTGGGTACAATGACATTGAAATGACCACAGCAGATCTTAATAAACCAATAAAATCTAAACTGGAAGAGTTCTAACAACTTGTATGTTTATCAAGATCAACTTTTTGTAGTATGTTGAATGCCTTCTCCATTATTCTAAGAAAAACTAACAAAGAGTTAGAATTTGTCCAACAAGCCCTCTCTGATCCTTCTTTGTGACCTATTTCAATTTCTCTGCTTTATGCCCCTTACACACCTCTAGGTGTCCAGTGTCCTGGTGCTGTTCCTGGTACAGAGTTCAAAGGTGACCTTAGTCTCCCATCAGCTATAGTTCTCAGAAGTACCTCAAATGCCAATATTAGTTCTCTTTCCCTAACACTCTTTACATTTTCCCAGGAGTGACTAAATGTATAAGCTATGGAGTGTTATTATTACTATTATTATTATTTTTTTCATTATTAGTCACATCAGCAGGAGGCCATTCAGAGTTAGGTCTCAGAAGAGAGCCTGACTTGACCTTGCCATCTAGGATAACCCAGGACTTCCATTGTAACCTGATCCCAAGGAGCATGTTTCAGAATTGTACTTTTACTAACTAGTGCCCTTCCTTGGAATTGCTGGTTTACCCAAGGAAATGTGCCTTATCAGTAACTGCCATTAACCAATGTGAACCTGTCCATTTTCACACTAAGTATGCCAAGAGAAGATACTGCTGTGACCATTTAAAAAACTGGATATTAAGTTGGGCTTGATTTTTACAACTATACAGGAAGAGTGTCACTATGTTCATGACAATGTCATGAAATAATTTGGCACTCGGAATGTTTCCAGAGTCCCTAGGTTATCTCAATTTGGTTTTCTATTCTTTAACAATTGGGGCACATTTGCACAGTCTTCTCTTTAAGTCACACCCGAGTTCTGGAGTAGGTGTCAGAAGCTCATCACTACTGAAAAATCCTGTATAATAACTATGTTTTTCATAGATTGCACACTGAATCTGGAAGCCTCAATGTTCTTTAGAAGATATTCATAACTGAAGAAAGTGAACATCATCTCTCCTAACACACACATCGCTTAAAGCTTTTGCAACTCAGGAAAGCTTCTCAAATCTCAAATATTGAGTCATTATTGTGACTGACACAATAGTTCTATCAAGTTTACAGTAACTACGGGGTTTATTGGGAGTCCGTGTCATATAGGCAATTAGGAGGAGAAGATTATATAGGAGGCTTTGGTGTATAAAAGTAAAACACAGCAACAGACTCCTCCAGGGTCAAGATGCCAAGATAAAACAATAGAATGCCATGTCTAAAGTTTGGCCAAATCAAAGCAGAATCTTGTCCTTTATTAGTTTATAGAGTACAAGTCCATTCTCAGATGGATATGGGTTTGAAAATACACTCAGAGTTAGCTTTACTTGAATATGTATCCCTGTGCTTATGTATGTGTCAAAAATGAGCACTATTTATACATAACTTATGTAAGTTTTATGTCTCAAGACTTTAGCTATAGTTGCCAGAGCAAATCTTTCGTGACTATTAAGAAAGCACCCTGGGGTGGAAATGAGTGTAAATGTACGTATAGTATCATGAAAGAGAATTTAGGTGAGAACTTCAGCATGTTTTGTCACACTTTAAAATGTGATGTGCTTATGGCCAACAAACAAGAAGTCATTAACGGACTTTAAGATCTCTCTGAGTTATGCCTGCCACTTCTCTTCCATGTGACCTAGACCCTGTGATTCCTCCGTTCCCTCCTTCAGTTACTCCGGTGAAGATCACAGCTCCACACAAGGCAAAGCATTAGGGACATAAGAAGACATTAAAAACTTGCAAATATTATTCAAAAATGCCTCTAAGTTTTCATTTAAGCAGATAAAATCTTTGTTCTTTTAGGAGAGCTAATAAACCCTGTCAGTGGTCTCTGGTTTCAGATTTCAGTCCTAGATTCCCTGAGTTGTTTTGGGAAATCTTTAGGACTGTATTTTGTCAAGTTTCTTTTTCTTTCTTCTTCTTCTTTTTTTTTTTTTAAGATTTTATTTATTTATTTGACAGAGAGAGTATGGATGAGCACAAGCAGGGGCAGTGGCAGGCAGAGAGAGGGGGAGAAGCAATCTCCCCACTGAGCAGAGAGCCCGATGCGGGGCTCAATCCCAGGACCCTGGGATTATGACCTGAGCTGAAGGCAGACACTTAACTGACTGACCCACCCAGGCACCCATATTTTGTCACTTTTCATCTTCTGCTATTTCTATGGTGTCCATAAGTCCAATAAGAAAGTCCTCTCGGGGTGTCTGGGTGGTTCAGTGGGTTAAGCCTCTGCCTTCAGCTCAGGTCATGGTCTCAGAGTCCTGGGATCGAGCCCCACACTGGATCCCTGCTCAGTGGGGAGCCTGTTTCTCCCTCTCTCTCTGCCTGCCTCTCTGCCTACTTGTGATCTCTCGCTCTACCAAATAAATAAGTAAAATCTTAAAAAAAAAAAAAAAAAAAAAAAGAAAGTACTCTCCATGCCACCACACTCCTGGGGTTTGGGGTTCCCCCAGGTCACAAAGGGGGAGTACACAGAGCAGAACCCCAAAGCAGAGACGCTGATATTATTTCAAAGCTCTGAAAGAGGCAAGACCAAGCATCAGGAATTACTTAACTGGAAGAGAAATAAACATTTTCCTTACCCACTAGATTGTAAACTAGGTGAGGCCACTTATTTAAAAAACAAAAAGTTCATGTGTGAGATACGTTGTGGATAGTGAGCCATTCGTGTGCGGTTCTGGAATCGGAAATCCCATGAGAGGTCATTTCCTTGGGGCATCCTTAATGAGAAGATCAAACAAAAAATGGGGAGGCCAAGGCATAACTCCCAATAAAGGTGGAAAAATAGCTCAACTCCAGTCAGAGTTTTATGTGGGAGAGCTGGGAGGAAACAAAACAAAACAAAACAAAAAAACACATGAAGGCATAGAGATAAAATCTTACAATGCTACTAAAATTAATATGTTTGCCCTAGAAAAAAATAACTGTGTATTATTCTGAGGTTTCTCACTGCAAAGTCTCTCAAGGCAGAAGGTGACAAAGAAACACCCCACAGAAAATGTATCTGAGCAGAATTAATGAATGTGAGAGACATTCATACAGCTCTCCAACTTTGGATCAAAATAAGGGCAGGTCCCTCTCCCCTACCGGGTTCTGACAGGTTGGTGAGTTAGCTGAACCAGTACAGCAGCAGATACAAAGGAACAAATAAAGCTGTGTTATCTCCAGATGGCACACACCACTGGGTTGCCCACAGTAAAATGCTAAGGGGCAGGGGCAACCTGCCTGTTGATTTCGTAATGGGTCTGGTGAGAGCAGCAGCACCGGACACAGGGATCTGTTGACTGTCAGGAAAGAGACTCACATCCTGAGGTCCCTTCCCCAGAACGCTCAGGGCCAATTGTACACGGCCACCTCCAGCTTCTGTGTGGCTTGTGTCCCTCACACTCACAAGCTTAGAAATGCCTTAACTGGCCAAAACGGGGATCTTTGAAATTAATGTTTCCAATCTGCTGGGAGACATCAGAAAAAACTCTCCCTAACCACCCCACTGCCACTTAGAATACTAAACTAAAATAGCCAAGACTTCTCTCCCTTTCTTTCTTATGTGCCCAGGATCAATCGATCTCTCTCTCTCTCTCTCTCTCTCTCTCTCTCACATACACACACACACACACACACACACTCATTTTTCTAAAAATTTGTCTCCCGTTATTATTTAGTTTCTTTCAAAATTATTATTATTTTTTTTAAATACCATATACCTTGGGGTGCCTGACTGGCTTACTTGGTGGAACATATGACTCTCGATCTTGGGGCTGTGAGTTCAAGCCCCATGTTGGGTGGAGAGATTACTTAAAAATAAAATTCTAAAAAATACTACATATCTTTTTTTGCCCCTCACCATAGCATAGCATAGTATTCCCCCTCCAATACCATGTATCTTTAATTTTCAAAAGAGAAGTGTGATCCTCTAAACAATGCCTTATAGCTGCTAGCCCTGCAGTGCAAAATATAACACTATGGAAATGTTGAAAAATAATGGCATAAAATGCTTTCCAAGAAAATCAAAGGTCCATCTGAATCCAAAGTTTAATCTAGACACCGTACAGACATGGTGGAGTTCATTACCTCTAGACATTATCTAGAAACAGAAAACATGGAGCATATTTTTAAAAGTATGGACTCTTAAAAAAAAAAAAAGTATGGACTCTTATCAAAAATAAGAAACTTCCAGGGTGCTGGGTGGCTCAATCGGTTAGACGCCTGCCTTCAGCTCAGGTCATGATCCCAGGGTCCTGGGGTCAAGTCCCCCGTCGGGCTCTCTGCTCAGCGGGGAGCCTGCTTCTCCTTCTGCCTACTCTGCCTGCCGCTGTGCCTATTTGTGCTCTCTCTGTCAAATAAATAAATAAAATCTTTAAAAAAAATAAAATTCCAAATGCTTAGCCTACCTTAGATATTGATTGGTAGGAAAGCTGCTGATATAAACATTCATTCACTTACTCACTATTTCTTTGGGATAATACCAAGTGGCAATCCCACCGGTAATCGTGGGAAAAACTTTTATTGAACCCTGAAAGGCACTACGCATTATTCACTAGTGTTTTTATTTCTAAAAAATTAATTAGATAACTGTTCATATAATTTTTTCTACCCCCAAGTTGTATGATACATTTGACATTAATTAATAGGAAAGAAATGGGAACAATACTGCCATCCACAGGCAGCAGAGTCCTATAATGAAGTCCTAAAACAATAGACAGCATGAGGGGAAACAAAACAAAACAAACAGAAACTCCTGAAGAGATCTTAAGAAGTCTGCTTCCCTTTCCCACCCTGATACTTGGAGATCTCAAACTCCCAACCAAAATACCCATTATTATTTCCTTTTAGAGCAATTATAATCCCATAATTTAATCTATGTATCCTTCTTTCCCACCTTCCTTCCTTCTTTCTCTGTTCTCTCTCCTTCTCTCTCCATACCAAGCAAATATTATATGTTAGAATATGAACTCATACGTACGGGTATTTCTTTCTGTTCAGTCTTATAAGCACTAAGTGCCTAGCACAATGTAGGTGCTCCATAAGTATTTGTTGAATTGAACTGAATACGCCCACTACTGGGAAAAGAGCAAAAAATAAGACGTAGTTTCGGCTCTCAGGGCAGTGACTATATATCTGAGGAAACAGACAAGATTATCATATAAACCATGTGTCACGTGGTAATGATAGCAGACATGCACAAAATGTTCCTGGAATGTAGAAGGGCAGCATAGTAATTCTACTTCCACAGAGATGGAGTCCTCTTGGGAAAGAGCCAAGTGAAGACGACGTTTATCTTAAGTTAGGAAAGAAGAGCAAGAGTTAGCTAGATATACAGGGCAAGAAAGGGCCTTCCAGGTAGAAGAAATAGGGCATGTAAAAGCATGAAGTATGACATCACAAGGCACTGCCTGCCCAGCTAAGGAGAAGTATGGATAGAGGCTTCAAGGCTCAAGTGTAACAGATGGGAAGCCACTGAAGAATTTCAAACAGGAAAAGTAATCGGATCAGACTGTGATCTTCAGAAGCCAGTGCTGAGGGTCAGGGAGGAAGAAACACAAAGAGATGGGAGGACTAAAGCCTAATTAAGGACGAATTACATTTGTTTAGGCCAGAGTGTGGTGAGGAGGGTGAAGAAGGGGGCAGAGCTCAAGAAATAATTGCTTAATTAATAAAAGGACCAGAAATAATACCTTAAGAAGTACCAATATTTGGAAATAAAAGAGCCTATAAACTCAGCTGAGAAAGCCACCATTATCTGTTAACAGACATATTATCTTCAGGTAGAAAATGCATTTGACCAAATTTGACAATTTCTCTTTAATTCTGAAGGACCAGAGAAAACAGAAACGTCTCTCTAGATTATTAAACGGTACCATATTTGGTTTTCATGCATTTTATTTTGAAACATGCTTATCACATCACACTTTCCGACGATGAACCTCAAAATCAACTTTTCAGGGTAAACAAAGCGGATGTCCCAGCACAGCACTTGCAAATGACATATCGTGGGGTCAGTGCAAGCCCAAATCAGTCCACTTTTGCAAAAACATAATCTACCTATAGAACATCTTCCCTACTCACTCTTCATATACCAAATTACAGCAGTAGCAGTGACAGCTAATTAAGTAAGATTAAACATAAATGAAATCCAGATGATTGAGGAGGAAGATTACTATATCTCAATGTAAATACAGAATTTGAATGTCATGTCAAATTTATGTGCACAAACGAGCTCATTTTATACCCCTGGGAAGTTATCAACCAATAACAAAATGTCCCCAAGATTTTCTCAGAAGATAACAAAATTGTTTATGAAATGACTGAGTACGTAATCACCGGACATTTCCAGATGGGGTGCTACATTGGAATCTCTCGCTTATTTTTCTCCTCTTCCCCACCTAGACCCCCTTTGACAGTCAACATCTAGCAATCATCCTAGAGGGACATATTCTTTGTGCACCACTGCTGTGATATCCACATTCTTTAAGAATGAGGGAGGGAGGGGGTGGGGCGCCTGGGTGGCTCAGTGGGTTAAAGCCTCTGCCTTCGGCTCAGGTCATGATCCTAGGGTCCTGGGATCGAGCCCCACATCGGGCTCTCTGCTCTGCAGGGAGCCTGCTTCCTCTTCTCTCTCTCTCTGCCTGCCTCTCTGCCTACTTGTGTTCTCTGTCTGTCAAATAAATAAATAAAATCTTTAAAAAATAATGAGGGAGGGAGATGGTTACAGAGAAAGGGTGTCAGGGTGTGATGAGCAGCAAGGTGAGCCCTGTTCCCCACTCTCCCCCACAGTGGGGGCATGCTGAGTTTTTATATCTGGTCATGGTACAGTGTTTAGCACTCTAGCAGACTGACCTTAAGCAGGCAACTTCCTGCAGGGTGGGGGGTGGGGTGGCGAAGTCTCTAGACCCAGTAAAATGGGAATGAGAGCAGTTTAGGATTAGAGTCCAGAAGCTTAGTTAGTTAATTACCATTTCAAAACCACAGGGGAGAAAGGAACTCTTGTTAGCATAATTTCTTCAAAGTGTGTGATACATTGTTCTCCAACTCTCTGGATCTCTCACAGTACTTAATATGCTCATAGTACTTAATCCACTAAATGAATGAAATGAATCACTGTACACTCAAGTGGTAACCAATACCATCCTTGACTGAAAGTTACAGAACATGGGAAAGAAAATTAGGGAACTTCAGGGAATTTAGGCTAACAGTCACTCATCTCTTCAAAAAGCAGTGCCTGACCTTGAACTCTATCTGAGTTTATTTTGCTGTGACCTAGGTCTGTACATAGTAACTTTCAGGGATAATATTTATTTCCTTGTTAGTAAAGAGACTATTGTGTCATGTAGAGCCACTGAACCTTGTTAATTTCATTATTTGGCAGGCCTAGTTCATCCCCAGGCATTTTAATTGTTCTTTTATAGCCCTTAAAAACCCTTTTCCTGATAATGAAAATCAGTGAAGCAGATTTGATAATCTGTGGAGGGTTGATAGAACAAAAAATTGTTGTGTGATCCTTATGTTCCTTATCAATTTATTTCAGGGAGAAAATAAACTGGGTTGCATGGATTTATTATGTAAATTAATTTTACTCCTTCTGTAGCCCACAGCATTTTATAGGCATAGTAGTTGCCTATAAAAATTTCATGAACAAATGAATAAATGAGTTAATTTCATTAGATTTTTCAATATATAAGGATTATGAAGATCACATTCTACCATTCACAGGAAAAAGTTTGGCACGATACTGTAATATATGGATCAGAGGCAGGGACTGGTATAAAAGAAAATCTAGGAGGTGGCTGGCTGGCTCAGTCAAAAAAGAATGTGACTCTTGATCCCAGATACATGAGTACAAGCCCCACACTGGGTGTAGAGGTTACTTAAAAAAAATAAATAAATAAAATAAATAGAACTTAAAAAGAAACTCCAATATCAACTAGAAGTAACAGATGTCATGATTTTTAATATGCTGAAAATATTTTTCAATTTTTCACTTAATATTAGAAGTAACTAAGATCTCCTTAGGCATTATTCCCCTCTCATGCTCTGAAAACGCCTATCTTACAAAAAATCTACTTATTATGGAAAATTCAATATACCAGGGAACATGTCAATGCAAAAAAAATGTTTACAAGAAAACAGCAAAGAATTAAACTCCTATCAGCCATTTGATATATGTGTTTAGGGATGTGTGTGTGTATATGTGTTTTTTTCCCATATATCTATGGGATAAAAAACTAATATGATTTTAGGTATGAAAACAGCTTTTTTAAATTGAATCTACCCTCTACATCATGTCATCAGGGAAATACAAATTAAAACAACAATGAGCTATCTACCTCCACATACTGATTAGAATGGCCAAACCAAGTATAGCGACACCACCAAATGTTGGTAAGAATAGAGAGCAACAGGAACTCTCATTCTCTGCTGGTGGGAATACAAAACTGTACAACAATTTTGAAAGACAGTTGGGTAGTTTCTTACAAAAGAGGATACTCTTAGTCTATGATCCAGCTCCTTGGAACTGACCCAAAATGGCTGAAAATGTAGGTCTACACAAATGGATGTTTGCAGCAGCTTTTGTCACAATTGCCAAAACTTAGAAGCAACCAAGCTGTCCTTCAGTTGGTGAATGAATCAGTGAGTGATGGTACATCCAGTCATAGAATTATTCAACAATAAAAAGAAATGAGCTATTAAGCCATGAAAAGATATGGAAGAAGCTCAAATGCATATTATTAAGTGAAAGAAGACAATCTGAAGTGGTTATATACTATATGATTTCACCTATATGACCTTCTGGAAAAGGCAAAACAGCGGACACAGTAAAATCATCAGTGGCTTCCAGGAATTAGGAGCATGGCAAGGTATGAGTGGGCAGAGCATAGAAAGTGTGATACTATAATGATGGATACACATAATCATATATTTGTCTGAATACACAGAATGTACAATAAATACCAAGAGTGAATCATAATGTGAACTATGGACTTTGCATGATTAACAACGTGTCAGTGTAGGTTCACAAATTGTTAACAAATGTACCACTCTGGTGGGGGATGTTGATAGTGGAGTAGGTTATGCATTTTGGGGGGCAGGGGAGTATTTGGAAAATCTCTGTACCTTTCTCCTCAATTTTGCTGTTAACCTAAAACTCTAAAACACAAAGTCTCAATTTTTAAAAATTGATTCTACCATGTTTAATGCTTAGCTAGTTATCTATAGCGATGTTTCCCTAAAATTCAGCTGAACATGGTTTCCTTTTTATTATTCTGGCCAATGAATGAAAAAGTATCCAGCAGTCACATGAAAATTATACCTATTGTTTTATAAATGTTGAACCTATCGTAAGCAGATACATAGTGGTAGTTTGTGAGGGTTTGTGAAATGATATGTATTTTTGACATTTACTTGCTTAATTTAGAATCCAAAGTGAAAATTTAAAAGATGTTAAATTATGAACTTCACCTATTTTCATACAGTGCAAGAAATATTTAAAGAAATGTCTGGGTGCTTATTTATTTAAATGGTTTTTTATCCTCTGAGCATATATTTTATTTAATTGTTATTAAATGTTTAATAAAATAAGAGGTAGTAAGATGGCAAAACCCATGTGCAGGCAGTTTGGGAAAACATAAAAGAATTACCATTGAGATGTTAGAGGAGAAAAACAATGATAACAAAGATGAACAGAAAACTGTGACAGAAGGGGAAAAATAATTAAATGCAAAGAGAAGAAAAATGCAATCAGACAAACCAGATAAAAACACCAGATACAAAAAAATCAACACATTGTCAGAAGTGTAAAAGAGCAAAGCACAGAAAATATGTGCCATACACTTGAGTTCTGCAGTGTAAAATGATAGGGCAAGAGTTAAACATATTAAGAAAGTATTGGTACGTAACAATCACATCCTGGTTTTACAGCATATGTTATATTTGGTATGAGTACTAAGTCACAGCTAGCTTTTTTGATCTAGTTTGAAGCTAATCTTAATTGGATTGAAATAAATCGCCCATAATGACTTAAGAATCATGTATTAAAATCTTACCAGATTCAAGTCAGTTTAATAAGTATCTGTCATCTTACACATTGTATTCAGGGATGATGGGTTTTGAGTCACTTTGTTAATTTCCTTCTTACACAGAGCTACCACCATGAGCATTCTGCAGGCCTACAGATACAAACCACTAGGTTTACTTAGTTGAGAGTGCTGTTAGATACACAAAATGCTGGAGATACTGAATGTGTATTCATTCAAAGGCAAACTTAAGAAATAGTAGTATCAATGTGCCTTAAATTGCATCAGGATCCATGACAATGTTTTTGCTCTTGGATCTAGTAATTAGATTTCAGGAAATTAAAAAAAAAAAAGATTTCCTAAGAAAACAACCCCAAACTCAGTGGGAAGAATTTGGGGTACAAAATCCTTATTATAATATATATTTGTAAGAGTGAAACACATGAAAAAGCATCAACACCTAGTAACAGGACAACAACTAAGAAGACCATCTTGCATCTTTCAAATAGGCTATTATTCAGCCACTAAAAATGACGAATGTTAGTAACATGGAGAATCCCCATCATATAAAGCTAACTGGGGGGCACCTGGGTGGCTCAGTGGGTTAAGCCGCTGCCTTCGGCTCAGGTCATGATCTCAGGGTCCTGGGATCGAGCCCCACATCGGGCTCTCTGCTCAGCAGGGAGCCTGCTTCCTCCTCTCTCTCTACCTGCCTCTCTGCCTGCTTGTGATCTCTCTCTGTCAAATAAATAAATAAAATCTTTAAAAAAAAAAAAAAAAAGCTAACTGGGAAATGCTATACGTAATATACGTAAATACACACGTAACATGCAGGAAAAAAGGCATAACACAACAATCTTGAAAGAAATTGTTTTTAAAGATTTTATTTATTTGTTTGACAGAGAGAGACACACTGAGACAGGGAACACAAGCAGGGAGAGTGGGAGAGGGAGAAAGAAGCAGGCTTCCTGTTGAGCAGGCAGCCCAATGCAGAGCTCGATCTCACGACCCCGGGATCATGACCCAAGCCAATGGCAGATGCTTAATGACCGAGCCACCCAGGTGCCCTTCTACCAAGTATTCTTATGACTCAATTTTTAAGCATCTCTCCAAGTTTTCCTTTGTTTTATTCAACATGTATTTATGGAATGTTTGCTATGTATTATGCCCTTCTCCATATGCATTTCACTTATACTTCCAAAGTGCGAGTCTCCTGACATTTCCTACTGAACACAAGGACTTCATCTTTTTTCTTTAAAGTACTCTCTGTAATGATTTCTGACTCCTTGTCAAATCACGACCAGGTCATATGTTGCATTCTGAAATATCACTTCATATTGTGCCAAAGATTGGAACTATTAATCACTTATGTAAAATAATCTACTACCATTTCTGAAATGGAAAACACTGAACTCTTGATCCTATGTCTGCCACTCTAAGAGAAGTGTCAGACTCCAAGAGGTTCAGAAAGCAGGAGGCTCCTCCTTTCTTGTTGCTGGCAGTCGCCACTGCCCTCCTTTCTTGGACAGCGGCGTTGTGGTGCATCGAAGTTAATAATTACCCGCCTTCCCTCACTGCACCTTTCAGAGCCTGTGCTTGGAGAGTCAGAGGCACAGATGGTACAAGGGGTACAGGGAGGGAGGAGGCCACTACTGAGGGTGGTGAACTCTCCTTCTTCGCGCGTTTGATGCAAGAACAATGGCACTCAATTTTAAAATCTGTTCCTGTGGCCACCACCAATTTCATAAGCTTATTTGGACATGTTACACTGTGAAACAAACCCAGTCATCAAGGACCCTCAAGGACTAATTTGCTGGGCATGATTTGGCCTTTTGTTCTTAGATTTTTCTCTTGTATATGACAGCATGGATTGTTCCCTCTTTCTTATGACATTCTCCTTCCTTTGAGCAAAACCATCCTCTCCTGGTTTTCATCTAGTCCTTTCTGGATGCAGTTTCTCAGGCTCCTTCTACCTGCCCCTTCAGTGTTGGTGTTTCTTAAGCTTCTGTCCTGTCTCAGCCTCTTCAGAGGTTTTCTGCTTGCCAGTGCAAGTCCACAGTGCCACTATTCACTTTTCCCTACCCTGCTCTGCGCCCAAGGAAGACGACCTCTGTGGACTCTCCAAGCATTTCCCTGGCCTTTGGTTTCACTGTAGATTTGGCCAATGGGAGGCCAACTTTCAGACGGTGGGAATGGAGGGAGGTTATAGTGTGTATCTCCCCAGCCTCTTTTCCTGCCCGGCCACTTGTGGCAGTGGCCGAATTTCTCTACTGAAGGCTACAAGTACTATTAGGCAACTCTCTCCTATAGCCACATCTACAGATTTCACTTCTGCTTGTCCACATTCTGTGTTCCTTCCCTTTGCCTCTCCACACCTAAGAGTGATAATGGCTCTCTGCTGTTGCTAGTCACAGCATGTTTTATCAACCCAGCTGGTTTCCTTAACCCTGCCCATATATGAACCATCTTATCATCAAATGCTCCTTGATTACTCCATTTGAGTATGACACCTGTTTCCTGCTGGGATCTTGACTACTACTCCATCTTGTTCTCACTCAGCTTTGATGACTGCCACAGGGGGTAGTGACTTTAAATCACCATCACCCAATCTCTTTCCAGTTTCCAAGTGCATATTTCAGAGTACCTTCTAGGTATTCTAAAATAACATCAGATTAACAGAGCCTAAATTAAACCCAACCCCTTCACTGACATCTGCCTGCCCCACCATCTCCCTATCCATAATTCTCATTTTGTAGACAGAGGATTGTCTATCCACCTGCATAATCTAGAAAACTGGAAATTATCTTCCAGTCCTCGCTCTCTCTGGCCTGTTATCAAGTACTTTCAGTTTTCTCTCCTACATAGGTCTATTTTTTTTTAAGATTTTATTTTATTTATTTGACAAAGAGATCACCAGTAGGCAGAGAGGCCAGCAGAGAGAGAGAGAGAGAGAGAGAGAGAGAAAGAAGGCTCCCTGCTGAGCAGAGAGCCTGATGCGGGGCTCGATCCCAGGACCCTGAGATCATGACCTGAGCTGAAGGCAGAGGCTTAACCCACTGAGCCCCCCAGGCGCCCCTCTCCTACATAGGTCTTAAGCCCCCTTCCCTTCTATCTGCATGGCTTCTACTTCAGTCCAGAGTCCATCTTCATTATGCTGTACAGGCATCCCTGTTATCTCCCACCAACTGGCTGCAATCAGTTTGAGGAAAAAGACAATTGCTTGCTATTGTCGCCAGTAAGAGCGTTGCTTGAATGAGTGAATGAAATGCAAACTGAAGATATGAATAACAGAATTTTCACTTTTTCCCATGGGTCTTACAAAGAGCTCCAAACCACCTCAACCTCTGTGTATATGTGTGTGTGTGTGTGTGTGTGTGTGTGTGTGTGCGCGCGCGCGCGCGCACATGCATATGCACACACACACACTTAGGAATTAATATAATCCACTAATCTTAATTTTTTTGTTTGTTTTTGGATTCAAAGCAATGGTGTGCTAGAAAGTAACTAACTGCCAGCTTTCTGAGGGAAAGGCCAAAGCTCTGATTTGTAACACTTGGCACTTTCCGTGGGGGAAATAATGTCATCATTGCCAATTTATTTATTTATTTTTTAAAGATTTTATTTATTTATTTGACAGAGAGAGATCACAAGTAGACGGAGAGCCAGAGGGAAGCAGGCTCCCCGCTAAGCAGAGAGCCCGATGTGGGACTCGATCCCAGGACTCTGAGATCATGACCTGAGCCGAAGGCAGCAGCTTAACCCACTGAGCCACCCAGGCGCCCCATCATTGCCAATTTAAAGCTACCAAAGCAACATCACTGGATAGGAGAGGGCGCATCGGGCTCTCCTGAGCTGGAAAGGTGGAACACGCTGATCTGGCATAACACTGAAAGCCAGGTTTGTCAGAGGGTAGGTCAGATTACCCAACTCAGCAGGGATTTCTGAAAGAACACAATTACAAAGAATGGAGTGTTTTAAGACTCAACATGAAAAAAACAATACAAATCAATAGTCATTTGCCAGGAAAATAATAAAAATAACAAATAAAGGTAGGGACATCAACGGAATCTGATTGTCATTTGGAGACCATTTAATTTTGTTTTATGGAAAACTTTCCTCCTTTGTTTTCTTCAATTTATTTTAACTTAATCCAATAAACATTTACCATGTGCCTATAGTTTGTGGGTCTCTGCTCCAGTGGGAACAGTGGGAGGAACCAAAAAAGAAGGTCTTTGTCCCTACTACTGATCAAGCAGAATGCCTTGCTGCTTTAGAGCTGTGACATTTCTACCTGGTGGCAAGGTGAGTGAAGGCTGCTATTTCTAACTGGGAAGACCCACAAAGTGCTCTTGGAAAAATAGGTTGGAGCTGTACTTTGGTAAGAAAAATCACAACACGTTGAGAGACAGAGGAAGGGGAGACTGAGGTTAGCAAGGATACTAGGTTTTGTGTTGGACACATGGTAGGAGCATTATAAGTACTGAGTCAATGAATAAGTCAATGACTTGCTGAAGAAATGATTGAGGGAATGATAAAGGCAGAGATGTGAAAGGTCATCTGATTTGGGTTTGATCCCTTAAGGTTGCATCTTTCAGCTCCTGTCCCAATAGAAACAATTCAACCTTAATTCTTGTTACTCCTAAATCACTTGTAGTGAGGTTACCAATCCTTCTTCATCCCATCATCCAACTACTCTGTCTCCATCATTAGCACTCCTGTCCAAGCCTCTGAGGGACTGCAAACAGCCTCCCAGACCCTAACCCAGAATCCACTCTGGCCGTGTCCCCCTGCACCACCCATGCTGCAGCCAGAGTCAACTCTTCAAGATGCCACAGTGAAAGTCTGATGATTTCTGCCACCCCGTCACTGCTCATGTAAGACTTAAGACTTCTCAATGGTTCGGACTGTTCTTACAAGAAAGTCAGACCTCCATAAAGTGTCCTCTAGAGCACTATATGGCCTGGCCCCCACTGCCTTCTGCAGGCTAACACCCACCACCCTCCACCTCATTCTCTTGGACTGGCCCCACAGCCTTCTTTCAAAGCATGACGTTGTGTCCGCAACACTGTTCTTTGTGGTAAGAATCCTCCCCCCTCCTCTTGTCACCGCATTGCACATAACACTCTGTCCTCTGCGACTAGGTCAGACGCTGTCTTAGAGCTCCATGTACCTCTCCTTTGTGGAATTTATCACAGCTACAAATGTGTACTTACTGTCATGACTGTTTGATTAATGCCGATCTCTCCCACTAGCCTGTATGTTCCAGAGGGAGAGGTTCTGTTTTTACTCAAGTGCTTGGCACCAAATAGCTATTTAATAGGTGTTCGTTGAATGAATGAATGAAATGACATGCTCATTTCAATCTCCACATCTTTAAAGATTGTTCCCATTCCTGAAGAAACTTCACCCGTGCCCCACCCCATGTCCCACCATGAACACAAATCTAAATTTTCGTCCATGCCCACCTCAAAAACCATTATTTAAGTCAACAAACAGTCATTAGCGAATTCTTATGTTCCAGGTCCTGTGTTATAAGGACATGGACTACACGGTTACATAAGATCCTCTCAACTCCCCTAGGAACACCTGGTCTACCCAGAAGGATACACCAGCAACTGCCATATTACATGGAAGGAACACCAATATAGATAGGGCTGAAATCTATGGACGCCTCGTAGAGAAACAGGTTAACAGTATCTGGAAATTCAATGCAGCTTCACAAAAGAAGAGGCATTTGGCCTGAAGTCTTAAAGCTTTCTTCATGACTGTTTTTCCATTTCTTAGGGGAGGAAAAAAAATCACAATAATATATGTAACTTTTAAGCCTACTCTTCATTGGACTTCTACACAGTACCAGTCACTCTGATCGAACCTTTTTATAAATTCATCAATTTAATCCTACTTCATAATCTTTTCTGACTCTACACTTTTGTAACATAGTTTTACGATAACATTTCACTCAAATATATACTGAATAATTGTTAAATAATTTCACTGAGGGTCTTGGATTCCCAAATACTGCTCCAAAGCTATGATCCGAGATTGTCTTTCGTCTTCATTCCCGCTCTCTATCCTCCACGGTGCTGCCCCCCACACAGGCTAAGTGGCTAATGCATACCTTTGGAGAAACGGAATCAGGTGGTCTTTGAGCATACGTGGTAAAGAGCTTCTATTCCAGTCAAAATGTTCCATAAACAAGTTATCATCACTGTAAGAGTTTTAACTTCTTGATTGCATAAGATTTTCTTTTAAATGCAAAAATAGGAGGATCAACATCGCACACCTGCTGTACGTGTTTTTTTTTTTTTTTTTGACACATGTCCTAAAAAGATGAAGAAACACTGAGGAAGAAATAAGGTGGAATTTCAATTTCCAAAGAGTTCTGCAGGTACAGGTGCCCTGCAGGTGAGTCTAACACACTTTGGCTCATTTTACCCTGGCTCCAGCCCTTCAAGATGGACAGGGCTACCTCTGTTTCACAGCTAAGAAGACCAAGGACTAAACAAAACTTAGGCGACTGGGTGGAAATCAAACTGGCGGGGCATGCACACCTTCTTTTTTTTTTTTTTTTTTTTTTTTAAAGATTTTATTTGTTTATTTGACAGAGAGAGAGATCGCAAGTAGACAGAGAAGCAGGCAGAGAGAGAGAGAGAGAGAGAGAGAGAGAAGCAGGCTCCCTGCTGAGCAGAGAGCCCGATGCGGGACTCGATCCCAGGACCCTGAGATCATGACCTGAGCCGAAGGCAGCGGCTTAACCCACTGAGCCACCCAGGTGCCCGCATGCACACCTTCTGATCTTGAGAGCCATTCTCTTAGTTGCGAAACTGTCCCATAATGCCTTATTTTATGTGATCACTGCCTTCATGTGTTACATGGTCTTTATTCTTGTCAAAGGATTTCATCAACAACTTGTCATTACAAAACCTTTGCCTTCTCAATGCTGAGACTGTCTTTTGCTTTTTATTTATTTATTTATTTATTTTTATTTTTATTTTTTTGATATTGTCCTTTAAAAATAAATATGTGAAGCTTGGTATAACATAATTGCAATCCAGACTCTCCCAATGATCATTCTGAAGAACCAAAGGAACACAGCAAACAGCAACAAAGATGAAATAAAGCAAAAGGTGATTTACTGACTTCGCACGGCGTGAAGTCATTTTCTCAGGGTTTGGAGGGTCTAGAACATGAAGTTACTGAACACAGTAAAACTCTCAAACTTCAGTGGAAGTCTGCAATAGGAAAAATGCAGTCTCTGCCCAAATCCTGAAATCCCAAATCTTCCTTATGGTAGTATCCTTGAGATGGTTCCTTATTTTTGCATCAAAGAAAAACATTTTGTAAAATATAAAAGAAAGGTAAACTCCCTCCTTTTGACCATGACAGGTAAGCAGCTTCTGGCCTTATTTATACCGTCTTG
Source organism: Enhydra lutris kenyoni (assembly GCF_002288905.1). Taxonomy (NCBI): domain Eukaryota; kingdom Metazoa; phylum Chordata; class Mammalia; order Carnivora; family Mustelidae; genus Enhydra; species Enhydra lutris. The sequence goes on along the minus strand of NW_019154096.1, from coordinate 3,949,037 downwards.
GCTAAGCTGTCACTGTACCTTCATCTCCATGAGTGTTATCTGTGTTATAATTTAACAATGGAGACAAGTTAGCTACAGAGGATAATTACATCTATGTGCCTTACAATTATTGTATTATGCGTGTTCCACAGTGGAATATAAATTATAATGTTCATTCTTCACAAGATAAAAAAAAATTTAAGCACATTCGTTAGTCCAATAAAAAATCTGGCGTCAGTATGGTGTGGTTTGGCAACGAAAACCAGAGACTGAAAAACTAGCCTAATATAGAGAAATGGACAGATGAAGAGCCCATTAGAGGTGACGCATTCCACAGGATAAATTTCACACGGATGATTGGAATTTCTCAATAAAAGGGTAAGAGAACTTCAAATTTCCTGAACTACGTTTTGGAGGTCAAATCAAGAATGACCAGTTTATATATTTGGAGAGCAAAGAAATTCTCTTTATAAAGAGCAAGTCGTACATACGTGAATATATGTGAAAACAATACATAAATGTGATTTTTATAAATTTGCTGGGCATCTTAAAGGGGAGTTTTGGATTTAACGAATACTTAAATGATAGATATTTATGAGCAAAACAGTAAGCTTATATAATCAAATGCAGGCTGATAACACCCCCTGAGTCACTTTAATAAAAGTTCAGTACCCCCCAAATAAAAGGCTAAAAACACGGTAGCATTTTATACAAAGGAATCAGAAAATAAAATGGGCATATGAGAATACTAATTGTCACTAATGGCACAATGTTCCAAGAATTCTTTTTCTTTTCTTTTCTTTTTTTAAATTAAGTAGGCTCCAGACCCAACATGGGGCTCGAACTCATGACCCAGAGATCAAGAGGCACATGCCCTGCCGACTGAGCCAGCCAGGCACCCAGGAGGAATTCTTCTTAACAAGCATTCTAAACATACAGCACAGTTTTGCTCTTTCATGATAACGAAACATACAGGATGTCTTATAGATACATAATAAACATTTGTTGAATTATTATAGAAAGCTGGTGCATCTTAAAAAAAACCAATGAAGTGGAATGCATTCTTATTCATTTCCTTTGAAAAGATCCAACTCTACCTACCATATTTTACAGAGGTTTTATGCACTCTCTATTGACTCTTTTGCCATTTTTCCCCATTAAAAACGTGAATTCTTTTTAAAAAGTAGAAAAGCTTGTCATAAATTAAAGTTAGTAAATGGCCACCAGACCTATAGGTCAACTAGGAGAAGAGAAAACAATCTGCAACATCACAGGAGGCTTATAAAACTTTCATTTTCTTTCTTTCTTAAAAAATAATTTTCTTACATTTAAACTTTGACCATTTGCATGAAACTTACTAACTAAATAAAATAACTGGGAAAGCTAGCAGAGTCGTCCCAGGAGATTTATCCTGAAATCAATACCTATTTACCAGTCTCAAAAGATAGAGTGTTTTTAATAATTTTACTCAGAGCGAGGAAAAAAACCTCATTAAGATTTCTTATTATGAAACTCATTTTTAGACTAAAATTTAAATGTTCCTTAATTAAAGTGTGTCGACGCTATTAAATTTACAAAAACTTAATAAATATCCAGCTCCATTGGCTTTCAACTCTGCTATAAATCAGAATCCCCTGTGAAACTTTAAAAATATCCATGGAATCAAAATCTCCCAGGTAGATTCAGAACACCCTGCTTCTTTAAAGCTTCACAAGACCTTTAGGAACACCAGTTAGGAGTCTGATCCTATCCTTTGGCATGTGTCTCCTGATACCCCGGTGTATTCCTGATGGTGTCTACTCTACAAGGTGTAGGGAAAGCAAGGATGTTGGAAACATTATATCCCCATTAAGGATGGGAAGCACTTAGTTACAATGAAGTGAGGTAAGTGTTAGACAGAGGTAAACACACAGAGTGCTCTGGAGCAATAATGAAGAACCCCTGAACCAAAAAGCTATGTGAGAGCTCTCACATCTCCAAAAATGAGAAGCATTCATACTCTCTTCTTTTGCCTACCAGCCTTGCTCCTCAAGAAGCCTGAGCCAGCCAAGGAATGATCCACTCTTACCGCATGTTAGAACATCGACCATTGGGTGGAGTATACAGTCTAATTACTAAATTGAGTCTGGGGTATAACAGTAGGACCAGAAAGTCACTGGGCTGTTAATTTCCATACAGAGGCAGGGGAATGCTCAGCCCCACGAGATGACAGGAAGAGGCAGTGGGAGAAAGACACAAATTCAGCTGCTTTATACTCACCCCATATGGGTTGAACTTGTTCAAGGTCCCCTCGATCAAGGGCTGTACAGCAACACCATGACGAATGATGTAATCTAGAGTGAAAGGCTGAAGTTACTTTATTTCTGAACTTTTAATACAATAAATTGCTCCCCATTTGCATTCTGATGGTTATATGTGAACATTGTTAACATTTCATTTTATTAAATTCTGGAATATATGAACAATATGGACTATAGACTCCTCATGTCCAAAAGCTTTCATCATATACGATCTGGTCCTTTTAACTATCGTCCTTCAAACATCCTTCAAACAGAGAGATAAAACTTAACAGTCTTATAAAATTTTCCCCTTGTGATTTTCTAACATTAAATCCTAAATTCAATTGTACATGTTGTTATAACTTAAAGAACAATCCAAATGTCAAGGCACGTTATATCTCCACATAGTCAAAGATACAAAAAGCATAACACTCCCATCCTAACTCTTCCAAAAAAGTTAATCCACGTGGAAAGGTTGGGTGGGAGCTCATGGGACTAAAATTTGTTTGACTCTAGTAAGTACTTACAAGAAACCTCTTGAGAGCTGGATATCTAAAGTCAGATCAAGTCAAATCCACAAATTCATTGAGGCAACACTATGGATTAAAGAAAGAAAGAGCAGATGTCTCTGCCTTCAAAACCGCGACAAGTCAGAGAGATGTATACCATATAGAGATCAGCAGTAATCAGGACCCTTAGACTAGAACATGGCTGTGTCTTGTCTTTCCCTTCCTTCCTTCCTGCTTTTATCCTAAGCTTCAGACAAAATGGGCCATGCAACCAACCTCCGCCCCAAATGTGGCTACCACACATCCCAGCATATGCTCTATAAACATCATTCCTGCTTCAGAAATCCTATAGATTCTTCAAGGTCTGTTTCAAAGACATGTTCATGCTGAGCCCACATTGGATGTGCTCTTTCCCTCCAATGAGCTCCCATCTCATTAAAGAACAAAGTCACCAACCACATCCCATGAAACAGCAGTGAGGAAACCAACCATCAAATGACTGATTATCACGGATGCTACCTTCCCTCTCAAGCACTATACTTTGTCCTACTTCAGTGCCAATAACAGCGTGATTTCTCCCTAAGAAACATCCAGAGAAGGAGGAAAAATGTATAGAAACTTCAGCTCCTTCATCTAAAGCAAATGGATTTTTGAAATATGTTATTTGCAGTAATTAAAATCTTTCAAGGTTTTCAATAAACGAAAAACGTAACAATTAAAAGAAAACCACATACACAAACGTCAGGGCACCTGGGTAACTCAGTTAAGTGTCTGCCTTCAGCTCAGGTCGCCATCCCAGGGTCCTGGGATCCAGCCTGGTTTCAGCAAGGAGTCCACTTCTCCCTCCCCCTCTGTTCCTTCCCACCCTCGCCCCCCACCCCACACTTGGCGCGCTCTCTCTCTCTCTCTCTCATGCTCTCTCTTTCTCAAATAAATAAAATCCTAAAAAAACCCACAAATGTCTCCCCAATGCACGAATTAATGGACTCAAAATCACAAATGCTTCTAAGACGCAGGTTAAAATTCAAGTAACAGAACACTAGGCATGCAATAGTATGGCCCCCACACAAATACTTGATATAAACATCATGAGACGTCTACCCACTAGCTAGACCTGATCCACAAACATCTTTCATTGGCTCATGAAAATTTTTTAATAAAAAAATATATAGGGCGCCTGGGTGGCTCAGCTGGTTAAGCGACTGCCTTCAGCTCAGGTCATGATCCTGGAGTCCCGGGATCGAGTCCCGCATCAGGCTCCCAGCTCCACGGGGAGTCTGCTTCTCCCTCTGACTTTCTCCTCGCTCATGCTCTCTCTCACTGTCTCTCTCTTCTCTCAAATAAATAAATAAAATGTTTAAAAATATATATATATATAAAGCCACATCTAAACATCAGTAAAAGTAATGTTAAAAAAACTTCAAGCATCTCTTACACATGTAACAGATCTGGCAACAGAAGGTAAACTTTGTCTTGTTGCAAAGACAGGTTCAGGGCCAGCAGTGTGTGGGCTGCAGAGGGGAGCACGACATCTATTTGCCCAGAGTATACTCCCTCCCGGGGGAGTACGTTTGCAAATGCACTTGACCCACTACCTCCCTGACTTAAACAATCAGAGTTTAGCACCACTGGTTCAATGCCTAAATGTCCATATGCTTCAGGAAACGTTTATGAAAACATTTTGTTAAAAGAGCAGGCGTTATAGTCTAAAAAATCTGCTACTTAGTCTGCTTTATTTATTAAGATGTACTAGCATCCTATCTTATATAAATTTTTAACTCAGAAGCAAATGTTTGACGATGGTAAATAAAAAAATGTCGAAAAGGAAAAACAAATCTGTTACAACTGGCTATCTGCTCTCAAATAGTTACAACAAAATTCATGACCCAGTTGCTTATTTTCTTCATTGCATTCATCTGTCTAGGGTTGAAAACTTGTGCTATTTCTTCAGATGGTCTTTAGTTGAAAGGGACATCTATAGAACTCAAAATAAGTATGTCTTGTCGACGTTAAAATATTAGGAATATCTAAAATAGCTACCTTTAAGCTTAAAGAACTATGTGTATATATGTGTAAAATTATGAAAAAGCAAAAAATAATTAAAACTTAATTTTATATTTCATATATTAGCTTAAAACATAATTTATGAGTATCAAGGATAACAGCCATACCACCGTGAGCTTTTAATTTATTGTTCATTAAAAAGTTAACCTTTCATCAGCTTCTATGGCAATATTTTGAAAAACCGAGTTTGGAGCAGTCTTCTTTTTCTTTTCTTCAAAGAACCAAATGGAACAAGCTTAAAGTTTACCCAGAAGCGCAGACCACTTGTTCTAAAATATACTAAACTAAATTCTTTATTCTATCATGAAGTCTATGAATTTCACATCTTAAAATTTTCTCCATTCACACATTTTTTCTTTTGAAAACAGCATGTGTGAGCAACACATATTCACAGCTGAAATTGTTTTCTTTGCATCTTAGAAAGATGATGAAAAGTTCACATGCATCTTCTTTCCCCAAATTCAGAAACAGATGGTAGGGTGATTGCAAAATCACCTAGTCAGTCTGTTATTAGGCAGCCTCTGGTACCGTAGGATTCTGTTCTCATAGATCTTTTTTTCATCCTACAAATGAACCCCCGAATTCCCATAATGTTATAAGCGTATCCCCTTGTGCCATACTCTTGCTCCATGAATTGCACAATTTCAGCAACCACTTTCTTTCCTAATGGTTTCTCCCTCCTCCTTCTACATCAACAGTGGTGTGACCCAGCCCCTCCTGTTCCCCAACTACACATCCTCCTATCTGATGAGAGAGTTAAAGCAGCTTATTAAATAGCAGTAAGCTGAGCTGCCAAACCATATCCCTGGGAGAGGATGAAGAGTATATATAAACCCTTCCAGAAAGTCTCCTCACCTACCAACCTGCAATGAGTCTGAAAAGTAAGGGCATAGTCCTTGTTAAATCTTACACTTCTTTATTTCAAACTCCCCCCCCAACCATTATCTTGACGTACAAACTAGAAATCCCTGAAATCATCTTCTGAAAAGAAGGAAAATATTAATTGGCAGCAAAAAGAACACATAGTTCACAACTGCTTCTGATGCCTCATAGCAATTAGTACAGATGGATGTATTTTCATTAGAAAGAAGATACAAATACATTTCATTCTAGTTCCCACTCCTGACCATTTATTCTTCAAAACAATAAGATTCAAAGAAAGTGAATGAAATGCCCATCAGAGGTTCTACTCCCTACCCCAGACAACAACAATATTCTTCTACAGAGAACATCTCTATTTTGTGGAAGGGGAAATTCCTCTCCTTTCCTACACATGTCAATGGTTATTTCCTGCCCTGATAGCATATCATCACTTGTTTGGATTTAAACTTCAGGGGAAAATGAGTGATAGGAAGAGATAAATCTTAGTCTACAAAACTAAACTATCATGTAACAAAAACCAACCTATGATTGGTGAAGACATAAAATCATATGAAGGATGATTTTATTTCCTTAAGGTAGCTAATCAGAAAGGATGCCTGCTCTGTAATATGGTTTTAAGGATAAATGAGGTATTACAAAAGAAATACTTAACACTGTTCTAACACAGAACAAGCACATGCATTTTTTGGTAAACATTTATACATAAATATAAATGTTTATATATATATATACATATATATACATATGTATATATATATATATATACATACATAAATTGCCAGTGAGTCATTCTGTATGGAAGGTCAAACTGGTTTCCTATACCTACTGGCATTTCCACTACTAGCCCTTTGTTCCACAAAGGCAGAAGCTCCCAAGAAACGGATCATAAAATAAAATTTTCTGTTCAATTCTACCCTATAGTCATATACAGCCTATTCAATTTCTACTCTATATATTGAAATAAGCCTCCTTGTTCTCAGCTGAACTGAATTTAGGAAAATACATGAAATTAGGCCTGCTATTTATGCTTGCCCATTTTTCTAAAAAATATGCTATCTGATCTAAATGAATTTGTCCTGTTCCAGATTTTTTTTCCTACCTGCTTTGGAGCAAACTATAAGGTTGAGGCTGAGGTTTGTTGAATGTCTCACAACAGGGGCAACTTGGAAAGTGTATCCAAATAACATCAAACTATTGTAAACAGTTGCTGTTGGTAGATGCAACCCACGTGAATATGAAAAATTGCTTAGGTTTGTTACAATCTAAGTGAGGAAAGGGGTGAACACCTTTTAAAAAAAGGTAAGCCACTTGTGTGACTCATTGTAGAATTCTTCTTTCGATGTATGTCAAAGACGAGGACTCAGCTGTCACCACAGCAAGTGTGCTTGATACAGAATTAGTTGTGAGTCTCAAAGAAGCCAAGGATTAGATGGAACAAAGAGCAGAGCAGTGATGAGGCGGGCTGGGCCCCAACACTCACTCAGACACATTTGGCTTGTCAGCTGCAGACATACACCTGTTTGTAGACGACTCACCCAACGACCCCAGGAAGTTTCACAAAGGACGAGGTCTTAGGCAAGTCTGAAACTCAAATTCCCTTTGTCAAGAACCCTCATTTCTTTTCAACAAACACTTCCCCGCCTTGGGTTTATATAATTCTGATATCGTTAATGTGATTTAAAACCACCAAAGCAAACGTTTGCAATGGAAATCATCATGACAGAAAACAAGCTGGTGTTTACTTTTTTAAAGCGTGTGTGTCTGTGTGTATGTGTATGTGTGTGTGTGTGTGTGTACCCTCCACACCCCAAAACCACCTTACCTGCAAAGCAACTTCTAAATCCACTCGATTTTGAGTCTCTCCATTGAACAAATTAACTAAACAGCCTGTACGAGTGAGTTCTCTATTTGACACGGCCATTTGTGCTTTTAGGTTGTACTGTTTCGTTCATACTAATGTTAAAGCATGTGTACTGAAGTTCACAAAAATGTAGGAAACTATAAGAAGGCAACACCATTTGATTTAAATTTAGATTATGGTTCAGTTCCAACCTTTACAGAAAATGTGCCTTTCTTAGGAAAGCCAGAGAACAGGGAGGTAGGACCAGCCATGGCCAACCAGCAACCCTCAGCCAGACTGAAAAGAAGCATCTCTCTCTCCTCCAGATAGAATCTGGTCTGATTTACCCTTGGAAGACGTCTACAGGGTGGCAGACCCTTAATAACTGTAATAATTATGATTATACAAGCACTCCGCAAGGCCCTTAACTTATTCCCCTGTCATCTCCTACTCTAATCATATCATCTCATAGAAACTAGGCGATGAGACAGGTAAGATAATAATAGAAAAGTAACAAATAAAACAGTATATATAACAGCAAAAATAGCAGTTATTGTCTTTTTGGGGGTATATGACTTGAAAAGTCTACTAAGTGCTTACACATACAGTCATCCAATCTTCTTGATAACCAGAAGAAACGAGTACAGTAATTATCCTTCTCATGCTACAGATGATAAAATTGTAGCATTCTGAGGACAAGGGACAGTGCAGGGAGGAGGATAGTGAGGGAATCCCAAAGAGTGCAGATAAATGGTAGGTCTAGAGAGCAACTGGTTCTGGAAGACTCCTGAGAAGATGGAAGAGGACAGGAAGGAAGAAAGGGGAGGGGAGGGGAGGAGATGGAAGGGAAGGGGAGGGAAAGGGAGAAAGGAAGGAAAGGAAAGGAGAACATGAGACAAGTATTAATTCTGAGGAAACAAAAAAAAACAACAAAAAACGAAAATATTGTCATTCACTAAATGGTTCAGCCGTGAGTAAAATTTACAGTCAAAACACGTTAATATCGAGTACTAATATGACCAAAATTTGAATGTGATTGTCTTGGGAGTATAAGGAAGGAGATTTTCTATAGTAGGAAGTAAATTCTAAAAGCCAAAAAGCAAGACACAGAAGTCTAAGCATGGTGTTTAGAAATAAATTGGAAGTAAATAACAGGGGGGGGAAAACTGGCGTAAAGAGTGGAAAATGCTTGCCTCTCAAGAGTGGGAAGCTGGGAGGCACAGGGCGCTGATGACTGCTCTGATTTAATCAGTCTTGGGAGCCATGTGATTTTCTAAAGGACTGAGATATTACAAAAACTTCAAAACTCTTTGATGACACAGGAATGCAACAACTGTGTAAATCGTATAAAAAAAACAAACAGCGACTCTATCTAAGCTGTCCTTTATCTCTACTGTACTTTGGTGTTGAGAACAGGCGGATTTGCCGGTCGGAACAAAGCCAGTTCAAGTACACCCACAGCCACGGGGCTGACAAAAAAGACAGTAAGAAGCTGGAAGATAAATGAAATTGTGCTTAGATTTTCTTATTTTGCCTCAGAAAAACATACTGAACTTCTTGACTGCTTAGAAACCCAGTATTAAGGGGCAAGAGTGTGGGAGACATTTTACTGGAAATCCTTCTTGACAGAGAGCAGATGAGTCTAGTCTAGAGTAGAACCAGTCCTGGAGAATCAGAAGATTCCAACAAAGAGATCGTGGAGGAGGGATGCTGACTGCTTACACGAAGGAATCACATCAATGGTACCGAACTTTTGGGCAACGACAAAGGGGACTTAAGGCACAGTGAAGTGTGAGGGGACACAGAATCACTTCCACCTTCTAGACACTGTCCTGGTAAATGATGAAGGTACACACTCTGTGTGGGTGAGATTACCCCCTAGGGGGTAAAAATGGGTTCTTACAGGGCAAATAAAAGTGGTGGAGATTGCATTGATTTCCAACTCGCCAAATGGCCACATTTTAAAAACAGATTAACAGCAAGTATAGGCTATTAAATTTTCATGGATTAGATAGGCTATTAGGATCAAAACAAACAAACAAACAAAAACCAAAAAAAAAAAAAAAAAAAAAAACCACTGAAAAGGCTCCTTAGGGGGGTGATAATGAGGAAAATCCAGATGAGAAACACTGAATTCAAAGAAAATTAACAGAAAAAGAATGGCTGGAGAACTTTGGAATGGAAATTGGTGAAAATTGAGAAGGACCTTACAATTCTGGGAGCACAAGAGAATTTTGTGGTTAAAAAACATAGGCAAGGTTATTATCAGCCACCTAATAACACACACCAAAACAGTCTTTAAAGTATTAGAGCGGGATGCCTGGGTGGCTCAGATGGTTAATCGGCTGCCTTCAGCCTAGGTCATGATCCCAGGGTCCTAGGATCGGGTCCCATATCAGGCTCCCTGATCAGTGGGGAGCCTGCTTCTCCCTCTGCCTCTCTCTCTCTCTCTCTCTGTCTCTCATGAATAAATAAAATCTCCAAAAATAAATGAATAAACAAATAAGTAAATAAAATAAAACGTTAGAGCTGTAAATACCCTCAAAGCAGAACTGCTCTAGTACCTAGACCAATGAGCCTGTTTTAACAAAAGATATTCTCTCCTCCGTGAACTTCTTAATACCAATCCCATGCATCTCACTGCCTTTTAGAGATCAGTAAGTCAAGCTCATGACAACTCAAAAATCTACCGGACAAGGGCTTCTATGTGATCCCAGTAAAATATCTTCCTAACTTTCCAAATACCTGCTTCGAAGCCACACTTGTACAAACATTGTTTCCCACTTGGATTCAGAAGCTAGACAAAGTCTTTCTTCTACATGCCTGGTTTCAAGACCTGAGAAATGGGAAAAATTCAGGCCCCACCGAGTTCTTGGCGCTGCTGAGACAGCTCCTACACTAGAATGTGTGCGTGCATTTGGATCTGCAGTTTCCAGAGAAACAGTGTCTCTAGCAAATGCCTTCTATCCAAACATCATTTGAGCAAAATGTACATTATTAGGAACGTTGGTCTTCTCCTGAATATGCCCATGGATCAGCACCCTTCAAACCAGATTACTTACTATAATATTTGTTAAAGCTACTTCTCAATAGAAGAAAAATTAGTTGATCCACTTAAGCCTCAAGCTCCACGAGGGCGAGACCCTGTCTTCTTTCTCTGACACTCCTTCCCCAGCCTGGATCAGCACCCTGGCACCAGCGACTGCTGAAAACTAACTGAGGAATGAAAAAAATAGAATACATTCTCTTCAAGTATATTTAGCAATATTTTGAGACCTAGATTTTGTTGTGAGGAAACCTAATAAAGTATAATACTTAATATATTTTCAAGAGCCTCCAAATAACCAAACCATTGGAAATCATATTCGCCAAATAATGTAGAAAATTAAGGATCTTGTGACATTTCAAGAACATCCCAGGCCAACATACACTTGATCATCTGTCACATTTCATATCGTGGACACATAATAGGTACTCACTCTTGATTCTTATTGTAATGTACAAATTCAGAAAACTCCAATTTTGTCTTCCCCTTCCATTTTATAACCTAAGAAACTTCCTGACTTCCTTTTAAACACATATGCTCGTTTATCATTAAGTAAATGAGCATTTATGAAAATAGGATTTTTGAAAATTAGAAGGCAGCAAGTTACTTCCCTCACGGAGTTGTAATAGGAAAATAGAGGAAAATAGCATTACTGGAAAAGAGGCTAGGCAGACTCAAAGTAAATGTGAGTGAATGTGCTAGTTTGTTTCATTGTTTTTTCCAGTCTGGAATCCTGTAGTTCATTGTTAGTGATGCTACCAGTGATGATTTTAAGATGAGTGTACAAAAGAGAAGGTCATGGTCCAAAGAACAACATGCGGTGGGTTTGTCGGGTTTTGCTTCTGTAACAAGAAACACAAAAGCTGCACTGAATTCATTTATTCAGTTAGTGTTTGTTGTGAGCCTACTGTGGGCCAGGCAGTGTTCTAGGAACCAGAGATTTAAAGATTAAAAAAAAAAAAAAAGATCTGGGCCACCTGGGTGCCTCAGTCAGTTAAGCATCTGCCTTCAGCCGAGGTCATGATCCTGGAATCCTGGGATCAAACCCCAAGTCAATCACCCCGCTCAGCAGGGAGTCTGCTTCTCCCTCTCCCTCTGCCCCTTCCCCCACTCATGCTCTCTTTCTCACTCACTCTGTCTCTCAAATAAATAAATAAAATCTTTTAAAAAAGGATTGACTTCTTGGTTTCAGAGAACTCATGCTGCAGTGATTATAAGCAGACAATAAGTGAAAAGGTAATACACAAGATGTCAGGTGGCGATAAATGCTATGAAGAGAAAGATGGCAGACTGAAAGGGTGAATAATGGAAAAGAGTGCATGCCATTTCAGATGAGGACATCACGGCATGCTTGGTCATGGGACCCAGGAGGAAGACCTAAAGTAAGTGAAGAAGCAAACTGTACTGATTTCTAGGGAGTGTTCCAGACAGAAGAGTTCATGCAAAGACTCCGAGGTGGAATGTTCCTGGTACAGACAAAAACAGCAGAGTCTCCCCATGTCAGGTAAGTTTTGTCTGCCCAGCTTGCTTTGCATCTCCATCTCTTTAAATCTTACTGGTCCTTTAAAGTATCTCTCCAGTGAAATGCCAGCAACTAAGAAGTTCCTGGAATCCCTCCAAAAAGATCTGGCTTCTCTACCCTTTGAATCCCAAGAATAACTTGGCTCCAATAACTCTATTTTACAAATTAACATTTTTGTACATTATAAACACGTATCTAGGGGCAAGACTTGCAACAATTTATACAGACCCTTCTGAACGTAGCTGCCCTAAAACAAATATGTCCAAGCTGCTTTGGAAGTCAAAGACAGCATCTACAGTTGGTGTGAGATTTCTCAATTTTGAAGAGTCGGTGAGTACTCCTTCTTTATAGGTTGGTCTGGTTTGGACTTGGAAAACACACAAGATGCTACCCTCAGTCTTCTAAAAGACAAGCTGAATTTCAGGCTCTGCCTGGTTACTTCTGTGCTGAAAAGAGGATAGATAGGTGGGATCTTCATTAGCAGGATCTGAGCCAGCTTTCCACTCTGTAATGGTAATGTTAATCTTGGTTTACACATTAAGAGTTGCCCAATATAACTTCTGTTTATGTTTCATTTTCTTTGGATTCCTGCAACCAATAGTAGATCAAACGAAGTACTCAGGCTGGGTTTCTAGCATCTTTGTTTTTTCTGTCACCACAAAAACAAAAACAAAAACAAAACAAAACAAAACAAAAAACTTTGTTTCTCACACATCTGGAATAGTAGCACATTCCCTAGATCCACCACGTGTGTTCATCTAGATCTCAACTCACGAAGTCTATTTTAACTTCTTTTTTTAAATTTATATAAAGAGAACACTGGTCAAAGTATGGCAGAGAATTTCTATTCTAGCTCTTATCATATCTCATATTTTATAATGTAGATATTATAAGGTATTATAAATAAAAGATACTGTAAGGCAATATCTTACATCATAATGTCAGCAATATATGTGACTTTCAAAAAGGGTTCCAAAAACAGGTTGCCCTGTGTTTAAAAGGAAACAGAGCAGGGAGTCACATTAAAAACTAAATGCCAGGGCACCTGGGTGGCTCAGTGGGTTAAAGCCTCTGCCTTCAGCTCAGGTCATGATCTCAGGGTCCTGGGATCGAGCTCCACATCGGACTCTGCTCAGCAGAGAGCCTGCTTCTCCCTCTCTCTCTGCCTGCCTCTGTGCCTACTTGTGATCTTTCTCTGTCAAATAAATAGATAAAATCTTAAAAACAAAACAAAACTAAACTAAATGCCAAAACAAAAAACAAAAGACAAACTAAATGCCAGGGAGAAAAGAATGGTCATATTTAAAGCATGAAATCTATGGAATATAACAGCAACCCCTACCTCTCACTCATGTGGAACTAACAACCTTTTCTCATGGCCAGTGGCTCATTTTGAACCTCTTTTTAATTTTTCAAGGGTTGACCCATTCACTGGACACACAAATGCAGATGTCTGCCATCTAGTGGCCAAAATCAGTATCAGCAGACTAATTTTTCTAGAGAATACTCAATATTTTTTTGAGAACAATTCAATCTTAGCCCTAAGTTTAAAAGGTAGGGGAAAAGCAAAGCATAGGAAAGTCACACATCTAACTGGACATGCTGTTCTAATACCTTTATCTCTCTGTTCTTGACACTAATTTAAGGCAGGCCTCATTAGAACCCCTTGGGATGGGGCATCTTGGTGGCTCAATGGGTTAAGCCTCTGCCTTCGGCGCAGGTCATGATCTCGGGGTCCTGGGATTGAGCCCTGCATCAGGCTCTCTGCTCAGTGGGGAGCCTGCTTCCCCTCCACCCCCCGCCCGCCTCAGTGCCTACTTGTGATCTCTGTCAAATAAATAAAATCTTACCAAAGGGGAAAAAAAAAGAAGAACCCCTTGGGACTAGAGATCCTACGGACTTTCACAAAGATAGAAGTTCCATGAAGGCAGCCTCTTGCCCTGTTTATTCATCCCTTTATCTCTAGCACCTAGAACAGTGCCTGAAACAATTAAGGCACTTAATAAATTTAATGAACTAGTGAATGACCAGCGGAGGAACGGGAGACAGACCAGACTGTGGGCTGCCTACCACAAAAATTTCTACAATTCTAAAGAACAGCATGGTTGATAATTTTATTTAATTCTCTTAAAAATTAATATAATACTTTGAAATTATGAAATGCTATCAATTGTATTACACATGCTTTTTAAAACTTGCTTATTTCTAGATCTATATAGAATGCTTTCTAATCAATGAAGAGAACGATTCTATGCCTATTTTTATGAATATCAATAACTGAATTATTAGGCACACATGCAGCAGTTCTAGACTATTTTGTCTCACTTTCTTGACATTGTGTTCTTCATATCAATAATATATGTGATATACTGGCTCAGAAAGGTAGTCCTTAAATATAGCAATACAAACATGCACAAACTATGGTCTGCTTATCACAGCTCCATAATACAATATAATCAAGAAACAAAGAAAAAAATTGTTGAGGACTGCCTATATTTGAGATAAGAACTTCTATTTTTTTTCTTAAAGATTTTATTTATTTGACAGAGATCACAAGTAGACAGAGAGGCAGGCAGAGAGAGAGAGGAGGAAGCAGGCTCCCTGCTGAGCAGAGAACCCGATGTGGGGCTTGATTCTGGGACCCTGGGATCATGACCTGAGCCGAAGGCAGAGGCTTAACCCACTGAGCCACCCAGTCGCCCCAAGAACTTCTATTTTAATACCACCTGTGAACACATATCCATATTTTTTAAAAAACACAACATACATTTAGATACAATGGAGTATATTTGATGAAAAGAGTTTCATCTTATTTCTACACCTGAGATCTCAGTCCTTGCTCGATTGTGTTTAAATTCCAGTGGAAAAGAGCACTCCACCCTTCCTCAAAGCCTGAGAAACACCCTAAATTGAATATGACTCATCTTACCAGAGTGAACAGCCTAAGATAATGTACCCTTTGCCAACCCAGCTACTCAGAATCTACTCAGGGAAAAAAAAAAAACAAAAAAAAAAACAACAACAGTAAATGTATCTCTCTCTCTCTCTCTCTCTCACTGTTAATCTTCAACTAGTGGGTCTTAAAATTTACAAGCAGAAGTAGCATTTGAGGTATTTATTTAAAATGCGGACTCACAGAACCTGACCCTATTCTGATTCAGCTGGTCTGGTTTTAATCCCCAAGGCTGCATTTTTAACAACCACCCCAGACGATTCTGGTGCACTCGATCTTGGGCTTTACATGGCTCTAGACACTTCACTACTTAAAAAAAATTTTTTTCTCTACCAATCATCTTTTATTGGGTATTAATTCCTTTTTTTTTTTTAAGATCCTATTTATTTATTTGAGGGAAGCGGGGGAGCACTGAGCTGTGTGACCTGGGGGGGTAGGGGCTGAGGTTGTCCAAGCAGGCACTGGATCCCAGAACCCCGAGATTATGACCTGAACTGAAGGCAGACACTCAACCAACTGAGCCACCCAGGTGTCCTGAAACATTTCTGGCGGTTACAAGAATCCCTCAGGATGATCAACCAGTAATGACTACTTCAAAAATATAATTAGTTGGTGAGAGGAGCCATATGTGGAGGTTGTTACCCGACAGGACCGTGCCTCTTAAAATGTTAGGGTCACCAGTGTAACCATTATATCTACGCAGACAACCCTCCAGGCAAGTGAAACTCTGAGCCTGACCTGGGATAATTATGTTCTGTAGGATACTCAACACGAACTGCTTACTGTTGATTAATATAGAAAGCATTTTGTCATTTATCAAGATACACTGAAACCTGCCACACCTCGTATTTAATTTTCCTCTCTAAAAGGAGTAGTAAGAGAGAATTCACTCCACAACAAATACATAATGAAAGTCTATTATGTGCCAAGTACTATTTTTGGCCCATGGGATCTATCAGTGAAAAAAAAACAGAACATCAAACTCTCTGCCCATACAGGGGCAGATTTCATGAGCTCCTCTTTCAGATTTTACACCATGATGTCCTAGGTCTAGAAAAATAGGTAATGGTGGCTCCTGCTGAGACACTGAAAATCTAAAGGAAAAACCTGCTATTTACATAATTTGGTTCCAGTGCAAACAGGTCCAGCAAAATGTTAGAGCAGGCACGGGAACAATACAGTCGAGGGGTGTGAGGATTGAAAAGGTGAATTTTCTCTGGGAAGGTGGGGCCGCAGCACCTGTGGGCCTGCTCACAGTCAGAGCAGGGCTGCCGCTCAGGAAGCACGGGTGTCTGGACAGACCCCTGGAGGCAGCCAGAGCCAGGCCCACGCAAGGACCCTCCAGCCAGCTGACCGGCCGCAGTGCCACAGCAGAGGGAAGCAAGCAAGACGGAACTGACATTTGGGTCGAGTGAAACTGGAAATGACTGTGACCTCCTTATAGAACAGGGAAAGGGAAAAGCAGACAATGCGGGAAGACAGGTTCGAGGCCACGGGGGACTGTGCGAGGGGGAGGTGGGAAACGCCTGCCTCAAGGAAGAGGCCGCGGCAAGAGGAGGGAAGGAATGGATCGGGCAGCTCAGGAAAATCCATCAGGATGAAGAGACTGGGCCAGAACAGTGAGGGCATGGAGGAAATACAAATTCAGAAGGTTCGAGCCTGAGATCCCAGGGTGGTTGTGATACAATCAATTAATACAGGAAAACGGGAGGCATGGCATATTTTGAGGACATTGTCCAAACGGAACATTAGAGGGGCTCAGGTGATATTCTCTGTGGAAATGTCCAACAGAGTGCCAGAAACAATGTCCCACACTCAAGGGAAGAGAACTGGGTCTGCCGTCACCAAAGCCCCAAGTACGGTTGAGATCTCCAGCTGGAGAAGGCAGACAGAGAGCAGGCAAGATGACTCCTGGGGAGAGATTTGGCATGGATGAACACAGAAACCCGGACGTGGAGTCCGAAGACCCAGGCTTACTAAGTTTGGGTGAATCACTTAATGTCTTGGGACCTCGGTTTCCTCAAATATAAGACATAAAATGTAGAAATGAGCTTCATACAACTTCACTAGCTAAGACCACAGCAGTCTCATTCATCAAGAGTTGGCCACTTCTTGCCTGCCATGGGTCCTTCCAGGTTTTTTCTTCAGGAGACATAACCAGCTTCACGGACTGGAGGCTCCCCCAACAGACTCCACCCCTCCCACTACCTAGGCAAATGAGCTTCTGGAATTCTACCACAAAACTGATTTTTCAAAAATTGAGAAATATGATAGCAGTGGCAAAAGTCATCTTTATTAAAAGTTGTCTCTCCAGGGGTACCTGGGTGGCTCAGTAGGTTAAGCCTCTGCCTTTGGCTCAGGTCCTGATCTCAGGGTCCTGGGATCAAACCTCGAATCAGACTCTCTGCTCAGTGGGGAGCCTGCTTCCCCCTCTCTCTCTGCCTGCCTCTCTGCCTGCTTGTGATCTCTGTCTGTCAAATAAGTGAATAACATCTTTTTAAAAAGAGAGAGAGAGTTTTCTCTCCAAAATTCTGTTTCTAGACAAATTTTGATTTTGACTTCTACAGAATTTTCTTCTGAACAAATGCCTTTTAGTGTGCATTCACTTATTGACATTCTAAGACATAGTACATATGACCTTTAGTTTTTCCTTGGCACTTCTCCCTAAGTTGCAGTTTTGTTAAATATGCAAAATGATTTTGTTAGATCTTTGTTAAAGATTTTCTGGTTCTTTTTCCTCTAAGTTTAGATTCACTCATGAAACAAAAACTAATATATGGGTATATACATGTATGTTAGATAAATAAATATTGTCCACATTCAGAATTCAAAGTGAATCATCCGTTCTTTACAGATCTAAATTATGTGAAAGTTTAAATTTCAATATAAAATTCAGCTATCTGAGAGTACACGTCATCAAACATGATGACTGTAATCTAGCATCAAATATGAGTGACCATTATATTTCCACCAGTCCACCAGCCAACATTAGCCTGAAGGTATGAGAGTAGTTTGTGCCTACTGGGGAGTATTATGCCTTACTCTTACAAATCCTAAGTGGCTAATCTTGGGGGCAGAGAAAATGCTGAATAAAAACATGCTGATCAGAATTTCAAAGCAAATGTATTTCTATACTGCTGGGCCATCTGAAGTGGATTGATTTTTATGCAATGAAATCAGTAGACTTTATGGATTTTGCTGCGGATTAAAAAAAAAATAAGGAGGTAGATTTACAGTTAAAGTTAGGTCACAAATCGATTATTATCTCAGTTTTGTATAAAGTAGATGTGAGGATGTATATAGAAAAATATGAGAGCGCTGGCGTGCCTGGCTGTCTCAGTCAGGAGAGCTTGTGACTCTTGATCTCGGGGTCATGAGTGCAAGCCCCACATTGGGTGTACAGCTTACTTTAAAAGAGTATCAGAGAATCATGCGTCAATTCGTTAACCGTAGTTTTCTTATGGGGGCACTGGGTCATGACAGACTTTTTCTTTCGACATCATATATATTGTTGGAATGTTTGATTTTTGGTACAATCTCTATTACCTTCTTAATGAGAAAACAGCCAATATACTATATTTACATATTTTATATGCAATTGAGTATACTGACATTTACAGGAAGACTCCATATAGGGTCCTTTAGGGCAAACAAGGCCAAATGAGACATGACATTTTTAAGGACTTTGCACTCCAGTGTTTGAAATAATTTACACACACAAATGAGTAAATGGGGCCAGTGATGACACTGAAAATCCCATAAAGTACTAAAAGATGAATTCCTAGTAAGAAATGTCAGTTCAAGCATTCCTTGACAAATTGCTAAAATCTGGGCCCATGAGGATGTGGAAGAAAGGGCATTCTATGCAGCATAAGAACCCATGAAAGTCATGAAAATGGCAGAGCGTATACAGAACAGCAAGTGCTAAGGGTAAAGGGAAAGGCGACCTTGAGACTTGGAATCGAATTTAAAATGTAAATCCAAGCTACAGAACAAGTGAAATGGCAGCTGAATGCGGATGTAATAGATTTAATTGTCATTCCGTAATAATAGAAGGGGATGTCAAAGAAGCTTTTTGAGGACAGGAGGGAAAAAATGATCAGATTCTGTCTTCAATAAAAGTGATCTGAAGCAAATGGATTAGTAGAAGAGGGCACCATCAGTGAAATCATCTGGAAAGCTCAGAGACCGTGCGAGAAAGGTGTACAGAAGGCAGGACTCGCGTCAACTTCTCCATCACCTGCACTTGTTAGAAACGTAGATTCTCAGGCCCCAGTCCAGACCTCCTGATTCAACGTTTGCCTGTTACCAAGATCTCTATGTGATCTGAATGCACACGAAAGCTGGAAAAGCAATAAATCAAGGTGCTGGTAATAGGAAAAGAAAAGAAGCCAAGAGGTTTGAGCTATTACTTGGTTGAATTATTACAATTTGGCATCTGCCTAAATGTGGGAGGCAATGGGAGAGAATAAATCAAGATTACTCAGAAATGTTGAGCTGTAGGATGGTCGGTCATGCTATTCATAGAAATAGGAAACCCCAGGAGAGCAGGATGAGGAGGAAACAGATGAAGGCTCTGTGGTCCAGCCAGCTCATGGAAATGCTCCTTCCAGGAGCCAAGCCAGGCCTGGAGATCATGAAATGGGTGTGATCCAAAGGGAGGACCCTTGGAAGCCATAAAAATAAACACAGTTACAAAAGGAGGAGGGGGTGAGAAAGGCGTGGGGGTCAACCGAGGAGAAACTCTTAGCCTTGAGCTGCTCAGGAGATGTGGTGGGGGGAAGCTGGGAGGAGGCAGAGGAGCCACGGGGAAGAGAGGCAGGAAGCATGATGCTTTGAAAATAAAGGGAGGGGTAAGGTTAGAGACTAAAGGGGACACCTGAGGAAGGACCACTCATTTTGTGACTAAGAAGTCACAGGTGACTTGGCAGGATGGTTTTTGTGAACCTGGTGAGGATGAAAGCCAGAGAACCAATGGTTAGGGTCTGAGGGTAGTGAAACTGGGTGTGTGTGTGCCTGAGTAAGCGGACATATGGAGGTGGTGGGGGAGGTAGGGGGTGGGGGCAGGGAGGGAGTGGGAGGGGTGGGTTGGATCTTAGGCACTGCATGCAAATGAATAGATTAAGAATAAAGGTGAAAATTTCACAGGGGCTTAAAAGACCAGGTTTCATTATCTTTAAGCTGTTGAACTTGAAGGATTTTCTTCTGGAAGAAAGATCAGAAGTATTTTCTTCATAATTCTCACAATGATTAGGAGGGCAAACAAGCACAGTAGGAATTAGATTTTTGGCTCAAAATAAAGAGGATCTGCTCCTCACCGCTCTCTGAAAAGGGAATAGGCTGCCTTGTGAAGGTTAATTTCTCAAAGCCTCCAGACCACATGATGCTATAGGGGATCACAAAGTAAAATGTTGTTCATCAATGACATCTGCAGCTGGCTAATTGATGGCTTCTCAAACTACATGTCCATATCCTAATCCCCCAAACCTGTAAATATTACCTTATATGGTAAAAGATGTGATAGTTAAGGCTTTTGGAAGGAGGAGCTTATCATGGATTTTCTGGGTGGGTCCTAAAGACAATCACATATATCCTTATAAGATGGGCACACAGAGAAAGAGACGCACGGACAGAAAAAGAGGAGGCAATGTGACCACAGAGGCAGAGACTAGAGGCAGGCACAAGTGAAGGAATGTAGACAGCCATGGGAAGCTACGGGTGACAAGGAAGGATTTTTCCCAAGAGTCTTTGGAGGAATTGTGCACCTGCCCCCACCTTGATTTCAGACTTCTGATCTCCAGAATTATGAGAGAATATATTTCTTCTGTTTTAGGCCATGGGAAATCAAAACGGCTCTTGACATCACCTTCCAAGTCTTAGATTTCTGGAGCTGCTCTCAACTCATGCAGATCATAAGCTCTTGGAAGGCACAGTCCTGGTTCACTCTCCTGTGAATCCAAAAAAGGATGTCCATGGTGCCTGACACATTAGGAAACAGTGAACAATGTCGGGGAGAGTTATCACAGAAATGTACACCCACATGTGTAAGTGAAAAGGAGAGATGGAAACACACAGAGCGACAATAGATAAATAACTGTTAGGTAGACAGGCGGGCGCATGGCCAGACAGACTTATTCTACTTAGGTAAGTAAATTAAAATTTACTTATACTCTCATGAAGTTAACTTCATAAATACTACCTGGGTTATCCTTTATTGTCACATTTACTCTTAAAGATAGTACAACCAGAATTTGGAGGAAGGACCTGTGGCTTGTAGTTGCTTAAATTTTCAGTTTCTCACAATTAAACGAATTAAAGGTTTTAAAATAATTTATCCCAAGAAAAGCGAAAAGATAGTTGTACTCAAGGGAAGTTGGAAAAGGTTGGCTGGGGATTTTGGGGTAAGGAAGGAAGAAAGGAGGACTCCCTATGAAGGACTATCATGGCAATTCTAGTTTTCCCACATGTCTCCCTTCCCACAAGGTGATGTACTTGGCATGTGTTGTTACCACGTGAGGACTCACAGGCAAACAAGGCAGGAGAATCTCCTCATCCATTCTATAGATGAGAACTTCTTTTCAATGCAGACAATTTGAGGGGGTCTCCACATGAGAGAAATTGTGCTTTCAGACTATTCTGAGGTTAAAAAAAAAAATGAAAATCACCAAAAAAATCGCTGTGTTCATTAACACCTCTCAATGAATACACATAGATACAGATAGATAGCTATATAGATGCACAGAACCCAGTAATATTCTAAATTCGTGTGGGTTCTTGGAATCTGTCAAATACAACTGGCTAGTTGAAACTCCAAATGGTTGTGGGTAAGAAGTTGTTCTTAGTTGAGTAGTGACTGGGTTTCTCTCCAGGCTGTGTCCCATGGGCAATTCCAGTGAGAAACCTGCTCCAAAGTGATAAGTTTAAAAAAAGAAAAAAAAGGAAAAAGGCTGTCAATGGATCCCTTCTCCTAAAGCTCACTGGCAGGATATTCTGGGAATCTAATTCTGAGGCCATAGCTACATGTCATAAATTAGAAGGCTTTAGCAGAAGAACACCTCACAACCATAAATGCATGGTCTTCTGCAGTAGACATCAGGTAGCCCCATCCTCTCTGAAACAGGCTGGTAATATTTTACTTTGGCTTAATCTTACCTGAATTTTATCTGAACAGCAGTCGGTGGAGGATATCCTGCCTGACCCAGGATGTCTATATTAGCACTACTTCCTGCAGTAGAGGTGACTGAAGGTAGAATATGTCATGGCTCAGCTGGTGTGCCAGATTTCAAGGGAACACTGGGGACAGGAAATAAGCTAGGGCTAGGCTAGAACAAATGACCTAATGAAGAATTAATTCTGTAGTGGATAGTCAGCAACTCAAGTTACAGTGGCCAGGAGGAGTGTGGAGAACTGAGATTTGATCCTGCCAACAATGACACACACAAGGAGATTTTATTTGTCAAGTGGAACTTGGCAGCACAGGTCTCCAGGCAGAAATTATACACTGTCAGGAGGCTGGCTATACCTTAGGCCCAGGGGGTTTGTCCATGTTGGGGCTGCATCAGAGACTGAGAAGAGAAAGTATGCAGTCGTGCTCCTAGAGAGAAGTTCTTGGTGAGGGTGAGGTTCACGGGCAAGGTCATGGCTAAAGTCCTTCCAGGCAAAACTTTAGTACTAAATATGCAAACATAAAAGAAGTCTAGCCTAGGAGATGGCAAATATGACAAGAGTTAAGAGAAACTGAGGCCAACGGGGCATGGCAAACACTAGAGCTCACTAGGGTTAGGGCAGGTGCACCGACCTCACACTCCCTTCCATGGAGTTCACTGGTGGAAGACTCTGGAAGCCCAGCTTCCCGGTCTCTCGCAGCACAGGGTGGGGGCAGGCCAGAGCGCAAAGCCCCTATGCATCTGCCCACTACTGCTTGTCAAATTCTATTTTCCCACTTTTCCTCATCATTGTTTTTCCTCAAAGTGTTCATATTCTAGCTGGCTTCAGGATGAGCTGGTGCAGTCGGTGAGAAGAAGATGGCAGGAGCTCAAATTGGCTTGCCGTCACCACCAGTGGATCCCACGTTTGTGTCAATGTGGGGAGCTGCAGCCTCGGCAGAGAAAAGTCTAAGAAGGTGCATGCCAGCCAGAGTACTTGGCCTTCAGGAATGGATGAGAAGGAAGTTTCAACAGGTGGGACAGCAGACCTGCCAGACTGCAGGGGAGAGCCTGCCAGAGGCTGGGGAATCTACCAGCTGCCAAAATGTGTGGACAAAAAGGAACACAAGGCAGCCAACTACCGAGCCAGAGGGACACCTCCACTCTGGTTCTCTGTGCTGCACGTCAAATCATATTAAGGGTCTAAATCGTGCACCATATTTAATAGTGCTTTTGAGATTGTTCAAAAGTCACGTTCACATGCATCATGGCTTTGGACCCTCAAAAGCACTCTGCAATGTGCACAGGGAAGAAATGCTGGGGGAGGAAACACCACCTTCTTATAAGGCCCATTGTGAGTCAATATTTTCCAAAGTTTCATGGCAACAAAACTGTCTTTATTTCCTTGTTTGAAGGCAATGCTAGTGCAGATTTAGGCTGCCCAGGATATGCACTTTTTAGGGACTGGAGAAGTCTAAGGGAGCCCTCCAGATGCAAATGCGGGGTTACAATTGAATGGGGGTGCCTCTGGCTCCTGTACAGACTTTCTGTGGAGTGCTGGTGGAGGGAGAAGGGCCAAGAGTACTGATTTAGGATTCAGAGAGACTACTTTCGATCAATCTGAACAAGGACCACTTCCTTAATGGAAAAGATAAAGTCCATCAGACATGAGAAATTAACTTCCAACCTGACAGGCTTCATCTCTTGTCAAATTCATTAGATGATCTCTTCAGCTTTCTCCCCTAAAATCAAAACTTTCCACTGAGGCTGCAATTCTATCCCAAAGTTCTATTAAGACTGATAACTAGGATAGGGATTCCACTGCACTAAATGAGGTGGATAGGTAAAAAGTCCTATGGCATATTTCATGGCCATCACACACATCACATTCCAGGATTAAGCAAAAGGCACAATTTATTAGCTGGTTAACTTTTAAAAATAACTATGTTAGAGGCATTTGACTGATTTTTTTTTTTTTTTTTTTTACTGGAGTCATGTATGTCTTTTTAAGATTCTCCTGCAAGAAAACCATATTTTAAATTCACAAATGTATTGTATAAAATAAAACATTTCTGGTTACTCACTGAATACTTCAGAACCACAAGGTAAGGCTTATGCTACGGGTCACAATATATTATGACATAAAATTAAGTTCCACAAGAGAAGGACAGGTGCGACTTTCTGCATGCCCTTCAGAGGCCCCATGTCCATACAACTCACAATTCATTCATCTCATATCTGAAGTCCCACTACATCACAGCTGTTCTCAATATAAACTTCCCTTTATTGCAAAGAAGACCCAGTTTCTTTTTTTTTTTTTTTAAAGATTTTATTTATTTATTTGTCAGAGAGACAGAGGGAGAGAGAGCGAGCACAGGCAGACAGAATGGCAGGCAGAGGCAGAGGGAGAAGCAGGCTCCCTGACGAGAAAGGAGCCCGATGTGGGACTCGATCCCAGGACGCTGGGATCACGACCTGAGCCGAAGGCAGCTGCCTTAACCAACTGAGCCACCCAGGCGTCCCGAAGACCCAGTTTCTTAACAGTTGCACTGACAATGCCCAGGTCATTTAGGAGTAGGCAAGTAATTCTTTCAATGTTAACAACTTTGTTAGGCAAGAACGGAACGTTGGCTCGGGAAGTAATAGAGGAAATTTTAGGTAAAAATATGAACAAAATTATTACTTTATAATTTGCAAACACACAAGGGAACTTTGCTTTTAGTTACTTCATTTAATTTTCTTTCTATTAAATTTACTGGTGTGGATTCGAGAAAAGCCAATTTTGTGAATTTTATGTTTTTTTTTTTTCCAGGCTCATTTTCAACAGGTTGCCTGTAATTAAAAGCTAAAATACCGCTAAAAGAAAGTTCATACTTGTACACACTATAGCTTAAACAACACATTTTCTTTCTGTGAGAAAGTAAATCATTTGTCTTTATAAGAAAAAGAAAATAGGTGCATCCTCAAGAACTCCAGTATACCTAAGTCATCTTCAGAAATAACTAGTACTTTTAAAGTGATATTTTCCCTTTTCCCCAAAAAGAAAAATAAAATAATGTGCATTCTTATAATTCTCTAAAGTTTCCTAAAAAAAAAAGTTTAAATGTAGGTTTAATGCAGAACTACTCTTACAACACTGTCTTTCTCTATATCTTGACCAATTCCACACACATTTCCCCTTTTCCCAAATTAAACTTTTGTCTTACAATAATTTTCCATGCAAAAGATATCCATTGTCAAAGACTTTTTCAAAACCTTTTAATCTCTTTTTCTTTTTAAAATACATCTATTTTAATAAATATTTGCTGTGATTTAAATAAATGGCATTTTAATATGACTATTTTCATATTAAACTCAATCTTCTAGCACCCCCCCCAGTTTATAGAAACAGTCTAAATCAGACCTGCAACGTAATTAATTTTAAGTTAGTCATTTAAGATAAAGTTATATTTCCATATGGAAACCCATTTAAAAATAACATGTTTTCTAACTCAACAATAGCTAATTATACATTAAGCTAATTAAGACAAACCATGTACACAAAATCTCAAGATAGGCTATTCAGTGATAGGAGTGTATGATTTAAACCACAATTCTGTGTCATGTTGAGTGCACATTGGAGAGGCAGGCATGTTCAATGCGTTCTTCGCAATACCAGCTTCCATAACAAGAGGGTGCAACCAACGCCAGCCATATCTATCCCACCACATTTGGAACAGAAAGACCTCAATTTTTTAAAATTAATACATGACTACCACAGTCTTGTCTATATGCACATATTTGCTCTAGGTTCAGCTCTCCCCTTTCTTAAGTATATATTCTTAGGCAGGGTCTCTTTCAAATAAATACAGGAGCATTGTTTTAAACACAGGAAATAGTGATGAATGTTTCATGCAATTTAATGATCTCACAATATGAAATTACTTGGGACGACATCATCAACAAATACACTTTTTAAAAAAAAGATTATTTTTCACGTAGTAACCGGGAAAGACCTAAAATGGGGGATTAGGCTGTTCTGTTGTAACTCAGAGGCCAAGAGAGAAATGAAAGGTCTGTGCAAGGCATACAGTGACATAATCAGAGTCCTTAACAACATAAACGCTCGGATAAAATCCATTTACCTCCTAAGAAGAGCCATCCTTTTTACATTGCAACACAGCCGGAAGAAAGCATATCCTTACAGCCATCAGGCAGGTTCAAACAACACTTGCAGACCAACGAATGTTTGCATTCTTGTAATCTGTCCATGCGGATGCAATTCCCAAACCCCTGCTTCCTCTACCACTTCCAACCTGCGTACGAGGAGAGTTGCACACACGCACACCCAACAGGATCACAATTCCAACACGCACAGCGCGAAGAAGACAAGTGAATTTTGCTACTCAACTGCCCCCGCCCCTCACATCATTTAAAAACACGCAGAAATCAACCCAGCTGTCAGGAGTCCGTTCTGGAAGAGGGATCCAGAGAGGAGATCCGGTGCGGTCCAACGATCCCCGCTCCGCGAGTGTAGACTCTCTCCGGATCAGTGAAGATGCGCACCCAGGCTATCCACCTTGGCCCAGGTGTTACACTACGTGTCAAATTTGCCTCTTCGCCCCCTGAAACGCAATCCGAACAAGCCACCCCGTTTCGAGGTTGGCGGGTGCCGGCCTTAGCCTTCTTAAAAGCGGTAGGAAATCGTACGGGGGAAGCCACACACGCACATCGCACACGCGCGCGCATACAAGCACACACCAAGCCGAGTAGTTCCTCTGGTCCGGACACTCCGTGCCTCAGGTCCGGCATTCGGGAGACAGAGAATCCAAGCTGAGGACAGCCGGGTGGGGCGTCCCCCGCTCTCTCCCGGCCGCCGCTCCTGTTACTGCCGTCCTTTTCCCGACCCTTGCTGTGACCCCGCATTCCCCACCCTCGGTCCCAGGCTCCAAGTCTGCACACGATCGCGCTCTGCGTTCAAGTTCCCACCACCACCCCCCAAAATCGACAGACCAGCTCTCTCGACCCTCTCCAGTACCCTCTTTGCATTCCCCGAAGCAAAGACATTTCCTACCCGGGCCAAAAACTTTTTCCTCCCTTCGCAGCGCGATGAGGCAAGAAACCAGGTCAGCTGCCGCCACCACCCGCTTTGCCCAGCGCCCGGGTGGCAAGCGCCGTCTTTACCTGGCCGCTGCGCTCCAGGTGACTGTCCCACGGCGGTCGCCCGGCGCCTGGTCCGCCGTCCCTTAGTCGCCTGCTGCTCGGAGCTCACGGAGAGAGTGTCCTAGGACCACACGCCCATGCCCGGAGCCGCCCTTCGGTTCATCGTGCGTCCTTGCAGAAGCGAGGCTGCCGCCGGCGAACTCACGAGGAGCCTGGGGATCCGGATGGCACCGACTTGCCCCGCGGTGTGCGCTCCCAGGTCCGAGAGCGCTCCGCCCGCGGGCAGCTGCGGCCGCGTCACATGCCGCCTCCAGGCAGCGGCCCGGCACCTGCCCAAGCGGCAGCGCTCTTGGCTCGGCACCGCCGCCCCCGCGCCTCAGGCTCCCTGCACGCACCGGCCCTCACTGTTCTCTTTTTTTCTCCCCCTCTCTGTCCCTCCTCACTTTCTTCCCCCTTCTTCTTTCCTTCTCCTCCTTTATCCTGTATTCTCTTATTCCGAAAGCAGACACCGGGCGCTCCAAGTGGGAGGAGGGTCTTTCCCTCCTCACGAACTCTTCCACTGCCTGGTGGTGGCGATCGTGGCTACAGCTCGCCGCTCCTCCTCTCCTTCCTCCCGCGCTCCTCCTCCTCCTCCTCCTCCCAGGACTGCGAGCATGGGTGTAATGCACAAGCTGCCTGCTGGAGACCCAAACCTGCCCGGCTTCTGAGCATGCCCAGTTGACTTGCTGGCGCCCTGCTCGGCTCCCGCGTGCGGGCTCGGCCGGCATTCTGCGCCTGGGGTGGGGGTGGGGGGTGTCAAAGGAACCCAGCTGCGGGAGAGCCCCGAGGCCTCCTGGCTGCCTTGCTGAGGCCCCACGTGCCCCCAGCTTGCGTAGCCCTGTCACTTCAAGGACAGATTTCTGTT
>NW_019154096.1:3878272-3918272 GCF_002288905.1 Enhydra lutris kenyoni | reverse complement strand
GTGCCTTGGGCTCAGGTCATGATCTAGCCCCATGTCTGGCTCCCTGCTCAGCTTGGAGCCTGCTCCTCCCTCTCCCCACTCATTTTCTCTCTTTCAAATAAATAAAGTCTTTAAAAAAATGAATGAAACTTTGGTTATGGACAAGATAGCACACTTACCTTTCTACCATAAAGTAACTACAAAATATGGACAGAATATATAAAACGACATGTTCAGCTATTAACAGCATCCAACACAGGGCTGCATAGTCTAAGAGGAGGCCCTGGAGGAGTCATTCCCACAGATTATTTCCTCCGGGCCTTCTCCCCCCGCCCCCATCCCCTACGATAAGCGCCACGTTGTCTGGTTCAAGATGGCGGCGTACGGAGAGCTAAGCTCACTTGTGACCTCCTGCAGAACCACCGAATTCAGTTATATACGCAACCATTTCCTCCCAGAAAGACCTTAGAACTGGGGGAGCTGTCCCTTCGCGTCAGCAAACCGGAGAGAAACCACGCGGTCACAGGTAGGAAAAGCCGAGACGCAGTCTCATCCTAAGGGCCAGCCCTTGCACAGACCCAGAAGGGGGAGGTCATTCAAAACTTGAAGCTTCTCCCTGAGGAACCAAGGGTTCCTGTTTCTCTTGGACTACCCCAAATTTATGACTAGCACCTGAAGGACGAGGCCTCAAAACCCGTGGCTTTGCGGACCAGTGGGGCCCCCAGGCAGGGGCCTCAGGGTGCTGTTGCAGACTGAGAAACTGCTCCGAAAGCCTCCGCATGCAGGAGTGCCCAGCCAGGGCCCAGCACAGAAGCTGCCCTTTTTCAAAGCGCCCAGACTTGTTGAGGAAGGGGCTCATTTGGTAATTTAGAGGTGAGCATTGGCCTGAGGGGCAGTCGGCTGGGAGACTCACCAAGACCGAGCTCGCGGGAGCCACCATCCCTCCTCACATCTTCCCTGCTTCCCTAAAGCCTCGCGCTTTTTTCGCGTGCCTTTTTTCTGTTTGTTGTTGTTGTTTTGTTTTGTTTTGTTTTTCCTTACTTTTTTCATTTTACTTCTTTTCTTATTTTTTTCTCTTTTTTTTCCTTTTTTCTTTCGTTCTTCCTTTTTTTTGGGGGGGGGGCACCATCTTTGCACTCCTTCTCCGGCTGGTTCCGTTCTCACGCACTCCAGAGCGCCAGCCTCATTTGCAAGAAAGTGTTTCCACCTGTCCCATACCCCAGTTTTTCTGTCTGGTGCCCCGGGTTTTTTTGCCCATTTCTGCGAGCAATATGACGACAGTGCACAGTGATGATTTCTGCCTACAAATAATAGTATTCTGGTGATGGGATAGTTGTACTTAAATAAACCAACAGGAAACAAATTTATGCTCCCATAGCTGGAGCCAATTTAAAGATGTAGTTTTAAGCGAATCAAGTATGGTTGGACCACGAGGACACTGTATTTGTGACGGAAGTCTGTGAAGGCCTCTATATAAACTTTTAAGATTCTGGCAGGTGGGCACAGAGATCTGGCTTGTGGCCAGCCGAGACAAGCCTCATAGGTAATTCCCCTTGCTCATTAAACCTGCCACCTACAAATCTGGAGTCCTCTGTCTCTCTTCAGACTCTCCTTGTCCTCTGTGTATTGAGGCCAGTTCAGAATTTCACCTGGGGACTCCCAAGTTTGTCCATCAACATCAGACCCTTGGCTCAGGGGAAGGAATGTCTTAAAAAGAAATGAATTCTGTCAGGCCCACCTAAATGTGACTTTTTCTTCTCTAGATCTTTGTCCCTGAATCTAGATTGCATTGAGAGCTGTTTAATGTCTTTTATTATTATTATTTTTTAACCTATAATTTTTAGTTGTTCTCTGTGGAAGAGTTGTCTTGATTTTTATGGATGTCAATAATGGAGAGTTGTATTTGGAGGCTACGTGTTAAACAAGTCTAAGGAGATTTTAAATGAGTTATAATTGGAAATGGAGTTGTGTCAGTTGTGTCAGTACTCGTCAGAGTTGTGTCAGTACTCTGACATGGAATTGTGTCAGTACTCGTCAGAGACAGTGTTGTCGACTCTCTAGTGGTCAGGTCAATTTCTTGACTCTTACCTGGACTTGCTATCCTCTTCATATATGGGTACTTTTAGGATTATATGTGATATATATGAAAAAAAACCTCAAATTAACCTCAACATTAGACAAGATGGAGGCTTATTTAGCTCAACCTAAAAATAATCTCAAACTATGGTAACACCGCAGCCCCCAGGGGAGGCATGTTCCTTCTAGCTTTTTGCTCTACCAGAAATTTGTAGAGATTTTCAAGCTCTCTTCATGGTCTATGATAGCTGCTGGGGTTCCTATAATAATGTCTGTGCTGAAAGCAAGTATAAGGAGGGCATGGTAAGAAGGGAGGATGAACGGGATAATCTCTAGCCTGGGAGAGCCCACTCTATGGTCAAAAGGATCCATCTACCCCGTTATATCTCATTGGCAACTCCATTTGCAAAAGAGGCTATGAAATGTCGTCCTTGGTCAGTATATAATTGTGGAGATTTGTAAATAAGAAAGGGAAAGTGGATATCAGAAAATATGCTAACAACCTCTACTACATTTTCTCTTTTCTCTTAAGATTAATGTATAACGTATTTTGAAGCCTTACCTCTTTCTAGCCATGACAGAGTCTCCAACTCAGATAATTTTATGCACTCTTTTATAATTCTACTCTAATCTACATCACTGCCTATATCACTGTCTTCATAAAATATATTAATCTGTATAGCTGATTACATTATTATTTATACCTATCTATACTATCCTCAACAAACCTGATGTAAGACTGAATTCAGTTTAGCTGAGAACATGGAAATAGCAGGCAGTAAAGGAATTTACCTCTTCTAAACTGTAGGTTCCTTATGAGTAGAAAGTAAGTTTTATTATTTTACATACTCTCAAAATTTGGTCAAAATTTAACAATAAAATAGGAAAACAGTGGAAGTAGTCGAAATGAATAAATGAGAACACAAGTTACTTGATAAAGGACTGCCAGAAGCTATAGAGCAATCCCTGATATTGGCAACCTGCCTTATTTTATTTATTTTTTAATTTTTAATTTTTTTTAAAGTTTTTATTTTAATTCCAGTTAGTTAACATACAGTGTTACATAAGTTTCAGGTGTATTAGCAAGCTGACTTAAAACCTAATTAGTTCATTGTTGTTGTTGTTGTTGTTTTTTTAAAGATTTTATTTATTTATTTGTCAGAGAGAGAGAGGGAGAGAGAGCAAGCACAGGCAGACAGAATGGCAGGCAGAGGCAGAGGGAGAAGCAGGCTCCCTGATGAGCAAGGAGCCCGATGTGGGACTCGATCCCAGGACGCTGGGATCATGACCTGAGCCGAAGGCAGCTGCTTAACCAACTGAGCCACCCAGGCGTCCCTAGTTCATTGTTTTTTAGCTCCATCTTTGTACCTTCTGCAAAAGACTGGGTATGCTTTTAACAAGTGTATCTTTTAGTAAGTTTATATGGCTCCATATAGTCGTTTTGCTTTTTATCAGTGCCAGAATTAAACTTCCTTCAAACCAAAGATATCGCAAAGTACACAGACCCATGAAGTCAATTCCTTATCTCTGGACTCTAAGAGCTCAGGGAGGGCATTCAGCTTCAGGATTCACAAATACTACTGGCATTAGAACTCACCCCACATCATTCCTTCACCTTGACTCAAGTTCTTTAACTTCCTTTAAGTTTGGTTGTATCTTTAAGTTGTTACTAAGTCCATTTAGATATTATGTCTTCACCAACATTTCAACTACATGACAATTTTCATTTGTCAATCTATTTTTCCTCCCCTCTACCAACTCCAAAACTCTATAGCCGGCAAAGTCTTCTGATATATAAGTCAGCAAGTAAGTAAATAAGTAAATAAGTAATGATTTCAGTATTTTAGAATGATCTGTTCTAAATCTTAGCAGAAAAGCAGCAGTTATCCAGAAAAATAGAATAAGAAAGAGCATTTGAGGCAGGAAGGATAATGGTAGTAATAACATGGTAGCCATATGTCGCATGATGTGTGTACAGAACTAAAAGCTGTTTGAGATTAGCATAGAAGAGTGTTTGTGGTAGAAGTAAGTGTAGATGTTTGGTAACAAGATAGATACACCCAGATCTTTGAAGATTTTGTCTTGATTACCAGGATAAGGTGTTTGCATTTCCTATTGTGGTTAAAAAGGCACCCCAGAAGGGTTTTCATCTCAAGAACAAAAATGGCAGCCATGTGTCAAGCATGGGCTCAAAGGGGGATTGGCTAGAAGCAGGGGTTACTTAGGAGGCTGTTTCAGTTAACTTAAGCAAGAAATGATGAGGAAGTAACTTCAGAGGATAACTCAAGGCTGATTCCTGGGGGAGAGGTGGGCAATGATATTTTTAAAAAATTGTTGGTTCTGGAGAATGGCTTTAAGAGTGAAGATGATTTCAATGTTTCCTTTGTTGTGTTCACTTTCTTTTGGGAAATGAAAGTGGAGATGTCCATCAAGCATTTGGAAATAACACTTTGAAGATTAGTGTGTGTCTCATGCTAGGGATGTAAATGTGGGTCACCTGTGTCTTTGAGACAGATGGGTCGATGAGAAGCCAGGAGAATATTCAGGAATAATGTTAAGATTGAGGTGAGGTGTCAGTAAAATCCTGGGAAACAGTTACATTCAGAAATTGGAAGAGAAAGGGGGAGTACATACAGAAGACAGAGCAGAAACTCTCAGAGACTTGTCAGCAGAGTTAAAGGAATTCAGGAAGTCAGAATTATCATAGTCAAAGGCACTGGAGAGGTCTGATAAAATAAAGATTTAAAATATGTAGATATAGCTAGATAACAATTCGAATATTAACAAAGATCTTCTTAAAACTGTTTCTCAAAGTTATAAGGAGAGAAATAAAATTTTAATGGGTTAAGAAGTAAATGGGAAAGCATGCGTATGAAAATTTTAATAGATTTACTGAAGTATAACTGATATTAACTTAAATGTACATATTAAAGTACAGTTTTGATAAGTTTTGACGTGTGTGTGTGTGTGTGTTTAATCAGATAATAGAAAAACATGTATATAGTGGTCTCTGCCCCTGGTTCCTGGTACAGGGCCCCTAAACCTTGCAATTTCCTAAGGAATAAAAGCAGTAGGAGCATCTTTGTTCTTATATTTGGTCTTTGACCTGGGTTCCTGACACTCCTAGATCCCTTGAAATGTCCTGGGTAATAGGAGTGTCTTTGGTTCTAATGAGGCAACTCTTAGTAGACTCCCAGATGGGGGCTTATCACTGGAAAGACCAAGTCATGATTAGAAGCTTAGAACTTTCAGTATCAGTCCACCCACATTCTCTAGAGAGGGGCAAAGAGGAGAAGAGGAAGTTAATAGTCAGTCATGCCTAGATGATGAAGCCTCCTTTAAAACCTCTATAGTAAGGGATTTGGAGAGCTTCTAGGATTGGTGAACACATGGAGGTATTGGGAGAATGGCCCAGAGAGAGAGCATGGAAGCTCCATGTCCCTTTTCATATACCTTACTCTATGCATTTCTTTATCTGGCTATATCCTATCTGTATCTTTTATTATATCCTTTATAATAAACCAGTAAACGTAACTTAGCATTTCCTTGACTTCTCTGGGCCATTCTAGAAAATTACTGAATCCAAAGAGAGAGCCATAAGGACCCTCACTTATAGCCCACTGGTCAGAATTACAGGTGACATCCTGGGACTCGATATTGGCATCCCAAGTGGGAACGGCCTTGTGGAATTGAATGCTTAACCTGTGGTACCTGATGGTAACTCCACATAGATAGCACCAGGACTGCACTGAAATATAAGGCACCCAGCTAGTGTTGCAGAATTGCCGGATGTGTGCAAAACCTGTATAGCTGGTGTCAAAGGTCTTGTGAGTGCGGTAGCAGCGTGAGAGTAAAGAAGAAACACAGGAGTCACACACACACATACACACGCACTACTCTCCTTGTTCTTCACCCCCTGAAACTCCCAAGCAACTGCTGATTCGCTTTTTGTCGCTGTAGATTAGTTTTCATTTTCTAGAATTGTGTATGAATGGACTCATACATGACATACTCTGTTTTTGGTCTGGCTTCTTTCATTCAGCGTAGTAATGTGAGACTCAGTCATGATGTAGTTATTATAAGTTTTTAATTTCTTTTCGTGCAGTGCTGAGTATCAGTTTGTTTATCCGCTTACCTGTTAATGGACATTTGGGTTTGGATTATTATATGCATAGAGTCTATGAACATTTCTGCACAAATTTTCTTTGGATATATACTTTCATTTCTCTAGGATAAATATCCAGGTGTTGAATGGTTTGGTCATGCAGAAAGTACATGTTTGTTTTAAAAACTACCAAACTGTACCATTTTATGTTACTCTACTTGCAGTGTGTGAGAGTTCCAGTTCCTCCCTATCCTCACCAACACTTGATATGGTCAGTCTTTTTATTTTTAGCCAAATAGGTGCATGGTGATATTTTATAGCAGTTTTAATTTGCATTTCCATGATGACTATTAACGTTGAGCATCTTTTCATGGGCTTATTGGTCACTGGTATATGTTTGGTGAAGTGTCAGTTCAGCTCTTTTGCCCATTCTAAAACTTTTTTTTTTTTTTCTCATTACTGAACTTAGAGAGTTTAAAAAATATATTGTTTACAAAGGTAGAAGACCGAAGTCCTGATGGATAATGTCTTGGAGACAGAAAGACATGTGGTCAAAGGAATAAATAGCAGAGTTAGTTGAAAGGAGCTGGCATAATTGTCTTCTACAACTGGAGGAGAAAAGGCAAAGACAAGCATGGATATAGAAGCACAAATACTCAGAGCATCTCGTGATTTTCATTCCATTCTGAGAAGGAGTATTTGCTTACTCTGTGACTTGCCACAGAGAACCTTTGTTGGAACAGATTGCAAGAGATGTCCACAAGTAAACTTGAGATCCATAAGGAAAGACATGGTACTCCTCTTGGAGAGAAAATCATTTGGGTGAGGAAGGCACAGGCAACTTTTTTTTGTTTTTGTTTTCCAAGAACCACACAGAAGAGATGTTCGTGCAGAAGCTATAATGATTAGTAGAAGTTTGGGAAAATCTTAGGACATCTTCCTATTTGTATAGCCCTGCTAGGGCTTCCTATGGGGAATTCAATACAGACTTCTATTACTCTTCAATGGTTTTGAAATAAAAACTGTGTTTCCTTTGGGTACGAAACTCCTCTGCAGCTGAGTTGAGGCCAAGATTTACACACACACACACACACACACACACACACACACACAGAGCTTGTAATTGGTGGGGACGAATATGGTAAGAGCTCATGCATAATGGGTAAGCCATGTAGAACTCATGAATTAGGGGATAAATTGTCCCTGGTAGTGTGGAGGATGGAGTTTTAATAGAGACCAGTCAAGAACAGAGATCTTTGGAAAAGTCACTGAGGCAGCTGAGAGAAGAAGCTGAAAAAAATTAAGCGAAAATTCTGCAAGTTCTTCTGAGGTCTCAGCTAACTTTTAATGCCACAAGATTTTTATGGTTAGATAGCTATTTGTAGGAACCCTCAGCTTCCAGGGTGTAGGAGCTAAGAAGTTAGATCATCATAACAAATGCACTGAGCCCGGATGGTAGAAGCATCAGACGGCATCAGGGTGGCAGATAGGAGGGGAGACTAGATGTCTCAGAAACAGGCTGCGTAGGAAAAAGGAGAAAAGCAAAGAAGTACATGATACTGACATCAGGATGAGTAAATCTTCCACTGATCTCTATTCTTCAACTTAGCTTTGTCAAGAAACTGCCAATAAGTCCAATCATTCTATCACCTTTACTACCATTGTCACCAAGTATGGGCATGCTAATATGGGCATATTACCCATCACTGAGCAAAGACTACATGACACAAATGTGTACCATCCTAGGGATGCAAAGATGACCAGTACTTGGCCCTGCATTGATGGTGTTCTCAGCACCTGCCCTTCATTTTACAAACTCTCACATCTTCTGTATCTTCAGAACAGTCCTCCATTGTCTGCAGCTGGTGATCAGATAACTGCTAATATTCTTTAAAATGCTTTTTGACTGCTATTCCCCCATATGACTTGATCCTGTACTATGGTCTACTTCTTTTGTTGGACTATTTCTCCACTTTATTTCTTTTTCTTCAGTAAAACAAGATACCTCTTTTGACAAGAAAAGATATAAAGATATCAATTTTGGTGCCCTGTAAATTGCTAACTGTTTGAAATTCTGTCATATATTTCTTTATCACTTTTACGGAAGTTCAACCTCTAGTTCTTGCTCTGAATTTACAGTTGTCTTTCCTTTTTAGTAGTTTGCTTACTTTTCCCCGATATTATTATAGCCCTGGGATATAAAAGTATGTTTAATTGCTCCATTAACCCACATCTTTTGTGCTTGCAAAAAAAAGAGGGCTTCTAGCCAGATATCTTTACCACTCCAGTCATTTATTAATGGGCCAATAAAACGTACCTTAAAGTGTCTTCATCTAATAGAAATCGTAACAGACATTTATATGGAGGTTTCCATTCTGTGAGATCCAAAGTGCTTGGCAGATTTTTGCCATCAAACTCACTGAATTTATGTGTAGCCGAGTAATAATTGATTAGGCAAAGAAATGTAATGATTTTATTAATACAAAATTCAAAAAGAGTAGCTAACGGGGAAGGAGGAAGAATATCTCTGCCTTACTTCAGTGCACCAAAACAGTGGTATTTACCATACAGGAAAACATGGGTTGAAAATAAAATTACAAAAATGTGCTCCTGGGGCACCTGGCTGGCTCACTCTGTAGAGCACATGACTCTTGACCTCAGGGTTGTGAGTTCAAGCCCCATGTGTGGTGTAGAGATTACCTAAAAAATTAAAATCTTTTAAAAAATGCACCCTAGGGGCACCTGGGTGGCTCAGTGGGTTAAAGCCTCTGCCTTTGGCTTAGGTCATGGTCTCAGAGTCCTGGGATCGAGCCCCACATCCGGCTCTCTGCTCGGAGGGGAGCCTGCTTCCTCCTCTCTCTCCGCCTGCCTCTCTGCCTACTTGTGATCTCTCTCTCTCTGTAAATAAATAAATAGATTAAAAAAAAATGCACCCTAAAGCAGACAGTAATGAGTTTGTAAAATAAAAGGAAGAAAAAGAGAGTAAAAGGATGAGTTTGTGAGGTTCAAGAGAGTAAAAGGAATATGGGAAGAGAAATGAATGTTTCTGTTGCACATTATGTGCTCACTTTGAACCTGCCCCTACCTACTGTGGTAGGTCAGATGCCAGCAGCAAAAAGGAATTCTGGGGCTTGTTCAGCTGGTGCAAAGCTATCATGCTCAACATAGGAGTTCTGAAGGGTGAAGACACAAAGACCATAATATTCCACACACACACACACACACACACACACACCTTTTTTTAGTTTTACTCTTTGGCAGTGAATTTTGATCCTTGTGTTTCTCTTACAAGGATAATGGAGTTGACATTTGAATTCATGTTTATACGTGGTATAGGATTTCAGATGCCCAAATATAGCCTTCATAATGAATGGGAAAGTCTTTCTCCTAGGTTGAATATATGGTACAGGAACAGTGTAAAAACGTCATTGGTAGAAAGAAGAACATTTCTACTTTATCCTTGTAAAAAGATGAGGAGTGCAAGAACAAAACATAAAATCCAAATTACATTATTCTTCCATAGACATTTTGGTGGGGTAGTGGAACTGGTAAATAATTCCATACATTATGTTGAAATTAATATAAATTGAGGTTTACTACTGAATGGTAGGCGAATTCATATGAACTAAAAGAAGAAGGCTTTGGAGAAATTCCATGCTTGTGGTTAAACACTTTGAACTACACCGCCATCCCCTTCCAAGACATAAATCCATTCTCCTCTGTCTTAGAGGGAATTTGCCTGATAATTTTACACTACTGCTTTAAGAGAACAGGTTGTAAAATTGTTCTTGTAAGATCTGGCAGCCAGTTTGGTGTTACCAAATTGTTGATAAATCTAATTAATACCATTTGAAAGTTAAAGAATGAGAAAATGGGAAAATGAACCATTTTATTGCAACAAAGCAGTGCCGATGACTTCATGTAATGGCCTTTAATAAAGCTTGTTTAATCACCTGCTGGGAGCAGGAATTTCCTTTCAGCATTTGTAGGTTCAGAACAAAGGAACTATTTTACTTTCTCCTTTTAATGCCTTCTGTCAGAGCGGGCATTCAGTGTAGCTGAATTGGCAACCCGGTCCATGGGATGGTTTGCAGAATGCAGTGAAGCCTTTCCTGCCTCTCAGCTCCACCCCACCACTGGGTGTCCCTGTCCCTTTTGTCTTGAAACTTCACCTTTGGAGTCACTGTTGAGTAACAAATGGTCACTTAGATTCATGTGTGTTACCCAAGAGGGTTGTATAAGAGGGTTAGCTCTTATTACACAAATCAAATGTTATGTATATTTAAAGCTGCGGGCTATAGAGGCATTAGGGACTATTCAAGCAAGGGACAGATTGGATTGGATGCTGGGGAGTAGTTGCTCCAGGCATGGCCACAGGTGCAGGTGACCATGACCAAACCATGACCAACTGACCACCTGGCAACATGACTGATTGACAGCTCCAACCAAAGCAGGCCTGTCTCTATAATTTCATGGACTCATGAAATCAGTGCCTAGGAATAACCTTCTACATAATTTCCTGCATTTTAATAAATTGGGAAACTAAGGTTTTAGAGAGATACGATTGCTTTCATATAGTCTCCCCACTAGGTACTACAAAATCTAAGACGAAAATATGGGTTTTCTGGTTCTTAGTTCAGTGGTTTCTTATCTGTCACTGGGGAATCTTCTAACTATAAGTAATCAGTGCCAAGAAATTTAAAAACACATTTTTAAATTATTCTTCAGTTTTTAAGATAAAGAGAAAAGGCTGGTTGTTGCAAATTATATGGAGTTAATAAAAATAAATAAAGACGGGCACCTCGGTGGCTCTGTCGGTTGAGCAGGTCTGACTCTTGATCTCACGGTCATCAGTTCAAGCTCCACATTGGCCTCCACAATGGGCATGGAGCCTACTTAAAAAAAAAAAAAGTAATCAGTAGAGGCACGTAATTAGTTAAGTATATGTTTTATTTGAATTTTTGCAAAAGCACAACGTGAGAGAAGAAAATGCGTGGAGGTAAATTATTCAAGGGGAAATTTCAAGGAGCAGAACTAAAAGATTGGGTAAAAATGAGGGGAAAAGAGGGTAAAGTAGCCAGCTGTGAGTTTTGATGATCCAGTCGCCACTGTGAGCAAATGAAGCTCAGTCCCACCACGGACCTGCATTACGTTGTCTCCATACAAAATAGGAAGGCTGGGGCATTTATCAAGACTTCTATCTTCCACTTGTAGAAGTTTGCTCTCAAGGGATTAATTCCTCTACCTTTGTAGGTTGGATCAGCTTGCAGGTGAGTGGCCTCCTGTGGCTTAGGAGAAGGCCTAGAAGCAGCAAAGCAGAGGGGCACTCAAGATTTGGGGCACTGACAGTGTATTTGGAGCTGTCCACCCCTGATGGGCTGAAATCAGGTGTGTTCAGGGGAGTCTGCACAATGCATCAGAACCATCAACTATAACCTCAATCTTAACTGTGAAAGAATAAACAAAAGACATTTTATGAGCTCTCTATTAAGTAATAATTCTTGTGAAAATGGAATTGAATCTTCTAGGGCTCTCTTGAAGTGGCTTTGTGGGTTCTTATAAACTAGACCATTAGGAATGCATGTTATTCATGGAGAAGATCCAAAACTCCAGGCAGAAGGTAGAATCAGTATCAGTAAAAATAATGCTTCTTTGAATTTATGTAAACTTTAAACTTTTCCATAAATCTCATGCATTATCTCATGTTAGTCCTCCAAAGGATCTCATTTTTCTTTGAACACGTTAGTCTCCTTCTTGCTTCCACTCTCTTGTGATATGTAATCCCCTCTTTAAATGCCTTCAAAAAAGGTAGGCAGATCTTTCAATATACTGGTAAAAATATCAGTTCCTTTATTAAGTCCTCCCTATTTCACTAGGAAAGCAGAATTAGTTGCTTTCCTCTTTGGTTCTGAAGATTTCTTTCTTCCTTCCTTTCTTTCTATTTTTCCTTCCTTCTTCCTCTCCTCCTCTCTTCTTCTTCTTTTTTCAGGCAAATATGACATTTCTGAATTTTAAGTACACAGATTCAAGAAGGATGCTATTTTTTCCATACTACTCTGATTAATATTTAGAACAAAAACTAGTGCACAGCATGGGTATGGGGGTATATTGCTACTAATTTAGATCTCCAGAAAGACAATATTTTTAAGATCTTGACTATTAAAAAGAACTTTATTGTTAGTGTTGAATTTAAATAGTTTCTGTTTTCTGGTATCAGATGGAAACTTAGCAATATTGCTGCCTCTGCTCATAAGCAGAAACACTGACTTCATCTCTTATTAAATTAGGAGCGATCTATAATTCTGAATTACAATGTGTGAACATGGAAAGAAAAGGTAGGAATTTATTTATTTATCAAAATAGAGATGAGGGGTGCCTGGCTCACTCTCTTAATGAAGCATGCAACTCTTCTTCTTGGGGTTGTAAGTTTGAGCCCTATGCTGGGTGTAGTGATTGCTCAAAAATAAAATATTTTTTAAAAAAGTAGAGGTAAGTCATGTGTAAGTCACAAGTGGTTTAACAGTGAGAAGGAAGCTGGTTTGTTCTTTGAATACTAGAAAGAGGAAGCTGTGGCACCATGACTATAAAAGGGCTTGCTGGAGATGGGCTGTTAAGCCTGGGGCAGTTTGGAAGTTTACAAAAGATGCAGCTAGACTCCCAGTTCTCACCTCCACCTGGCATTGTGAGGCAACTACAGCTTCTAGGCTTCCTAGGAATAGGAAGCATGCTCTCTGGAGACACTGAATGAGAGAGGCTTAGATTAAGAAAACCAGGTACAGAAAAATGTAGGGTGAGGTGCATGATTAAAAGAGGTCTGTTCGATGGAGGTCCACATACCAACTATGAAGAACTGCCACCCTTCTCCCAGCCTCTTCCTTCTCCCTGGTTAGAGAACACCAGCCATCAGGTGTTTGCCCAAGACCAAGAATGTGCAGGTTCCTTCTCTAGATAAACCGAACCATTCCACAGAGAAAACCTAGATCTTGCCATGTACTGTTCTCCCAAAACTACCTGATTTTACAGTGAGTCTTACTGGTCATTCTGCTGTTTATACAGAGCTTAAAAGCATTTTTTTTTTTTTAATTATGAACAAATAGCTAAGCATCTCAAAACTTTTGAGAGAAATCTCTGACAAACAAATCATGCCTAAGGAGCCCAGAAGGAACAGGAACAGTATTGAAAGCAAAGAAAGCCTCAAAAAAATAGTAATTAATGTACTCAGAAACATATGATAAGATTGAGGAAGAGTCAAAGGCTGTGAAGAAGGAATGGAGATCAAAATAAGAGCTCTAGGAAATTTAAAACATCATGCAAACTTTGTTTTTTTTTAAAAGCAAAAATGTTTTCGGGGTTAAAGTCAAGGAAAACTACTAGAAAACAGAATACACAGGCAACCAAAGGGATAATAAGAAATGAAGTTGTGATCATTTTAGGAACATTCCATGGAATATCCAACTATAAAGATTCCAGAATGAGAGAAAATAAACATTGGAGAGGAGGAAATAATCAAAGAAATAGTACAGAAAATTCCCCAAAGTGAAGGATATCAATCTTCAGATTACAGGGAATCACTGAAGCTTTAGAATAATGAATTAAACAAAAGACTTAACCAAGTCACACTTTTAAATACCATATCATAAAAGTTCCCAGAATAAAATGACTGGTGCTATAAGAAGAATCACAGCTAAATGGGACATATGTATATGCTTCATATAATGACAGTTTTCTGTATTGACATTTGAAACTAGAACACATGGATATGTGTAGACACAATTCAAAATTGTATCTACAAATGTCTACAAATGTTACAAATTGATGTTTGATATGATACAAGGTTTGTAAACACACACACACACACACACACACACACACACACACACACACACGAAGAGAGAAAAGAGAGAGAGACCCACCTTTATCTCTACTCATCTACACTGTCTTTTCTTCAGATACAGTGGAAGGAGCTTCCTAGTCTTATCAAAAGCCAATCCTGCCTTTGAGATCTGGATTCTATTCTGACTAGTTTACTCAAGAACCTTGTGTCTATAATCTTCCCCTCTCTCTACCACATCATTTTCTCTTACTTTATTGAGTAAGTCCCTTTAGCACATAGGTAAGCCCTTATAGGTCAAAACTTTAGAAAGAAAGACAGATATCATGTCTTTCTGCAGCCACTATTTCCTTTTGTCTGGTTATCTCCACAGCACATTTTTTTGAAATTTTATTTCCTTATTTTTCATATTCTTTTTCTAATTTTATCACCTCCCATTTACTGTTCTGTCCACTTCAGTTGGACCTTCATAGTCACACCTTAAGAAACTTTCTCATCGAGTATCCTTGCATTGTCAGATGCAATGTCTAATTTTCTGTTCACATCTTACTTGGCCTACTGAACAAAACATGACATAGTGAAGCACTATTTGCTGTTTGAACCAAGTTATTTACTTAACTTCTGGGACATTACCACATACAGTTTTCTGGCAACTTACTGGTTTATCTTCCTTGGTCCACTCCTCCTCTACTTGATTTCTCTTATGATGGGTGTCTAATAGACATCTTAAAATGTT
The DNA here is from genome assembly GCF_002288905.1 of Enhydra lutris kenyoni. Classification (NCBI taxonomy): domain Eukaryota; kingdom Metazoa; phylum Chordata; class Mammalia; order Carnivora; family Mustelidae; genus Enhydra; species Enhydra lutris. The sequence goes on along the minus strand of NW_019154096.1, from coordinate 3,903,545 downwards.
TCCATTTTTAAGACAGTGTTTCCAAATACTTCTCATTGTCTTTAAAAAGCTGCAACTCTTCAGAGTGCCTGGGTGGCTCAGCTGGTTAAGCATCAGACTCTTGATTTCAGCTCAGGTCACGATCTCAGGGTGGTGGGATGGAGCCCCACGTCAGGCTCCATGCTCAGTGTGGAGTCTGCTTAAGATCACTCTCTCTCCCTCTGCACACCCCCCTCCTGCTCACACGCTTTCTTTTTCTAAAAAAAAAAAAATTAAAAAACTAAAAAGACTGTAACTCCTGATTATGACATGCAAATCTTGCTTTAATAGTGTATGTACAATTATTCATTACTCAGTTTCTTTTTTTACTTTTTTAAAGTTTTCATTTATTTATTTGACAGACAGAGATCACAAGTAGGCAGAGAGACAGGCAGGGAGAGAGAGTGAGGGAAGCAGGCTCCCCACTGAACAGAGACCCCGATGTGGGGCTCGATCCCAGGATCCTGGGATCATGACCTGAGCCGAAGGCAGAAGCATTAACCCACTGAGCCACCCAGGCGCCCACTCATTTTCTTTTTTTAAAGATTTTAATTATTTATTAGAGAGAGTGCATAACCAGGGGGATGGTCACAAGGGCAAGCAGAATCCCCACTGAATGGGGAGCCCAACGCAAGGTCTGCATCCCTGATGAGATCATGACCTGAGCGGAAATCAGATGCCTAATTGACTGAGCCATTTAGGTGCCACTCTTTTTTTTTTTTTTTTACATTTTTATTTCTATATAGTTGATACACAATGTTACATTAGTTTCAGGTATACAACGTAGTGATTCAGCATCTCTATACATTACATTATCTACATTCGCTATGAGTGTACCTACCCACTGTCACCATATAACAGTATTAAAATACCATCAGCTATGTTCCCTATGCTGTGCTTTTTATTCCAGTGACTTATTCATTCCATAACTGAAAGACTGTATCTCTCACTCCCCTTCACCCATTTTGCCCATCCCAGCAACTGCCTTCCTTCTGTCAATCATCAGTTTATTCTCTGTATTTATAGGTCTGATTCTGCTGTTTGTTTGTTTGTTTATTCATTTCTTTAGTTTTTTTAGGTTCTACATATAAATAAAGTAAAAAGCTTTTTCACATTGAAGGTAACCATCAACAGAAGAAAAAGACAACTACTGAATGGGAGAAGATATTTGCAAATGATGATATCCAATAAGGGGTTAATACCCAAACTATATAAAGAACGTTTACAATTCAACACCAAAAATACCACAGTTCAATTAAAAAACGGACAGAAGAGCTGAATAGACATTTTTCCAAAGAAGACGTACAGGTGGCCAATAGACACATGAAAAGATGCTCAACATCACTCATCAGCAGGGAAACGCAAACCAAAATCACAACCTGTCAGAATGGCTAAAATAAAAAAGACAAGAAATAACAAGCGTTGGCAAGAATGTGGAAAAAAAAAAGTAACCCTTGTGCACTCTTTGATGGGAATGCAAACTGGTACAACAACTGGAAAATAGTGAGACATTCCTCAAAAAGTTAAAAATAGAAGTACCATATGATCCAATAATTCCACTTTTGGGTACTTACCCAAAGAAAATGAAAACACTAATTCAAAACGATATATGCAGGGTTGCCTGTCTGACTCAGTCAGAGGGGCATGCAACTCTTGATTTGGGGATTGTGAGTTCGAGCCCCCTGTTGAATGCAGAGATTACTATAAAAATTAATAAAGTTAAAAAAAGATATATGCACCCCTATGTATTGCAGAGTTATTTACAGTAGTGAAGATGTGGAAGCAACCCAAATATACAATATACAATATAGAATGGATAAAGAAGACGTGATAACTATATATCCATAACATATAGAGTATTTTATTTACATATTATATAATTAATAAATGAATAATTTATATAATTATATATGAACATAAATAAAATATAAATTTATATGAGTAAATATAAAAGTATTATATATAAAACATATTATATGTAATTAAATATTACACATCCATAAAAAAGGATGAGATCTTGCATTTGATGACCTAGAGGGTATTATGTTAAGTGGAATAAGTGAGACTGAGAAGGAAACTACCATATAATTTCACTTAGAAAAAGTAATTTAATAGTAAAAGCTAACAAGTCATTTAATGGTAAAAATATATTTCATTTAATCCAACATGTCCAAAATTGTCATTTCAACACATTCAACAAGGTGTATTCTTTTCCTACACTAGATCCTCACCTTCGGTGCGTATTTCAGTTCAGGTCACCTTGATTCAGTCTGGCTCGATTGCAAGTGTTGGTGTAGATGCATCCGGCTCGTGGCTCCTATGCTGGGCTGTGTGGGTATATATGGCTTAGCCCTGATTACTTCTGCTGCCTCTGTTATCATCAGTCTCCACATCTTCAGTCACACTCAGCCAGCTGATCTCCTTTCATTCTTCAAATATAACAAGTTTATTCCCATCTTCGGCCTTTTGCATTGCCAGCCCCCCGTCTGGATTTTGATTCCCCAGAGTGTCTTAAGTTGAACTCCCTCTCATTTAGATATCAGCTCATACGTTACCTCTTTGGTAAGGTCTTGCCTTACCATCGGATGTAAAGTAGCCCTCCCTCTCCAGACCCTCTTGTCCCATTAATCAAGTTTGTCTTTTTCATAAAACTTACATGTTTCACTAGTGTCTGCTCTCCTGCACCACTCGATTGCTGTCTAGACCACATGAGCTTTATGTAGCTTGTCTACAGATGCACTCCTAGGCTCAGAGCAGCTCGGGGAATACAGAAAAGATGGGTGAATGTACAAACGAAAGAATAAAGGGATCATTAAAATGTTAACAGTAGCAATCACACACTATTGTTTATTCCATTGTTTTTTCTAAATTTGCTCTAACAAACACATGTTATTTTTGGAATAAAAAATAACAATAAAAGCCTTTGTAATAAACTAGCAAAAAATGTTATGAAACCACTGGGTGCTTAGACTAGGTGGGCAATCAAAGGTATCAAAAAATGTGTCATGTGTCCCTTCCTGGTGAAGTGAATATGATTTCCTCTAAATGAGAGATTTAGCTGCTTTGCAATATACATTCGATGAATGTTCTGACACGTAATCCTGAGCTGATCAAAAGCATACTTTACCTCGATGTTGTAACGGATGGATAATGCTCATTGTCTGAGTCTGTTGTTCTTGACATGTGGCATCAAGCCAAATGATAGCACTCATTCTCTGTATACAAGGTCACTCTAGGGAGCATGGTGGAAAACATTGGAGAGGTACTAAAACCCCTTGCTTTAATTCTCACTATGCAGTTCTGTATGGTGATGTCACACCTGTTTGCTGCAGGTAAATGGTTCTCATTTCCCAGTCCCCCTCTCAGGATTCACTACAGCATGCACGTGTGATCTCGTGCCCTGTGAACCTGCATTCCTCAACACTCATTCCAAGAGTTCTGTTGACTGTAGTTGTGAAACACAGCCTGAAGTCAAGGATCTATTCCCTTTCAAAATGCAAGTTCTTCTTTAGATTTTATTTATTTATTTGACAGAGAGAGAGACACAGCGAGAGAGGGAACACAAGCAGGGGGAGCGGGAGAGGGAGAAGCAGGTTTCCTGCCAAGCAGGGAGCCCAATGTGGGGATCAATTCCAGGACCCTGGGATCATGACCGAGCAGAAGCTTAACAGACTGAGCCACCCAGGTGCCCCCTACAATGCAAGTTCTTCAGAGGACAATACCAATACCAATTCAATACTGAATTGCTATTAGCAATTCAGAGGGTGAGATTTTCAGGTCTTCTTCCATTGGCATCTTCCTGGAAGCAGAGTTTAAGGAGAAAGGGGTAAAAATTTCTGTAAAAGGTGAGGGCTGCCTAGCGAGAGAGTCTATTACAATAGAATTTTCTAAGCTGCCAGGGCTCAGACAGCATATGAAGACTGGACATGGCGGGCCTATAAGGAGATGGAAAGACGCCAAAGAAAAGCCGTGGCCACGATACACTTTTTCCAGAATGTGCAATCATATTGGGGGAAAATCCTCTATGCACAAACAGACACACAATTATAAAGCAGAATGAAGAAACATGTTGAAACATAGGGTTACAAGCAGCATATTCCCTAGACCCTTGTTAGAGGCTTATTTTAGAGATTTACCTAACTGAGGTATAGAAGGATAAATTGTTTGGCATGACACTTCAGCATCTGATCAGTGATGAGAAATGAAGACTGAATCAGGGCTCTTAAGGACTCTGAATCACCTGGCTGTTAGCCTAAATTGGAATAAAGAAACCATTCTCTCTCTGCTTTCTCTTTAAGCTTTAGGTTTAGTGAACAGTTTACACCTACTGCCGATGAATCATCTTTCTAAATGACCCTGCTAAATCATATGTAGTTAATTATAAAGATTTTAGTGCTATGTTTTGTGTGTGGGTTGTAGATTACCACTGCCTGACCACATCCTCAGTAAAACTTTAAACTGTCATCAGACTACAAATAAAAGAGTGAATTCTTCATTTCCTATAGCTGCAGAGGAAGGAAAAAAATGTAAAATAAACTCTCACAGCAAAATAAGACTTGACTCCTGCTCTTTGTTTCTGAGTGTCCTCGCTGCACACAGCTGACCCAGACTATATCCGGGAGTCTTTGGTACTGTTGCTTTAATTATCTTCTTTGTGAAGGAGAGTGCCAGTAGAAATAGAACAAACATCTTGTTAAAAAGTAAATAAGTTTTACACCAGGAAAAGAGAATTACACAGAGCAAAAGACAGGTTTGTGGGGCCAGATGACGTGAAGGGCAGATTTTTCTTTTAAGTGATAACTTCATTGGCAAAGAGAGATTCATCTCTGAATAAAATTATTTTTCCATATCAGAGGGAATAAAAGTTATTGGAGTGTGGGATGTTCAATATTGGATACGTGAAATGTCTGATTAGCTTGAGGAAAAAAATAATATCTATGTTTATAATTGCACTCCTTTGTATTTACCCTAAGGAGTTCAAAACAAATGTCCACACAAAACCCACACACAAATGGATATATGGCAGCTTTACTCATACTTGTCAAAGCTTGGAAGCAACCGAGATGTCCTCTAGTAGGGAGTGGATAAATAAATTGGATGGACAATAAAATAGTGGTTAGCACTAAAAACAGATAAGCTATCAAGCCATGAAATGATAGGAAGGAATGTTACCAAGTGAAAGAAGTCAGTGTGGAAAGGTTTCACATTGTGGGAGTCCAGCTGTAGGAAATTCTGTAAAAGACAAAATTATGGAGACAGTGAAAAGATTGGTGGGTGGGGAGGGCTGAGCTGTGAAACACAAAGGATCTTCAAGGCAGTCAAAACGCTCTGATGAGTACCACAGTGATGGTTACATGTCCTTATACATTGTTCCAACCGACAGAGCATGCAACACCAGAGTGAACCATGACATGCACTGTGGACTTTGGGTAGTGCTGATGTGTCAGTACGGCTTCATCTGTGGTAACAAATGGACCAGGCTGGTGGAGAATGTTGATAATTGGTGGGTGGGGAAAGAGGCAATCCATGTGTAGGGCCAGGGGGTAATGGGAAATCGATGTAGCTTCTGCTTGGTTTTGGAGTGAACTTAAAATTGCTCTAAAAAAAGTAAAGTCTTTTTTTTTTTTTAATTAAAGATTTATTTATTTATTTTAGAGAGAGAGGAGGGGGCAGAGGGAGAGGGAGAATCTCAAGCGGACTCTCTAATGAGCATGGAGCTGCCTGTGGGGCTCCTTCTCATGATCCCGAGATCATGACCTGAGCCAATATGAACAGTCGAAGCTCCACCGACTGCATGGCCCAGGCACCTCAAAAGTAAAATCTTTTTTTTTTTTTTAAGATTTTATTTATTTATTTGAGAGAGAGACAGTGAGAGAGAACATGAGCAAGGAGAAGGTCAGAGGGAGAAGCAGACTCCCCATGGAGCTGGGAGCCCGATGTGGGACTCGATCCCAGGACTCCGGGATCATGACCTGAGCTGAAGGCAGTCGTCCAACCAACTGAGCCACCCAGGCATCCCTAGTCTTTAAGTCTTTTTATTGCAGAAAAACCCATGTTATCTATCCCCACCCTGCACTTATCTACAGTATAATGTAGTATAGTCCATGCACAGTTTTAATAGCAAGAACTGATAAGGGAAAAACTGTACTCCATGATGGCCAACCAAACCAGCAAGGGAATTCCAGTCCCTGTCTCAAATCCCTTCCAGGTTCTTCTTTCCTACCCTGTTTCCTCCGCACCCACCAAACGTGCCAAGTATGTGGAAGTGGAAGGGTATAAATTACCCTCCCTGCTTGTGCTCGGGGCTCAGACTTTTGGAGAATAGTCTCCTCTGAACCCACCGGTGTTAAATAAACCCCCAGTCCTCTAAAGTCTCTGAGCGCCGTTTGGTTCTTCCATCGGGATCCAGTCCAGGTTCCGTAACAGAATAAACATTTCTTAATGGTGGGAAGAGAACGTATGAACTCTGAACTCAGTAAAGCTTACTTCAGTTTTCTATGTGAGAAGAAGCAAAATAAAATACACTAGAAGTCTAATTTTATTTGTCATAGAACAGATCAGATTACAAACAGTAGAGCTTTTCTTCTAGAGGAATTAATTTTTGAAGCTCCACCCAATTAATTTTTTTTAAAGATTTTGTGTATTATTTATTTGACACACAGAGATCACAAGTAGGCGGAGAGAGAGGAGGAAGCAGGCTCCCTGCCGAGCAGAGAGCCTGATGTGGGGCTCGATCCCAGGACACCCTGGGATCATGACCCGAGCTGAAGACAGAGGCTTTAACCCACTGAGCCACCCGGGTGCCCCACCCCCCAATTAATTTTATCCTAATTTTTATTATTTACTTGTGTTTTATGGAATTGAACACATGCTAATTGTGGAAAGATTTTAAGAGTGCAGGGACAAAGAGAAAAATTCCTGTACTTCATCAACTCAAGTGGCTCTATGATATGCTCTATTTTTGATGTAACATTTCTGTGATTAAACCCATAAGGGTTCGTTACTTCTCCCTAGCTGTTAGCTTCTGTAATGAATGCTACAATAAACAGTTTTGTTCAGGTATTACTTGGCAGTTGTCTAGTGATCCAAAACTGTTCTACCACTGTCTAGTGCCATTAGTAATAAGGCTATGAATGGTACTTTCTCTTCAAGATCATGTTTCTCAATGGACTAGTCAATAAACTCAAATCAATGTCTGTATTAATCTGTAATTATTTAATTGGTAGCAAAACTGGAGTTCTTTTTAATATTCTTACTACCTATATGTGTCCCTTTGCTATTAATTTACCAGCTCCTGTCTTAGCCTATTTTAAAAAACTGGTGATTTTTTTTGACTTCAGGGGCATTGAGTTGTACTCATCAATAGTCTGGCATGATATTGTCCTAGTTCCCTGCATAGTTCAATCCTGTTTTCTTTCCTTGTTTTGTTTTTGTTTTTTACTTATTTACATATTCCACATTTCTTTTGTTTTATTTCAAATCCCCTCCCACACAGATATTCATTCTAAAGTACTTAATGTACATTTTTTTTGTTTGTGTGTGTTTTTGTATGTATGTTCTTTATGCACATAGGAAATTACATAAATTTTATATTATGTTAGATGTCTTGTTCTATTTTATAATTTTCTAATTCTTCATTTTTTAAAAAAATCCAGATTGTTGCGTGTATATGTAGTTTATTACTTCTGACTTCTACAAAATAATTCTGTAATCATTAATCACATTATGTGAGTCTTGTCTCCCAGGAAAGGGCACACAGATTGCCCCTAATGCCCCAGCAGTGAAATAAAATACTTTTAAAAATAATTTTTTGCTTAATTTTACCTAGGAATGCAATCACTACTCATTTTTGACTGAGCACTGTTCCCATGCTTTGTAACTGATTGATTGATTGATTGATTGATTTGGCTGTTTGATTATGTTATCAAATCTGTCAACTTACTCATAACTCTTTCTGGCCTTGGCATCACATTTAGAAGGTGATCCTAATCCACTAGACATATACAATTTGTCTGTGTGATTTATTTTATTACAGTCATAACTGTAATGAATCTGGAATTAATTTTGTTAAAAAGAAAAAGTATAAATTTCCCTTAATCTTTTTCAAATGTTTAACCAATATATCAACCTAATTCATTGAATAGATATTTCTGCACAAGCTTGAAATGATAAACTCATCTTTACTCACTTGTATTTTAATCTGTTTCTGGACTTGCTGTTCACTTTCACTGATTTTTTTATACTCATGCAGATGTAATATTTTTCAATAAATACAGAATTATACTATGTTTTGTTTACCTAGTTGATTAGAATAACTTTTTCTTTATTATTTTCAAATTTAGGAATAACTGCGTGTTCTTAAAAATAAAATTACAGGGACACCTGGGTGGCTCACTCGGTTAAGCAGCTGCCTTTGGCTCAGGTTATGATCCCAGAGTTTCAGAATCAAGACCCACAACATGTTCCTGCTCATTGGGGAGTCTGCTTCTCCCTCTGACTCTCCCCCTTCTCATGCTCTCTCTCTCAAATAAATGAAAAAAATCTTAATAAAAAAGAATACCAACATTTTAAAAAGTAGTAATAATAAAATCACAATATGTATAGGAAAAATTAATACTCATAATTTCTTAATTGCTAGAAGTCATCAGTTGTTGACATTTATAAGTCTGTCTTGTGATAGTTTTCCTTCTCTCTTGTAACATATATGTGTTTTTCCAAGTTTTTTAAAAAGTGGGATTTTAGTATACATATTTTCTACAACCTGCTTTCCTCACTGTTCATTATATCATGGACATATTTTAAATATAAAAATACTTTTTATCAGTTAAGGTAGGCTGGGTTATGCTTCAATAATTATAAATATAATACTAATAGTAATAATAATAGTAAACCATTCCTAAATTACAGTATTTTAAAATAACAAAAGATTGTTTTTTGTTCGACTACATACTTATTGAAGTTGCTGGGATCCTTGCTCTGTAATGTTCTTATTTCATGTATTGCAGCAAGTTATATCTATGCTAGAAAGAAAAAAAAACACGAATTATAAATAAGCTTTAGCCTAACACAGCAATGTTATTTCATTGGCCAAACCAAGACACATGAGCATGCCTAATGGTAAGGGGATCAGAAATCACAAAGTATATTACATGCCCAGAAGGAGAGATATGACATATTTTTGGGCCATTCTAACAACTACAACAAAACATAGTTGAATTCATATATAAATATAATGTCATTTTTTCAGATCTTCTTGATTGATAAATATTCAGAATATTTCCATTTTCCCTTTGATATGCAGTACTGTGAGAAATACAATTTACTCTAAGTGTTGAAAATATGTTTGTGGATTAAATATTTTTATGAATGCATGATGAATTTTTTTAAAAGTGATGTTGCTGGATCAAATAATTGTTGTCAAATCACTTTTCAGACACTTTAAGACAATTTGCCACTCTCCCATAAACAAACTCAAGTGTCCCATAAGCAAACTCATTTCCCTATATCCATGCCAACATTAGATAATATCAATTTTTTTCCATTTTTATTTTGTATTTTTAATTATCACATTTTTAGTACTAGTAGGGTAGAAGATCCGTTCCTGGGTTTATTAAATGTTTATATTTACTACTTTGTGAATCACCTAGTAATATTCTTTGCCTAATTAAAAAATACTACTTAAACATAAATTTATACTAAAGCCAAAAACTTGCGTACCTCAATATACATCATATTTATCAAGAACTCTTGTATATTCCTGAAGTCTTAGCAAAAAGATGACTTTCTTTATTCTTACCCACTCCTATTTCAAAACGAAATAAATGATTATATTATTTAATGGTTTTAAAAATTCTTTGGCTAGGAGTTAGATTTTCTTCCTTTTTTTTTTTTTCTTAAAGCTATTCATCGCCCCAACTGCAAGGGAAATGTGGGGAATAGTTTATGTCAATACGATGTCAGGAGGGTGATCAACTGACAGCAGCCTGTTTTTAGCATTCTAAATTATCAAAAGACAAGAACTAGATTGCATTTCTCTTCTTTGCCACCTGCAACGTGATTTCCATGTAGTTTATTAGTAGTACTGTCCATCGTGTTTGATGAGAGGCATGAATGTGTTACTGGGAAAGTCCAGGCATTTCTTTATATTGTGGTACTTGACTTTTTAGATCATTCAACTACAACTCCATAAATACTACATACATGCTGGGGGCGGGGGGGGGGGGTGAGTTGTTCTGTTTTGTTTTAAGACAGAGAAATGTTTTCTTAAGTTCCCAAGAATTAAACTCTGGCGTTATGGAACATGTTTGTTCTCTTTCCTCTCCATCAGGGCGACAATAAATCGAAAATCATTTAGGGAACCTGCTCTGAGGGCCAGGGGCCCTATAGCGTCATTGGTCTTGATAATCCAATTATGGCAGGTGGCAAGTCAGGCAAATCTCCCAGAGCTTCTGAGGGCTCCACAGCTACAAAGAGATGTCAGGCAGGAGGGATTTACAAGGAAGTTTATTTGAGTGCCAGTGATATTGCTGTGCAAATAAACACCTTCCTACATTATTACCATGTCTAATCATTAACAGGTAGGTATAAACTTTCCAGTTGTTCACACCTCATTCAGTTCACAGCTCAAGGGGACTGGGATTCACCTTCTCTTTTTTATTTACCAGTCTTTGCCCCGGGAATAAGTTGCACCTCTGTCTCTCAAAACTTTTCTATTTTCCTTTCTACAGACCCTCAGACAACAAAACCGATGAAGTCACTGCTGCCTAAAGTAAATAATAAGAAACAAACCAGCTGACAAGTCTTCTCTAAGGTTGCTGCCTCTTCCCACATGGCCCGTTTCTCCTCTTTCTTTTCCCAATACACGACTTCAAGAGGAGAACATTGCTTCTGGGCCCGCCTTGGCTCCCCTTTTAATTCTTATTTTATTTTTTTAAATGTTTTATTTTTTCAATCTGGGTTTGTCCCTCGCTTATTCCCAATTTTTTAAAAAATTTTTTTACTTTTTCAATTGTCGCTTATTCCTAAAACTTGTTTCTAAGTACCAAATCCAATGACCTTCTTCTCAGTCTTCATCCTTTTTAAACTTCCCCCTCACCCCCACCCCCCAGCCAATGACAACGTGACGGCTGTCCTCTGGGCTCCATTGTTGTACTCGTTGAGCCCGATGACTCATGCCTGCCTGGAGTCTCATTCGTGTGTGGTCCTTTCCCACGTTCCTTCAGTGCTTGACCAGTGGAGCCAATGGACTCTTGCAAAGGCAGTTTCTTCCCAGACCAGAGAATATCCTTCTTCCTGAAACATCATTTCTTTAGCTTAATTTCATGTTCTCCTATGCTCCTGGTTTTTTATATCACTCCTTCAGTGGGCCTCTCTCCCTCACTTCCCAGCCCCTCCTTTTTTAAAAAATTCCTTTCCAAATGTAATAAGAAATGGGATGTACTAACTTTAGGGAGATTAGGTCACAAAGTAGAAATAAAAAGATCATCAGTTTCCAGGCAGTTCACATCTATCCTGCCATCCCTGTGAAAAAATGCCAGCGACCGGTAGCTTTTGGGTAGTAAGAAAACCACTCTTTGCGTCCAAATCTTGTAATCAGAATGGTGATTATCATTAACTGTATGCTGTTCATGGACATTAGACCCTCCTAATATTATTTTCAATGAAATCACAAAGGCTTTAATGTGTCACCGGTGTGAATTATTGGCACTCTATACTGTATCAAGAAAAAGTGAATCATTTGGTTTTTGATTTCCCACATGTATTTTTCATCATTGCTGTTATTAAAGTGGCAAATGTACCTATATTCTGTGCATAATCAAAGGTTATTTATATACCCACAGTGAGTCACTATATAGCATATTTAATTACTTGTGCAATCTTCTTTATGGTTATTTATGTGCAATAGTAAAAGCCAGAGCTTTGTATATTAAATAATGGTTTAGTGTGGACATATACTTGATGAACAGGATATTTAATTAAGCAGGAAAAATGTTTCATTCCACTTTGAGTGCTGGGTCGTATTTCCGACTTTAGTCAAATCAGGTGACAAAACTAAATAATATCCTTGTAGGTAAACCTGCCTATAGATTTTTTCAGATACAAAGTGAAACTGTACTCCTTTGTAAGCATAAGGTCTTCCTGTTGGTTATTCCGGCTGGCATTTCTTTTTTTTTTTTTTTTAAGATTTTGTTTATTTATTTGACAGAGAGACAGAGAGGGAACACAAGTAGGGGGAGTGGGGGAGGGAGAAGCAGACTCCCCCCTACCGAGCAGGGAGCCCGGACATGGGGCTCCATCCCAGCACCCTGGGATCATTACCTGAGCCAAAGGCAGACGCTTAACGACTGAGCCACCCAGGCATCCCTCCAGTTGGCATTTCCTCCTGACATTATCTTATGCTGAACTGAAGATATGGAGGACTAATTTTTGGCTGGCCCACCTGAAAATATTTTGTGATCACTATAAAAATGCCCAAATATTTAGTATTTCCCTTAGTTTATTAGGTTCTGACCAGGCTTTTCAGTTATTCTTCCAATAAACAAAATACAGTAAATATTTATTAAATTACAGAGTAAGAACATGATTATGTTAAAAAAAAGGCATCATTCATTTAGCTTTTTTCTAATATATGCCTGCCTGCAGACAACGGAACATGTTCTAGCTTGTATTACATAAGGAATAATAAATCCAATTAAAAAATACTGTTGAATGGGAAATGTGTTTAATTTCCTATGAGTTATTGTGGGACATTTGGTAAAAGGTATTTAGGAGAATTTACTTTTATGCCCTGAACCTTTAAAGCTCTGCATATCAAGTCATCCAAGGAGAACTAGCCTGCTGGTATTCATCATAACCCAAGAATAACACAAATGCTGTTTAGCATGAAGTATATTTTATTTCACCAAATCCAAAATACATTCATGAGAATGAGTTTTTTCTTTGTCCTCTGGTCTTCAACTTTTGGATGTTTTGGTCCCCTCCCCCCCCTTTTTTTTCCTCAGTTAAAGCAAAAAAAAAAAAAAAAAAAGTTAAACAATATAGACCCCAAGGCTTAGATTAGTCTCTACCTGGGTCTTCCCTGTCATCTCTGACTGTCCTGCATACAGGATTGCTATGTTCATTGCATTTCTTAATTGTTATGGATGTCTTTTCTTCACTTTAAGCCTGGCCTGAATAATTTCATTTCTTCAGAATCATTTTTGACAGCTATTTTTACTTTATTGACTTGTTTTCTTTGTCCAATTTTAGTAGAAGTTGTTGGAAATGATACTAGCAATGAAGCTTACATCAGTCAATTGGATAATATTTTCCCTTCTTTAGATTTGAAATAGTTTAGTCCAAGAATTCGAAACAGAAAAGACAGGGACACCTAAGTAGGATTCTGACTTGATCCCTGGATTAGTGATGACCAATATGGATTCTTGAATTGAAAGCATAATGTCAAGTATTCTACTTGAGCCAATTTGCATTGTACTCTGTTTCAGATTTATAAAGGAACTATTCTATTGATTGTATTAGGAAGTACAAAGAAACAAAACCTGAATAATTATGTGTTTATGACAGTTCTTATAACTGTACTTTTGGAATTATTTTAGAATTGATTTTCTAGTTGTGAGATATTTGTAAAAAGAAGTAAAACTGTATTTTATGGTTTCTTTGTTTTTTTTTTAATTTTTTCTTCCATATACAGTGAAAGCATTTTTTAAAAAATTTTATTTATTTATTTGAGAGACAGAGATCACAAGTAGGCAGAGAGGCAGGCAGAGAGAGAGAGAGAGAGGAAGCAGGCTTCCTGCTGAGCAGAGAGCCCAATGCAGGACTCGATCCCAGGACCGTGGGATCATGACCTCACCTGAGCCGAAGGCAGAGGCTTAAGACACTGAACCACCCAGACGCCCCTCAAACTGTATTTTAAAAGTCATAATGTTACAAAACACTTCTGAACACTTTTAAAAAATTTCTATTATAAGATTTTATTTATTTATTTATTTGACAGAGAGAGAGAGAGAGAGAGTGAGAGAGGGAACACAAGCAGGGGGAGTGGGAGAGAGAGAAGCAGACTTTACGCTGAGCGGGGAGCCTGATGCGGGGCTCGATCCTAGGACCCCCCCGAATCATGACCTGAGCCGAAGGCAGACGCTTAATGTCTGAGCCACCCAGGCGCCCCACTTCTTTACCATCAAAAATAAATAAAAGTCAACATACTCATTTTCTTTTTAATGTTTATTTTATTTTTAACTTAGAATGCCGGTTTTGGAGCCATTCTGCTGTGAAGGTGAAAAGTAATATTCAGGCCTTGAAAGGCTGATGTTTGCAGAAGCTGCCCCTTGCAGTCTCATCAGTGGTCATTCTAGAATTTGAGCCTGAGTGCCTGGGTTTACATCCTAACTTCCCCATGTAAGTTGCATGACATTTGGAGTTCCTTATCCCTCTGTTTCTTGACTATTACCTGAGCCCTTAGTACCAAACCTGTCATCACTGCCACATATAGACCAGTACCCTGAATATGGTATGGACTAGAGAGTTCATGACATTGCTCTTATTTCTATTTTTCTGATGATTTAAGATTAACTCTTGTAAATAGTAAACTAGAAACAAGGATATCAACAACTTTGAGTTAATATGCTTGTTTCTAGATTTAGAAATGAAAGACTGGGCCACTGATATGAACCGTGTAGGTTTCCACTGTATCAGGAAGGTCCAAAAGAGAGTTACATCTCTATTAAATTGGAAAAAAGTGTTATTTCCTTGTATGATCACAAATGGTTGAAAGCTTTAGTAACAGTAATACAAAGTACAGAAGAGAAGTCAACATCTATAAACTAAACTATTCACTATGAAGAATGTATTGCTTGTTTTTTTCTTGCTATTTTAGATGGGAAAGCAGTGTGGTTTCATTTATATATTATTTGCACTCTGTAACAAAGACTGATTACTTAATCAGCAGATAAAGTAATAAAAGAAGGAAGGCTTTAGATGAATTACAGGGAAACAAACTTCTCTTTTAATTCAGTTCTCATGTAATTAAAGAGATATTATGAAAGTTTACAAAATAGAAAAAAATCAAGTTAGGGTTCTCACTAAAATCCATATCATTTGAACCACCAAGAATTTTATGAAAATCTAATCACCATTTCCCTAACTCCTAGGATTTTCACTAATACCTACAGTTATGTATTTGGTTTAATACATGAGGTAAATCCTGTTAGTCTTCTAGCTTTCAAGAATTTCACTTATTGTTATCAGTGAATATCATAGAAACATGACAGCCTTCATATTTGTGGATGGTCTGAACCATTTTAGTAAGAAATAGCTTCTGAGTTGATATTCTAGCAGTGGGAATAGATCTGATTTTTTCTGTTGTCCAGTATTGCCCTTAACCAATGGTAGAAGTGTCAGAGTTATTCTGAGTTGAGATCATGATTGCAAAGCATGCTCACAAAGGCTGTAGAGTCAACATAATGTATTCAACAGTATCAAAAAGATAATACTAATTGAATCTAAAATACTAGATAGTAATACTTTTTCTGATACTAATATATTTTTTAAGATTTTATTTATTTATTTGACAGAGATCACAAGTAGGCAGAGAGGCAGACAGAGGGGAAGGGGGTGGAGGGGTGGAGGGGGAAACAGGCCCCCTGCTGAGCGGAGAGCCTGATGTAGGGCTCAGTCCCAGGACCCTGAAATCATGACCCGAGCTGAAGGCAGAGGCCCAACCCACTGAGCCACCCAGGCACCCTTCTGATACTAATATTTAAAGATAATATTAATTGATAATAATCATTCTTTTTTCTAATTCAGTTGCTACCTTTGATTACTAAATTTTGCTATGGTTTTTATACAACCAAAATTTTATTTTTCTTCTTGTTAATTATTTTCCCTATTAATTTTCCTTAAAAATCTCTTTAAAGCCATGCTCAAAGAGCACTGACATCTCTCCTTGAGGCAATTTTAGAAACATCTGCAGCATTTTCTTAAGAGAAAATTATCCCTAAGTCCTCAAGATGTCAGTTCTGTTCTCAGAGGGTAAAATTCATGGAATTATTGTGATTTTTGCCCCTCATTTTATTTCAGCTTTTCTTTGAATTTTAATTAGCTGCAAAAATGGGTTTATACTTTGGGAAGAAGTCTGACTTTTATTTATAAATCATTTTACTATAGACTGTGAATTTCAGTGCTCTGGTGACTAATTCATCAGGTTTTTCCCTGTGCTGTCAGCTATACGATGTCTCTTTCTGAGTGGCACTCAGCACTGATAGGAGCGGATTTGCCCAGAAAAACCACTGAATGTATAAAAAAAGAGAAATACTTATCCTGAAATAAGTGCTATTTTGGTTGTTCATTTGCCCCAATCAAATATGAAATTTAACATGTCTTATAATTTACCTTTCTCATCTTCCAATTTATTTTCTTCATTGGAAGGAAAACAGTGCTCTCAAAAACACTCATTAGTTGACATCTCTCTACTTGCTTCAGTGTTCTACATTTATTGGGTTATAATGAATCCCTATGTAGCAGGCAGGGACCCAATTACTCAAGAAGTATTTATTAAACATCTAACCCAAACATCATTGAAATGCAGGTCTAGAAAGACCTTTAGGATGTTTAGAGATCTTTTAGCCCTCTAAATGACTTCAGAGAGATATTGTAACTTCTTAGAGATCTTTTTTTTTTTTTTAAGATTTATTTATTTATTTATTTGACAGACAGAGATCACAAGTAGGCAGAGAGGCAGGCGGGGGTTGGGGGGTGAGCAGGCTCCCTGCTGAGCAGAGAGCCTAATGGGGGCTCGATCCCAGGACCCTGAGATCATGACCCAGGGGGAAGGCAGAGGCCCAACCCACGGAGCCACCCAGGTACCCCACTTCTTAGAGATCTTTTAATCCAAGTCTTTCATTGTTTAGGTGAATGTTCTTAAGGCCAGTAGCGGGAAGTGACTTTTCCAGAGCCATACAAATACCCTCCAGTTAGGACAAAAACAGAACAATACTTGCAGGAAGGGATGGAGAGCTGAAGTATTTGATACATCTTTCTTTCTAATCTTTTTGTTGACTCAACCACCAAGACTTGTGAAGTATTTCCTTCAATCTGCTCCCCTTCAGGTCAGCCTGTACTTTATCTCATTACTACCATCAAACATACCCTTATGTTTAAAACTTGAGTTCAATTTACTCCAGTGCTTACTATGGGGGCTTGATCTCTCAGTACTAATTCCAAGGCTTCTCTACTGTGTGAAAAGGACTGAGAACGGAGTGGGGGCTCCTTAGGTTTGCTCATGCCAAGCCCTGGCTAGAATGCTTCCTTGAGCATTTCTTTTTGTAAGGGCTCAGTTTAGGTCTAGGGAACCAACTCATCTCTCTCATTCTTTTCATGTCTGGTGGCATTTACTGTAAATATAGCTCATGGTTTAATGAGAAAAAAAAGCAGGACTGCCTCCAACAGACCTGGTCTTGAATTTTGGCTCTATTATGTATAACTATTTAGCCTTAGGCAAACTATGTTACCTTTTGAGCTTATTTCTTCATCTGGATTATTGGAATATAAAGGCTTATTTTTAAAGGTAGAGGTGAGGATTGAGCAATATAATATTTTAAAGACATCTAGGATCACTTATCACATAGAAGACACACTAAAAATTAAAGCTGTCTTTCATATTAATACCTTATTGTATCATTTTTTTAAAATATGAGTGCATTATCTCCAAAAAGCTTAAAATTCCTAGGGTTTATATACATTTTTGCCTTTTCACTATTTAAAGCTGGGGGATTGGGTAAAAAGACCATTAATATTTGGGATGGGACTAAAATACTAAATTTCTAATTTTAGTAGTTTTGATTTAAATTTTCAGCTTTACTATCACTTTTGTCATGACCTGCTTTACCTCAAGTATAACTTGGTTGCCCAGCTGAGAAAATTATTTTATGGTCATATTTATTCAGGAAAAATTTTAATTACATCATTTTTATTTTAAGATGATTACAGTTACAAAGAATTCTTAGAGCCATAATGACTACATTTTAACTACAGTTCTGATATCAACTATAGTCTTGGCAACAGTCTCTATGGCTTTGGATAACATTACATCAGTATCTTGCCAACCCTGTAAGATGTACGTAAGCACTGTTGTGGCTCCTGCCCCCTCACAAGAGAATGTGAGGATTATTAATTCTATGCAAAAGTGTTTGAGTCTTGAATGCAAATGGGTCTGAGCCAATATTGAAAGCATGTGGGTTTCAGATTGTCAAATGCCAAGAATGTGCATCATGTTCTATTCCTAAATTTCAGAGTAGAATTGAGTAGGTTTTTTTTTTTTTTTTTTTAACCTTGTTCTTCTTTTTTTTTGAACTTCTTAGTTTAGGAATTGGTAAATATTGGGACCTGTATTATTGTAATGTCTTAAAGCCAGTCTTCAGAATAAAGCTCAGTTCCCAGGGCACTTTGATCCTTGTCATTTCTCTCTCCCCACATTTTGCAGAAGCTTTGTAGATGAGACAAATGGCCTGAGTTCTCTTTTCAACTTGAATCCTGAAAGTACTAGTGTTTATAAAGTACAGCAGAAAGGATTCAAGAATGTTTTACTTGCTTCCTCTTTTATTTAGAATCAGTCTACTCAACTAGAGGCTAATCTTACATTTTCAAGTTTAAACAAGTTTTGTTTCAAATATTTAGCAAAAACACTTACCTAGAGTGTGATACTTTACTAAATGAAAAAAAAAACAACACTTGTGATCTTTATATATTGCAAAATAATGAATCTGCTTTTAAAAAATAATATCAGGCCTTAAAAAATAATATCAGGTTTAAAAAAAAATAAAATAAAATAGTATTTTTTAACTTTGCCAAGATATGCAGAAAGAGATACATGCAGGATTTCTGTCTGGTCTCTCTTTTCTCTTCCTCTCAATTCTTATGATAATGTTGCTGTGTAGATATAATATCATTTCAAAGATGAGACTATCAAATCTCATAAATGTGGAATGATATGCTCAGGGTCTTGGAGCTTATTCCTGACAAACTTCATATCTCAATTCAATCCTCTGACAATAGATTCAATTCCTCTCCTGCATCATAATTAATAAGCGTTTTGAAACTGTTTTGCCATCCTCTTGCTAATTACTCATGCATCATTTTTTTGGTGAAAATGACGTCAAACTATTTCGAAAGCCGTACGTGCTCTACAAAATAATATTAACGAACACATTTCCTCTTCCTATTCCTATACTACATGTATAATGTAAGTCTGGGAGGTTAAGGCATTTTTTTTTTTTTTTTTTTTTTTTACCTCCCTAGATCTCCAAAAGAAAGAGAATGACTTCAATAGAAAACCTATTTTAATCATCTTTTGGAAAAGGAACTATTGAACTTGGCACAGGGATAGTGGAAACTGTATCATGAACTACTCTGCAGTGTATGCAGTTGACTCCAAACAAAGCTAGGAAGTTCTGTTCAGCAACTTTATTCGTGAATCAGTGCTCGGTCAAATCCTGATTGCATTTAGAAGTAAGCATCTTGGGGCGTCTGGGTGGCTCAGTGGGTTAAGGCCTCTGCCTTCAGCTCGGGTCGTGATCCCAGGGTCCTGGGATCGAGCCCCACATCGGGCTCTCTGCTCCATGGGGAGTCTGCTTCCTCCTCTCTCTCTGCCTGCCTCTCTGCCTACTTGTGATCTCTGTCAAATAAATAAATAAAATATTTAAAAAAAAAAAAAAGAAGTAAGCATCTTGTGTTTAGTTTTCTCAGCTCCTTTTGCAAGTCTCTCTTAAATTTTTTTTTCCTGTGGTATATGTCATATTATAATTTATGGTTTAATTTCTCATTGAGACTGGAAATTCTTGGGGGCAAGGTCCTGTCTTGCTAACTTTCCCCATCAACCACATTTATTACCACATTATAGCATAGAATAGGTGTTCAATGAATGTTTATTGAAATGAATAAACAGACTTTTATATTATAAATTGTTTCTCAGGAAAGTTAGATTTCTAAGATCATTGATCTAAAATTAACTTACGTGCTGTTTGCTCTGAGAAGGTCCCATTAGGTTATCTAAATTGTACTCCATAACTTAACAATAATGATGTGATTGTTTCAAGGAAGCAAATGGGCATAGTTGGCTAGGTCCCAGGTGTTGTGTGGTCCTCTGTGTGAACCTCCTATCAGTGCTCTCCCAGGGGTCTGAATGTATCAACCAATCCTATGCCCCCTTTGAATTTTCATATTTACCTCACTCTCACTACTGGTAAATACAAAAGAAAACTCTATTTTCATTGTCACAACTAATTTTTTTCAAAATCACATATATTCCATGGGTGATGTATCTGAAATGCAAGTTTATGGATCCTAATATAAAAATAGGTCTGTGCTAGTTTTATACCAAGTTCAGGATGAATAAGAATGGAATGTGGAGAGAAGATAAAAAAGAGTCAACAACAACAAAAAAATCCTAAATTCTTTATTTACATGTACATTTATATGCACATGTGTGTAAACACGGGTGCACACACATACACTCATATTTTTAATCACATAATTGTATTTAATTCCAAATGTTTTTGTTGGGTCGGCAGTTCCAGGAATGCAGGAGGAGCAATAGAAATGACCGCTGGGACCGCCATCTTCCAGTCCCCTCCCCACTGCCTTCCTTAACCCTAGACTGTCCCGCCAAAAGAGTGTACGCCCAGGTCACGTCTCCATAGGTAACCCGATACCTATGCAGGAAACAGGAGTATCAGGAGCCCTCACCCCAAACCTTCTGATCACCAAATATGGATGTGAGCCCAGGCCCTGCCTTGGCCTGATAAAAGACCCCCCCCCCAACTCCCTCCCAGTGCGACTTCCCCCACTCCCCTTTCCGGAGTAGTCCAGGAACCTCGCCTGAGGGTGTGAGGGTGTCCACCTCCTCCTGGCGCAACTTTCCTGGCTCCCCTTCTCCTGAGCCCTGAAACTTCACCAGAGGGTGCCTTTAATAAATCTTGCCTTGCGCCTACCTTGCCTTGTGTTGTGTTTACCTTGCCTGCAAAACTTTACAGTTTTTAACTCAAATTTTATCACGTGGATGATCATTTTTCCCAGATTCAAGCATATCATATCTGTGCACTTATGAATTCTAAGGCCACAGTTTTTATTTTTTCCCACTCCTTTCTTCACAGTACAGAACAATGATTCACTATAAATAGATGAATTAATCCAATGTGTGTGACAAGACCAAAGTACTACTACATTTTCTGATAAGTCGCAAGCTGACACAGACTTCACTTGTGAAATCTTAGAAATGTTGAATCATCTCAGATGTGGGAACTTCCTACTATTGATTGCACTGGGTCACTATGTTTAATTGTGGTCTCTAAGAAAAATAAAAAATAAAGTTTCATGGGTGACTCAGTGGGATAAAGGTCTGCCTTCCGGTCAGGGCATGATCCCAGGGTTCTGGGATCCTGTCCAGCATCGGGCTGCCTGCTCAGTGGGGATGGGGAGTCTTCCTCTTCTTCACCCTCTGCCCCCCACCCCACTGCTTGTGCTCTCCCTCTCTCAAATAAATAAAATCTTTTAAAAAATTTTTTTAAAAAAGTTTCAAATACTTGAATTGCATTATAGATCTCCCCTGCTCCCTGCAAAGTCACAAAGCTAGTGACACTAACTAATGGGTGATTACTTTCTGAGGCTTTTTACTATGCTCAGTTAACAAACTAAAGCTTGGGCTTTAGAGTAGGGCTGATTTGGAGCTAAGTCTTGGCTCCCATTCTTAATCACTGTGTAAATTTGGGTTAATGACTGAATCCCTCAGAACCTCATTGTTTTCAACTCTGAATTTTGAATAATGACAGTTTACCTAGTTTGGGGAAGTATTTTGCTAATATATGGGATCCACTCCACAGACAAATGACAAAATGATAGACACAAGAGGCATGACCTGTCTCCCAGGATGTCTCTAGGGAACTGGGAAATATTCACTCACCCACATGAAGCAGTTAGCAAACCATACAGGGTAATACATACATAAATGAAACCTAAGGTGCCAAGTCTAAGCTCTTAACAATAAATAATCATCTGTGATATGCTGCTCATTAGTTGAGTAAGATTTCACAAGAGTGATATGATTGATAACAAGGACCATTCCTAGAAGACTATGGAGAAGAGGGGTTTAAAATAGGCATGTAGATGTTTACAGGAAATTGGAGAAAAATTTCTAAGAGAACTGCATAAATAAAGCTACAAGCAAAAGGGACAAACATGAGACAGCCCCCCTCCCCCGCCCCCAGGACATTTAGGGAAATTGGCTTTAGAAGTGCAGAGAGTAAAAGGGAGTGGTATATCTTGACAGGTATACTAAGCTGACATTATAAAGGGTACTGAATGTGAGAAAACAGAAGTAATTTCAATGTCTTAAATAAACAAAGTTAATCAGCTTTTTAGAAGAGCAAAGTATACTGTGATGAAAATAAGACTGGTGGGAGAGAGTATAGTCATGGAGGAGACACAGGAGTGAAAGAAGGAATGATGACACCAAGTGAAGAGAAAAATGTTAAGAAAGAGGAAGTGCTTGGTTTTTAATCATATTGATTTGCCAAAAAAAAAAAAAAAAAAAAGTCAGTGGAACATTGGGTGAAAATGGCCAGTCAGAAGGATATGAGATGCAGATTTCAGGAGCTACTGAATGCTTTAGAACTAACAGTCCCCTCAAAGAATATTCATTGGCAAATGAAAAAGTAGGATCTGGAGAAGTTGAGAAATTAGCCTGTGAATAGGGCTCAGGGATCTGTCCCAGCTCAGGTCTAGCACCATTTCCATCAAAATGACATTTTAGCTGTGAGAATGAATGCACTCCCCAAAGGGCAGATACGTTGTCTGGAGAAGAACTCAAGAGGCTTAAATATGTAGAATGCAAATGTTTAGAGGAAAATAAATCGCTGAGGGACATCACAGGGGTGGTCAGAGAGATTGAGGCAGGATCAGTATATCTTAGCTCCCAGGAAGGAAGGGAAGGGAGGAAACTGTTCTGTGGGGAAGATGAGGTTCACCTGATTCTGTGCTTCAGAAGGTTAAGTAGAAAATAGGATAGACAACTGTGAAGGCAGAGAAAGAGGATCTAAATTAGTGAGAGAATTCACAGGAGCGGGATGTGAGAGCAATGGAAATGGATGCCCTCCAGGATGGGAATAAATGATGGTAACACAGATTAGCTTTAGCCAAGTAAAGGGGGGAGGGATTTATTTCAAAACTCATGGGAGGAATAAAAGAATATATACAATACAAAACAACTGTTAAACTAGAAATAAAGATAAAAGTGAACACATATCAAATTTATTAATTGTTTTGTTTGGGGTAGAGTCAAACTCTCAAGTACTAAGAAGGCCAGGAAGAGTGGTGAATTGATTTTTCAGAAAGAATAGAGTTCAGGGGTGCCTGATTGGCTCAGTCAGTAGAGTTTGTGATTCTTGATCTCTGGGTCATGAGTTCAAGCCCCATGTTGGTTGTAGAGATTACTTAAAAATAAAATCTTTAAAAAAGAAAGAAAGAATGGAATTCCTGCAGAAGTTGGTGTATGGAGAGTAGAATTAAAAAGATTAGTAAAGATGTTGTATTGGAAGTGACTTGGGATGAAAATAATAAAATAGCTGATTCACTGTGGCTTTAGACCTTTAGAGAACTCCCATTATAAAAAGTGTAGAGAGAGGTAGTTCCTGAATTGGTTCAGCAATTCAATAATATCTGGGTATTATGTCAGCTTCTGTAGATTTTTCTTGGCTTCTGTCCCATTCCAATGGACATCTATTCATAGGACAAAAAAGGTGGAAGGAAGAGTGTGAAAACAAAATCTTCCCATGAATCTTTTTTCTTTTATTAGAAACAAAATTTCAACCTTGCTCAAATGAAATGCGTTTTATCTGCATCTTGTGTAAGAAGTTAACAAAGATGAGTGGTTGCCAGGTGCGGGGGATAGGGAGCTGAGGGAATTGAATGAAAGTGGCCAGAATGTATAAACTTCCCATCTTAGGAGAAGTTCTGGGGATGGGAGGTACAGCCACGACTATAGTTAACAACTCTATTGTATATTTGAAAGTTGCTAGGAGAGTAGATCTTAATCTCATCACAAAGAAAAAAAAAATAACTATGGGAGGTGATGGAGGGTAACCAAGCTTATTTGGCAAGCGTTTCACAATATTCACATATATCGAATCATTATTTATATGCCTCTAATACAGTGTTGTATCTCCATATGTCAGTTGTTGTATCTCCATAAAGCCAGAAAAAAAAAGATAATTCCAATGATGTGAAAATGTTGGGCTTCAGAGAGAATGGTTGAGAAAGAATTCTTGAGGTGTCTTTGGTGCAAAAAGGTAGTTTTACTAAAGCATGGTGACAGGACCCATGAGCAGAAAGACCTGCACTGGGGTCATGAGGAGTGGCCTATTATATACTTTGAAGTTGGGAGGGGTGTTAGGGAGAGAGTAAGTCTCTAAGGAATTTTGGAAGCAAAGTTTTCAGGACCTTGAGGACAAAGCTGTTGTTAGGAAAAGGTCATTTATTACCTTGTAGTAAAACTTTAGTCATAAGACCCTTCAGATGCATATCAGGGGGCCATATATTTGGAGGAGGATGATTGTCAACCTGTATCTTGGTGGGGTGGGTGGGGGATAGAGATAGAGGAATTTTCCATAGTAATTTTTATATGTTAAGGGAGACTTACAGGATCCTGGAGGTTGGACTAATGTTGAGCTCAGATTGCCTTTTGCCCTTAGCAAAGTGTTAACTTCAAGGCAGTAGAGTTGCTAGAGGATAGTCACTGTGTCTGTTTCAGGGACTTATCAATGGGCTGTAAGTTGTAAGGATATTTAACTTTTTTCCTTGTCTTTGTTTCCACAATACCAGGAGGTATTCTGCATCTGTTGGTAAATACAGATAGATATGTATGTATCTATCTGTATAGATATCTATATATATATAGATATATATCAGTGAACTTGGGCCAGTCACTCTGCCTCTCAAAACACACACACACACACACACACACACACACACACACACACATACACATACACACACACACACACATATTACATTACATTATATATAATATCATATATTATATAATGTGTATATAATGTATATATAATGTATATAATGTATATGGACATATATTGTAATATATATGTAATATATGTGTATATGTGTATATATGTATGTATGTAATAATATATAATGTATATATAAATGTATATTACATGTATATTAATGTATATTATAAATGTATATTATA
>NW_019154096.1:3756818-3877872 GCF_002288905.1 Enhydra lutris kenyoni | reverse complement strand
TTTAAAAAATTAACATATAATGTATTATTTGCTTCAGGGGTACAGGTCTCTGAATCCTGTTTTACACAATTCATAGCACTCACCATTGTACATACCCTCCCCAATGTCCATCACCTAGCCATCCCATCCCTCCTACCTTCCTCCCCTCCAGCGACCCTTGGTTTGTTTCCTGAGATTAAGATTAAGAGTCTCTTAAGGTTTGTTTCCCTCTCTAGTTTCGTCTTGTTTCATTTTTTCCCTCCCTGCCCCCTATGACACCCCACTCTGCCTCTCAAATTCCTCATATAAGAGAGATCATATGATAATTGTCTTTCTCTGATTGACTTATTTTGCTTAACATAATACCCTCTAGTTCCATCCACGTTGTTGCAAATGGCAAGATTTCATTTCTTTTGATGGCTGCATAGTATTCCATTGTATATATACACACCACATCTTCTTTATCCATTCATCTGTTGACAGATATCTAGGTTCTTTTCATAGTTTGGCTATTGTGGACATCGTAAAGCAAGTATTTCTTTAAAAAAATTGCTTAGTGGAATCAGAAACAGTTTCTCTAAAGAGTCCAACTTTCATCTGTATAAAAATTAATGCAAGAAGTCAGTAAGAAAACAAATAATATAAAAATGCTTCCACCATGCCGTTTACCTGATAGGATGCTTCTGGAAGAGAAATATTCTACCTAATCAATGATTACAAAACAATTGATCTGTTAAGCTAGGGCCAGAGAGGAGCTTTCTTCAGTACCTCCTGCTTCATTGCAAAATATAATCTGAAGTGTCTTTATTTCATGTTTTTTGTTTTCTTCTTAGTTTTCCAGGGAGCCTCTCTAGTCAATCCCCACTCCCCATAGAAAAAAATGTTATGAGGTTTATCACCATAGATTGATTTTGCCTGTTCTGAACTATATATAACTATATGGTATGTATACTTTCATGTCTGGCTTCTTTCACTCAACATAATAATTAGGAATTTCATCAGTGTTGTGTATACCAGTAGGTTTTTTTTTTGAAAACTTTTTTTCAAACATATGTAAATGTTGTAAGACGAGTGTTCAACAGATTTCTGTATGCAATTTATCCAAGGTTCTGACTGCTGATATTTTACCACATTTACTTTCTCTTTGCCTTCTTGAGCCATTTGAGGTAAGTGGAAGACTTTATACCCCATTAACCCTAAATATTTCCATGCATAGTTTTTCAAAACAGCATTTTCCTGCAGAAAGAACATCAGTGCAATGATCAAAGTCAGGATATCGCACTGATAATAATATGAACATCTAATTGAGGTGTCTTACTAAAATTCCACCAAATGTCCCAATATTTTCCTTTGTGGTGGTTTTATTTTGCTTTTGTTTTTGTTTGGTTTGGTTCAGGATCTAATATTACAGGATCAAGTATTACATTTACTTTTGAGGTCTCTTTGGGCTCATTTAATTAGGAACAGTTCCTCAGTCTGACATTTTCTTTCATAACCTTGACATTTTTGAAGAGTGGAGGCATTGTATAATGTCCTTGGATTTGGGTTTGTCTGATACTTCCTCATTATTAGATTCAGGCTATGCATTTTTTGGCAGGAATACCATAGGAGTGATGATGTATCTTTCTCAATAAATCATATCAGGAGGCTCATAATGTCCATTTGCCCCATTTGTTGTAATGTTTACGTTGGTTACCTGGTTAAGTCAGTGCCCACCAGGTTTTTTTCTTCTGCAAAGTTATTGTTTTTACCTTTGTTATTGAACACTTTGAAGGGGTGCCCGGTTGGCTCAGTCCTTGAGCATCTACCTTGGGCTCAGGTCATGATCTCAGGATCCTGGGATTGAGCCCCACATTGGGGCTCCATACTCAGTGGGGAGTCTGTTCCTCCCTCTTTCTGCCCACCGCTCTCTCTCTCCCCGCCGCCTTCTGTCAAATAAATAAACAAAATCTTAAAAAAAAACACTTAAAAAAAAAAGATAAAAAGTGGTTTATTTAAAGATTTTATTTATTTGACAGACAGAGATCACAAGTAGGCAGAGAGGCAGGCAGAGAGAGAGGGGGAAGCAGGCTCCCTGCTGAGCAGAGACCACCCCCCCACCCCCAATGCAGGACTTGATCCCAGATTCCTGAGATCATGACCTGAGCTGAAGGCAGAAGCTTAACCAACTGAGCCACCTAGGCGCCCCCCCCCCCGCCGAAAGAAACACTTTGAAGACAGTTAATTCATTTATTTTTAAAACATTTTAAAAGTAATCTCTATGCCCATTCTCTTAGCCAGCCAGGCACCCCAGTTTATTTCTAAAAAACAAGTATTCTCATCTCACAAAGAGTCAATTTGTTAATCCATGTATCTGTTGATGAGAACTGAGTTTCTTTCAGTTTTGTGTTATTATGAATAAATCTGCTATGAACATTCTTGTGCAATTGTTTCTATGGACATGTTTTCATTTCTCTGTGTGGATACTGGTAATGACATTGCTGGGTCATGTAGTGGATGTGTATTTCTTTCTGTCTTCATTCCTCCCTCCCTCTCTCCCTCCCTGACCCTTTCTTTCTTTCTTGGTGGTGGATGTATCCTTCCTTCTTTCTTTTCTTCCTCTCTCTTTCTTCCTTTCTTTATTTCCTTCCTTCCTTCCTTTCTCTCTCTCTTCTATTCTTTTGTTTTCCTTTCTTCTCTTTTGTTTTCATTCTTTCCTTTTCCTTTCTCTTCTTTTCTATTTTTTCTTTTCCTCTCTTTTCCTCTCTCTTCTCTTCTCCCCTCCCTTCCCCTCCCTTCTCCTCTCCTTTTCTCTCTTTTTTTTTTTCTCTCTCTCTCTCTCCTTTTTTTTTCCTGGTTCTACACCTAACTTGGGGCTTGAACTCAAACTCCTGGAATTGAGAATTGCATGCTTTACTGACAGAGCCATCCTGGTCCTGGTAGATGCGTATTTCACACACACACACACACACACACACACACACACACACACACACACACAAACACTGAATAGAAAAATTTCCGGAGTGGTTGTACTGTTTACATTCCCCTCAGCAATGTAAATGTGCTCCTGTAGCTTCTAATCTTGGCAGTAGTGGGCATTGGCCTCTTGTTAAATTTTAGCCACTTGAGTGGTTGACAAATGGTATCTCATTTTGATTTTAAATTTCTTTCATGACTAAAAATATTGGGCATACTTAAATATCCTTATTGACTATTTATTTATTTACATTTATTTATTTAAATGGTTTATTTAATTATTTGTTAGAGAGAGAGAAAGCAAGTGAGCCCAGGTAGAGGGAAGGACAGGCAGAGGGCAAGGCAGGCTCTCTGCTGAACAGGGAGCCCCATGCTGGGTTCCATCCCAGAACCCTAGGATCATGACCTGAGCCCAAGGCAGACACTTAACTGACTGAGCCAGTTGCTTACTGGCCATTTATATATCTTCTTTCATGAAGTATCTTTTGAAATATTTTGTCCACTTATATAGGGTTATTTTTCTGTTGATTATTGTTCTGTAGGAACTCTTTATATACTCTGGATAAAAGTTTTTTATTATTTTTTATTGGTTCTTTATATATTCTGGATAACAGTCCTTTGTTATACATATTAATTGTATATATTTTCTTCCATCCTGTTGCTTGCCATTTAATTTTTTAAATGGTATCTTTTCATTAGCAGTAGTTTTGATTTTAATAAAATCAAATTGTCATGAAAAACATTATAGCTAATAGTTTCCTTATACTAAGAATTTTTTTTGTCTGACTCAAATTCATAAAGATATTCTTGCATGTCTTCTAAAAGTTTTATAGTTTTAACACCTATACTCATGGTTGTGTTCCATGATGGAGTAATTTTTGCACATGGTATAATGCAGAGTTCAATTTAAATTTTTCCTGTATATTAATTTAGCTGTTTTTGCCCCACTTTTTGGAAGACTTTCTTTTTCATTTAATTATCTCAAGTGTTAAAAGCTTATCAATTACATATGTACTAAGTTCATTTTGTTAATACATTTGTTTATTCTTGTACAGTATCAGTTGTCGTGATTAGTGTAGATAAATGAAAGAATTTGAAATTAGGTTATGTAAAACCTCTGAATTTTTTAAGAAATTATTTTGGCTATATTTGAGTATTTTAAATCATATTTGGCTGTTTAATGATATTTGGCTATTTTCATTTTTATATAAGTTTTATAATCAAATTTTTAATTTCTATTAAAAAACACCTTTTGGGATTTTGAATCAGTTATACTAAGTTTATATATCAGTTTGAAGGGGATCCCATGTTAGTAATCTTGAGTCTTTCAAACAATAGGCATAATATGTCTATTAATTTATTTAGGTCTTAACAAATTTTTTTTTTTGTACCATTTGGTAGTTTTCAGTACACTGTTCTTAAACATCTTGTTAAATTGAATCCTAATGCTCTATATATTTTATGTTATTCTAAGTAGAATTGCTTTAAAATCCATTTTTCAATTTGTATCCCTTCTTTGTTGACATACAATTGTAAATTAAAGTTGCATCCTGTAGCAGTTTTCCACTGACTGTGGACTTAGCAATATATTTTTCCTAGATGTCCTTTACGATGCTGATAAAGTACCTTACAATTTTTAGTTTGCTCTGGAGTTCACTTTTTTTTTTTTTTAATCTTTAATGAATATCAAATACAGTAACCTGCTTTATCTGATAATCAGGGTTTTTTTGATAATCAGTTTTTAATCCTTAATTCAGTCCTGATAGTGAATTAGATGATTGATTTTTTCCTAATGCTAAACAAAATTACAAAGCTGAAGTAAACCTCACTTGGTCATGATGTGCTTCCTTTTTATATATTGCTTGTTTTGGCAAATAGTTTTAAGGAGTTTTGCATGTATGGTTTTGAGAGATACTTGTCTACAGTTTTCACTATTTTTAATTTTTTTAAAAGATTTTATTTATTTATTTGACAGAGAGAGAGAGAGATCACAAGTAGGCAAAGAGGCAGGCGGAAGCAGTTTCCCCGCTGAACAGAAAGCCCTATGCGGGACTTGATCCCAGGACCCTAAGATCATGACCTGAGCTGAAGGCAGAGGCTTAACTCATTGAGCCACCCAGGCACCACCCTGGCCACACTTTTTAAATGCTATCAAATATTTGTCTTACCTTGGTATCAGGGTAATTCCACCATTATAAAATGACTCAGGAGGGGCGCCTGGGTGGCTCAGTGGGTTAAAGCCTCTGCCTTCGGCTCGGGTCATGATCCCAGGGTCCTGGGATCGAGCCCCGCATCGGGCTCTCTGCTCAGCGGGGACCCTGCTTCCTCCTCTCTCTCTGCCTCTCTGCCTACTTGTGATCTCTGTCTGTCAAGTGGATTAATAAAATCTTTAAAAAAAAAAAAAAAGACTCAGGAGATATACTCTCTTCCTTTATTTCCTGAAAGAGTTTGTGTAATACTGACACTAATTCTTCATTGTGTTTGACAGAACCACTAGTAAAACTATTTGTGCCTAAAGTTTTCTTTTCTTTTTTTTTTTTTTACTTAATACAAGACTATTTAAATTTCTTAATTCTTTTCTAGTTTTGTACTTTATGTTTTTCAAAGAGTGTGTCCATTAAGGTTTGAAATTTATTGACATAAAATTGTTTTTGTGTTGACTTTATCTTTTTAAAGCTTATACAGTTGAGCCTTAAACAATGTAAATAGGTCCATTATATATGGATTTTTTCTCTTTTTATTTTTTTTCTCTTTTTATTTGCATATGTGGATTTTTTTTGCAGCACAGTACTATAAATGTATTTTCTCTTCCTTGTGATTGTCTTAACATTTTCCCAGTATTTTAATATATTGTAAAAATACAATATATAACACATATAACATACAAAGTATGTGATAATTGTTTATGTTTTCTGTAAGTCTTCTGGTCAACAGTAGGCTACTCATAGTTAAATTTAGGGAGTCAAAGGTTATATGCAGATTTTGGACTTGCGGGGAGTCAGTACCCCAAACCATGTATTATTCAAGGATCAACTGTGGTGTGTTATGAGCCCAATTGTGCCCACACAAAAGATATGTTGAAGCCCTGTGAATGTGATCTTGTTTTAGAAGTGAGGTCATTGCAAATATAATTAGTTAGGTTCAGGTGAGTTCATTTTGTGGGTAAGGTGGCCCTTAATCCAATATGACTTTGTAAGAAGAAAAGAGAGACACAGAGAGATATATAGAGACACTCAGGGAAAAGATGGCCATATGTAGCTGGAGGCAGAGATTGGAATCATGCTACCGTAAATCCGGGAACGTCTGGGGGTCATCAGAAACTAGATAGATGCAAAGAAGAATCCTCCCTAGAGAGTTCTGTTTTTGAAATTCTATACTCCAGAGAATAAATTTCTGTTATTTTAAGCCACAAAGTGTGTGGTCCTTTTTTATGGAAGTCTTGGGAAACTCATATGAAGTTATATCTTCCAATTCAAATACTGGTAATTTCTGTCTTGCTTTCTTTGGGGAAGAAGGAATGACTCTTGTGAGAGGTTAGTTAATTTTATTAGTCTTTTCAAAGAAACAAATTTTGCTACTGTTTTTCCGGTTTTATTTATCTGGTAATAATGCCACATTAGTTTTCTTGTGCATACTATTTGCATGTAAAATCTTTTCCCATTCTTTTATATTTTATGTATCTTTTATCTATTTAAAGTAATTCTCTCTTTTTAAGAATTTATTTGTTTATTTATTTGACAGAGAGAGATCACAAGTAGGCAGGGAGGCAGACAGAGAGAAAGAGGAGGAAGCAGGCTCCCCACTGAGCAGAGAGCCCGATGCAGGACTCCGTCCCAGAACCCTGAGATCGTGACCTGAACTGAAGGCAGAGGCTTAACCCACTGAGTCATCCAGGCACCCCTAAAGTAATTCTCTTATCAGAGAGTTGATTCTTCCCTTCTTAACCAGTTTGACAGTTTCTGTTTTTAGTTTGAATGTAAATTTTCTTATAGTTGATGTATGTATTCATATGTTTGGGTTTAAGTCAACCCTTGCTATATGTGTTCTAGTCGATCCATTGAATTTTTGTTCCTCTGATTTTCTATTCCTGCTTTACTTTGTATTAAATAAATAATATTAAGCACAATATTTTAGTATCTCTTTCGACTTTCAACTGTTTTTGCTTCTTGGTATGATTTTCTAGTGTGGTGAATATGGAGTTGCAATATGCATTATTAATCTACGGAAGTTAATAGTCATGCATAATACAAGAATCTAAAAGCAACAGAATTTGGGGTATGGATGGCTCAGTTGGTTAGGCATCTGCCTTCAGCTCAGGTCATGAACTCAGGGTCCTGGGATTGAGTCCCACGTCAGGTTCCCTGCTCCACGGGGCATCTGCTTCTCCCTCTCCCTTTGTCCAAGCTCATACTCTCTATTTCCCAAGTAAATAAAATCTTTAAAAAAACAAATAAAAGCAACAGAAGTCTGTCTAACTACCATTCATCCTTGGTGTGATTGTTGTCATATATTTTATATCTACAGATGTATTAAGCCCTAACATTCAAAGTTATTATTTTTGTCTAAATGATCAGTTGTTTTTTGAAGAAAATAAAAGGAGCTAAAATATAATTTATGAAGTTCACCCCATACCTGTCATTTCAAGTAATCTCTATTTCTTACTGTAAATTTTAGTTATCATGTGGTATCATTTCCCTTTAGAATGAAGAACTTCTTTTAGTATTGAATGTAATGATTGTCCATTAGTAATAAATACTCTCAGGTTTTCTTAACTGAAAATGTTACTTTTTGTCATGTTTTCCCTCTGTTTAGAATTCAGGATTTTAAAAAAATTTTTTATTTAAATTTTAGTTAGTTAATGTACAGTGCAATATTGGTCTCAGGATAGAAGTCAGTGACTCATTACTTGCATGCATTACCCAGTGCTCATCACATGTGTCCCCTTTAATATCCATCACTCATCTAGCCCATCTCCCACACACCTCCTCAGAATTCTGGATATTTCTCCAAATTTCTTTAAGTACTTTGAGTACATTATTTCATTGCCACATGGTTCCCATTATTCCTAATTAGAAACCAGTCATTACTCATAGTTTTGCTATCATGTGCTTTCTCCCCCACTTCCAGATTTCTCAAAGATTTTCTCTTCATCCCCAGTTTTAAGTATTTTTAACTATGATGTACCTAAGCACTTTTTTTTTTTTAATAGTGCTTGGTGATTCCTGAACTTTTTGGATATCAAAATAAATTTTTTAATGTCATATTTGCAAATTTAATTATTTTTTGAAATATTTTTATCCTATTATCTTTCCCCTCTTTCCAATGGGACCCAGTTTCATATGTATTAGACTGTTTGACATTTTACTTCAGCTGAAGCTCTGGTTGGTTGTTTTTAACGACTCTGTGATTCATATTGTATATATTCTCTTGATCTGTTTTCAAGTTTACTGACGGTTTCTTCTGCCAGCTGTCATCTACAGACCTCCATTCAATTAATTTCTGATTTCAAACAATGAATTCCCCCTTTTCATCTATAATTTGCCTCTGTACATTGTGATTCTTTGTTTCTTCACTGTGGCTTTCTTTTTTCTTTTTAAGTTCTTCAATATATTTAGTAAAGCGACAAAACTCTTACAAGCTAATTCAGATACCTGGGTTGTATCAAGGTCAGTGTTTACTGGAGAGATTTTTGTCCTCCTAGATTGGGATATATTTTCTACTTGGTTGTTTTATTTCCTAGTAGTGTTGACTATTTGGTATGTATTGTGTGTAACATGTTGTAGGGAGTTTGAATTAGGTCATCTTCCCTTAAAAGTTGTTGAATGTTGATAAGTGAGGCAATTACATCTCTTTTATTCTGTCAGGATTGGTTTTACTTTTGGTTTGATGAAACTACTTCAGTTTTTTATAAAACTTAGTCTTTAATTGTGACCCTTCTTAAGAGACATTTCCCTTTTCCTAAGTCGTGGCATTTATAAAATCTTTTTTTTTTTTTTTAAAGATTTTATTTATTTATTTGACGGGGACAGATCACAAGTAGGCGGAGAGGAAGACACACAGAGAGAGAGAGAGAGAGAGGGAAGCAGGCTCCCTGCTGAGCAGAGAGCCCCATGTGGGACTTGATCCCAGGACCTTGAGATCATGACCCGAGCCGAAGGCAGCGGCTTAACCCACTGAGCCACCCAGGTGCCCTGCATTTATAAAATCTTACCTGAATGTCACAGGAACTCACTGAAG
Source organism: Enhydra lutris kenyoni (assembly GCF_002288905.1). Lineage (NCBI taxonomy): Eukaryota > Metazoa > Chordata > Mammalia > Carnivora > Mustelidae > Enhydra > Enhydra lutris. Next base: position 3,868,698 of record NW_019154096.1, on the reverse strand, counting down.
CTGTATTATTCTTGTTGGAGTAAAAACTCGGTGTGTCCCAGGACTTGTGTTTTCCTTCAGCCGAAGGTTTTTGTCCTGTGCTGTGTGCAGCTTAGTACCTGAAGCAGTTCAAACAGTCGTGTCATAAATTTAACCTGTTAGATAGCAGTTACTGTCAAGGATGGAAATGGAGTTCTGTAATTTCTTTCTTTCTTTTTTTTTAAAAAGGTGTGTTTATTCATTCCAGAGAGAGACAGAGAGCGAGAGAGAGAGGGAGCACACAAGTAGGCAGGAGTGGGGAGAGGGGCAGAGGGAAAGAGAATCTCAAGCAGATTTCCTGCATAGCACAGAGCCCAAGGAGGGCTCCATCGCGCGATCATAACCAGAGCTGAAACCAAGAGTAGGTCACTCAACTGACGGAGCAACCCAGGTGCCCCCTGTAAATTCTCTTTCAAATAAAAACTTTAAACTTTGAAGTTTTTGCTGTCATATATAGCATACCTTTGCTTTCTTTCAGCAAGATGCAGCAGTGTATTAATTTCCTATTTCTGCTCTAACAAATGACAACAAACTTAGTTTCACACAATACAAATTTATTATTTATATTTACTATAAATTTATTATATAATTATGTATCATACATACTGTATTTATATAAATATATATTTATTATATGCTTATGTATTATATACTTATATAAATGCATTACATGTTATACAACATAGTATATAATATGTCATTACATTATTACATAATAATATATTCTGTTTATATTTATTATATAGTTATATATTATTATTTCTTATTTGTTAATATACTTATCTCACAGTTCTGGAAGCCAGAAGTCACAAAGGAGTGTCAGCAGGGCTACATGCTGGGTTCAGTGGAGAACCTGTGTTTGAGCCCTTACTGGTCTCTGGGGGCCACGTGCACTCCTTGGCTCCAGGCTGCTTCCTCTGACTTGTATGTGTCTCACTCCACACTCTGACTCCATATTCCTGTCTCCTTGTCTGACTCTGGCCCTCTCACGTCCATCTTATAAGGCTCCCTATGATTACTTAGGTCCATCTGACAATCCAGGATAATTTTCCAATCTCAACCATCTTCCATCCTTAATTTAATCACATCATCAAAGAGCCTGTTTTCATAGGCTCCAGGGATTACAATGTGGACATTTTGGGCAGACTATTGTTCTGTTAATGTATCACATATAAACATTATTTTATACTATATTATGCTATATTATGTTATATTATATTATATTATTTATTTACTTATGAAGCATGGTCAACTCTATAGCTTTCATGGCTTTGGGCAGAAGGCATGAAGAAGCTATGGGATGACATGGTCTGAAAAGAAAATATACAAGGAGAGTTATCTGGGCCAGTGTCCAGGGAGAGTGACCTTAAAGTTGACCTTAAAGAGGGTAAGCATTGGTTCCAATTGCAAGTTCCAAGTTTTAAGGGGATGATTTGGGTCCTAAGCTAAGCCATCTAGAGACATGATGAGGGGAAAGAGTTGAGGTACTTCGTTCTAATTCACCATCAGGTGAGAAATGGAGCCCCCGGGTGAGGAATAGCAGTGTGTCATCTCACAGGATTTGCTCCGTTGGACATTTATTGTGCAGACCTGGAATCAGAACAGAAGTACCATTTGAAAGCTGAGCATGACATTGAATTCAGGTGGGAAGCATATGGATTCATATCCCGTTTTGAGCAGGAGGACTCCAGGGATCTCCTTTGAAGGTGAGACTGTCTTAAACCAATCCTGGGATTGGTTCTTAACTCCTTGAGGCTTAGCTTAGGCTGTATGTGCTGGCTTCAGGTTTTTAATAATCACCACTGTGAAGTCCTGGGCAGTCAAAATTTAATAATCAATACATATAACCAGTATTAACCAACTTTTGTTTGTTGCATAATGGACAGTAATGGACGAAATTCTGAGCAAAGCTCTTTACACCGTATACACGGTTCCTAACACCCAAGTTGGGAAGATCAGATGTAGACTCCACGCACTGCCTATGCTTTCTGCCTAATCCCTAAACATGGTAGGTGCTCATAAATGCATTATCAATATTGATCTTATTATGAGCTTGCTTTTTTTTTTTTTTTAGATTTTATTTATTTATTTGACAGACAGAGATCACAGGTAGGCAGAGAGGCAGGCAGAGAGAGGAAGGGAAGCAGGCTCCCCACTGAGCAGAGAGCCCGATGCGGGGCCTGATCCCAGGACCCTGGGATCATGACCTGAGCCGAAGGCAGAGGCTTTAACCCACTGAGCCACCCAGGCGCCCCTTATTATGAGCTTTCTTCATCATGTGACAACCTCTTCCTGCCTTACCTCCTACCACAGTCAACATAAACCACGCTTTAGCCACGCCAGCCCTGCAGGGAGCCTCAGACTGGGGTTTTCAGCATCTTCTGCATTGGCACAGTCCGTGACTTCCCTTGCCTTGCAAACTCTTTGTCTTCGAATCCACTCTGTGTGAATGTTTCTTTCTGACTTTCCTAAGTAGGGTTTGCCTATGTCCCCATAGGACTCTATGTGTCTCAGAGAACCCTTCTCACATTGATTATAATTGTCTGTGACTTTCCCAGTAGACAGAAAAGCCACTCTCACCAACCATCTTGGAGCTCCCAGGAGCAAGGATCTAATGTCAGTGCTTTGGCACCTGGTTGGTGACTTTTTCTTTCTTTATTATTTATTCACATTTTATTTGTTTTGTTTTTTGAGTAATCTCTATGCCCGACGTGGGGCTCAGATCCGCGACCCCCAGACCAAGTTTCGCACGCTCCACCGACTGAGGCGGCCAGGCGCCCCTGTTGGCGACTTTTTCGATTTAAGTTTTCATGTACTATATGACAAATCTTCGATGCAGAATTTCATTATTTAGTATTGGTTGTTGTAATTGCATTGGTTTTAACGCAATTAACATATTGGTAAATTAGTTTTAAAAATTTTGGAGCCTCTACCAAGTTGCAGTCATAGGTGTCACTGATACAAAAATGTTGATGAAAGGCAAACTAAAACAGACTGCTTCTAGAGTCAAGGCATTTACAACTGAATGGATGACTGTGGCAAGCTATTACAACACAACTTGATGACAGTAACAGAGAGTGTGGACTCATAGAACGTCCGCTGTTAACTGTTGTCTGGAAAACCTGTTCCTTGAGCTTCCATTTGATCCCACACCTCTTCCACATTCCTCGTGCATACAGTGTCTGCGTCTTCCTGCTTCTCTGCCTTTGCACCTGCTGGTCGTTCTGGTCACCCTTCTCCCGGCGCCGCCGTACTTTACCCCTTGCACTGCACGGTACTTTCTCCCAGATACGTTCCCAGAGCTCTCAGTCTGGTCCTAGGGGCTCCACGGTGAACTCCAGGATAATCCTGTCCAAATCTCTATTATTATCAGCACATTATGTTATAATTATCTGCCCAAGTCATCCACTCAGTTATAAATGCCTTAAAGCATAAGCAATATATTTAATTCCTTTTTTTAAAATCACTTGTTGCTGTTATGTTTAAGGAGTCAGCATGCTCCCTATCCTGTTTGGTAGCCACACTAAACATGCATGGTTCCTGGGAGATAGCACACAGCAGGGAATAAAAAAATTCCAAAGGGTTAAATTTTTTTTTTTTTTTTTAAGGAATATTCCACCCTGGTGTCAGAAGTCTATGGTTTTTTGTTTGTTTGTTTGTTTGTTTTTGTTTTCTTTCTTTCTTTCTTTTTTTTTTTTTTGAAGGGAGGTTCCCCCCCCCCCCTTAGATTTTAATTATTTATTTGACAGAGAGAGAGATCACAAGTAGGCAGAGAGGCAGGCAGGGGACAGGGGGGAAGCAGGCTCCCCTGAGCAGAGAGCCAAAAGTGGGGCTTGATCCCAGGACCCTGAGATCATGACCTGAGCCGAAGGCAGAGGCTTAACCCCTGAGCCACCCAGGTACCTCAGAAGTCTATGTTTCAAACCAAATGAGGCAAAATTAATTTACTACAACAAGACCTATAAAAAGACAGTTTAGCTAGGGGAAGAGAGAAGCTGTAGAAGAAAGTTGGAGACTGGAGTTCTCTTGGTCCTTGTGGTTGGGGGTGTGTGCTCAAACTGTCTCCCCTTAGAAATGGAGGCCACTAGAGTCAGTGCTGGACATTTGGGGGGCTATTCTGGGTACAGGGGACTAGAATTTGGGGGTGTTTGCTCGACAGCAAAACCTGCCTAGAGTTAAGTACAGCAGTTTGGTAATGTGGATAGCAGAGTTTGGGGAGAGACAGAACTTGATAGAAGAAGGCAGAGATAGTCCCCAGTTTCCCTCAGGGCTCAGTTTGATTCTAGATTTCCAATAGGCTTTCAGTCACCTGTGAAAAGATCTGGAAGGGCGAGCCGTATTCCCAGCCACCACATGGGGCCACCCATCACAGTGGAGCTCTGGCCCCAGAACACCCCAGAACCCCCTCAGCAGTGGATTTCTTTGGGGGTGGGCAGCCAGGCTTCCCTGCACCGGGGTTCATCAGGGCCCACACACATGGACTGCTTCCTATATGGGGCCAGCTTTGACTGCTGTCCAGGCTGACCCAGCCAATCCCAGGCATAGAATGAAGGTTTGACGGTAACAGCAGAAGGCAAAGGACCACCCAGGCCACATATGCAGTGTCTCTCCTTGAGGGAGGACCATCCCATAAGCCCACTCGCCTTTTCCCACCTGCGGGTCTGGTAGAAAGGGACACCAGCAGCCCGAGAAGGAAGTAAGAGCAGGAGGTGAAGGCCTTAAGACATGGGGAAGTAAAGTGCTGTGGCTAGTGATGGAAATAATAATACTCAAATTTGACTGAATATTTACCCAAAGGAAATGAAGTTTTAAACTAAAAGAAAAAAGAATACCTGGAAATGTCATAATTTTGTTAACCCTTGGCCACTGAGAAAGAATGAGGCCTTGAGAAAGGAAACCCGTTTTATATCAAAACAAAGAGAGGATCCCCCCCCCTGCAAACATTTGATTTTATAGTCTAATTCGTACCTGTTAAGAATTGCAGTTATTATGTTAAATGAACCGAGTCAATCAGAGAAAGACAATTACCATGTGATCTCACTGATATGAAGACTTTGAGAAACAAGACAGAGGATCATAGGAGATGGAAGGGAAAAATGAAACAAGATGAAACCAGAGAGGGAGACAAACCTTAAGAGACTCTTAATCTCAGGAAACAAACTTGAGGGTTGCTGGAGTGGGAGGGATGGGGTGGCTGGATGATGGACATTGGCAGGGGTATGTGCTACGGTGAGAGCTGTAAATTGTGTAAGACTGATGAATCACAGACCTGTACCCCTGAAACAAATAATTCCTTATATGTTAATAAAAAGAAAGAAAGAAAAACATAAAAAAAAAAAAAAAAAAAGAATTGCAGTTACATACTACTCTGATATTCAGGGCACTTTCCCGTGGAATCAACATGCTTTCACTCCAGTGATTTGTAACATGAATAGCGATCAACAAATACTGTAATTATAGTTTATTATATTATTTTAACTTGACAATAACTAAAACGGGAAGGATAGAATGACTATTTCTTAGTTGGAATAATCAGCCTCAGAAAAGTGACTTCTGGTGTACAGACCAGTGATGATTCTGCTGCCCTGAGCTGCCTGGTAAAGATCAGTGATAAGCATTCTCCAGGCTCCCTTCCAGGACCCTCTGTGTCAGAATCAATGGGAATATTTGTTAAGAATTAACAATTCTTGGAGATTCTTGGCCACACACTTGATCTGTGGAATCAAAATACATAGGGGTCAAGCCTAGGAAAACAGCATCTTAACTGTGCTGCCTAGATTATTTGATGCTTCCTGACATCTGACGGCTGCCAAAGACCACGTTGCTTCTCCAGCTGATGTGTCCTCTTGAGATGGCCTTACGGTTTGGTGGTGAATAGAGCTGAAAATACATCAAATTCCATTTTTTACTTTTGTAATTCAGGATGCATGTAGAAGCCCTTTCCTCTTACCTCCAAAACATTCACATTAAAAAAAAAAAAAAATTAAAGACCCAAACCTCAGTTGTCAGAAATTGGGATGGATTCGTTCAGATTCTGCAGTACCCTAGCTGACGGCTTTGATCTATGCAGTTAGAAGTAGCTGTGAAGCAGTGTGCACGTGATTTCTCCTCTAATTGTTAGGCCGTTAGTTTTCCTGTTGGTTATTCTCAGCTTTCTTCCTTTGCTTCACACTTTTAAGCCATCCTGTATCTGGCAGGGAATACCTTTGTATCTTCTTCATGTCCTGTTTCTAGGAGCCACTGCTGTTTACTCAGGTGTATGAGTGATTCCCATGAGCCCTGTTTCATTTTTGGTTTTATGACTGTTTCTTCATTTGCAAGTTAAAAAAACACTACAAGTATCTTGAGAAAATAAGAAGGGAGGATTATGATATGTGAGCCTGTGTGCATGTGAATTAAAACACACACACACACACACACATACACACAGAGGGATGTCCTAGACCTATGCAGAGAAGGTCATGTGTGTGGGCATCAGAAGTTGGAAGTAGGATATGAACGCTATGAGGGATTGACTTTCTTAAATTCCTTCTTTTTGGAGGATCATGGTCTCTATCTTTCCTTCTCCCTGAATATCAGCTTCATCCTTTCTGTTTTGTGGACGATAGATACTCAGACCTACTACAAATGAATCTTGCCTCATCTTCAAGCCTTCTCTTAGAACATTTTTTTCTATGGTTTCATCAAAACAGGTGGCTTCCTAGTAAGTTACCTCAGCCTGTGTTTTCTTTACTTTGGTCCCACTGTTTGCCTTGGATTCCCAACTTTTAGTCATGCAGAACCCCTAAACATCCTCTCCCTTAAATGCCATATCCTTGGGGTGTCTTCTTCAGATCCTTTATCGAGAAGATATCTTTCCTTCTCTCAGAGGGTACATTATGTTTCGGGTCAGAGGCAAAGAGTTTATATCCATAGTTTATTTTCCATGATGGATAACTCGTTGCAGTTACATACTTGTATGTTTCAGCGTCACCTGTCTATACAGATACATAGTAAATACTTGAACCTGAGAAACAGGGGAAAAAAAAGATGGTCAACAACAACACCACAAACGTAGCGTCTGAGAAATTCAGTGCACCTTCATGTTCCCTTTTGTGGGATTGTCACATGATACTTTCAGTGTGAAGTTTAAGAAAGGAGAGGGCCAGTGTCAGACAGTTACAAGACTTCATTAGGTTACCCATGCACTCTTGAGACTACTTTTTAATAGGGTAATGTGCAGCACTGGGACACCCTGTGGAGTAGAAAATTGCTGTGGGAGTAGTCGGGAAGGGTGTATAGCAGCTGTTTTTCAAAGTTAAATCGTCTGTTTTACAAAAGGAATTATTCAAATATAAGAAAAAGCTTTCACTTGTGGAAATCAGTAACTAAAAAAAGGTTATTCTCAAAAACATCCTTCCTTTTGCCGCTCTTAGGGGAAAAAAAATGACAACTTAAAATAAATAAAATGTCATCCAACTTCCCCTCTAACATGCATAGCAGTTAAAAAAAAAAAAGAAAGAAAGAAAGAAAGAGAAAGAACCAGAGCCAAATTGAAGCAAATGCAAATGGGAATGCTTTCCTAATAATACCCTTCCTGATGAACCCTTCCGAATGGCCTCACAGTGAAATAGTTGACAAAACTCTAGGGCCAAATTGGGGCCAACTGTGACATGTGGCTATATCAGAAATGAGAGGATGTGAGAGGGAAAATGGAAAAAAGAGAGAGAGAGAGGTGTGCGTGCGTGTGTGTGTGTGTGTGTGTGTGTGTGTGTGTGTGCACGCACGGGGGCAAACAGGCACACTTTACAAGAGACCCAGTAAAAACTGCCAGATGGATGGCATCTAATTGAATGTAATTGCTCTTGTGGTATTGGTACCTGAGCCACAAAATAGGTCATGCAGCCCATTTGACTTCTTCCCTGGGATCAATCAGCCTGGAGATTTTGCATTCCTTGAGCAAAAAGGGAGGAAAATGATCAAGGCAGACATCTGAGCAAACACATGCTGGTTCTGTAGCCCAGTGTGGCTTCCAGAGCGATCCCTTACCTGATTTGGCATATCAATTATTTGTACCTTCTGCCTCCTCTTACGTAAACTCAGAGCTGTGCCGTGCCTTGCTGATCTACTCTGATAAGGTCTCACTGCCTGCCTTCACAGCAGGTTGCGTGACCTTAAGAAATTCGTTCACCTAGTGTCCGTATCTGACCCAGTGTGCATTAGGAACAGTAAGTTACAAAATCGAATCTTCAAATATGGATATGTGTGTTTTAAAATAAAAGTGAAGGAACGTTGGTAATTTAGAGCAATCAAAGAGGAAAAATCATCTATCTATATGGAGATGTTAGTAACTTGGCATATCTTCATGTATACTGTCATTTATAGCGATCTAAAAATTAAAGTAGAAACAATGCTTACATATCAAAACAACAACAACAAAAAAACTCAAGCAATTCTAAACCACTCCCTTAACTGCATATTTCAGGTTTTCTTTCCCAAATCTTTCTTCCACGAGAGCAGATCTCTTGCAAATATGATCAGGGAGATTCATTTGACTCATGGAATGTAAGCAAAAAGACGTAGGCAACATTATAAATAATGATCACCATCATTAATAGCATACAGAGTATATTACTGATTTGGTAATAATAAAGAGAGTCAGAAATTTTAGCAGGAGAAAAACCTTGGTGTTCTTTATCAGCAGGCTCACTGTATAGAAAACATAGTTGCGGGTGCCTGGGTGGCTCACGGGTTGAAGCCTCTGCCTTCGGCTCCGGTCATGATCTTGGGGTCCTAGGATCGAGTCCCGCATAGGGCTCTCTGCTCAGCAGGGAGCCTGCTTCCCTCCCTCTCTCTCTCTCTCTCTCTGCCTAGTTCTGATTTCTGTCTGTCAAATAAATAAATAAAATCTTAAAAAAAAAAAAAGAAAACATAGTTGCTTGGCAGAGGCTGGACTAACATCCAGGTACTAGCTATCACTGCCTTGTTTTTATTTCTATTTTGCTTTCATGTAAAAGCTAGAGCTTTAATAACAGAAAGTAAAATAGCTTAAGGTGAGATACCCTGAAGATATATGACTTGCTTTGTAGTGCAGATAAATTCATGTGATAACGTAAGTGAAAACACTCTTGTTCTCACACTATAGGTGTGTAGTAAAAGCTTTTTGAATGAAGGTGATAATTCAGTATATCTTAAAATATAATTTGGTTATTAACTTCACAACATAAATGTCCGATATCTGACAGGGCCGGCAGCCTTTCAGCAAAATTATCTTACTGGAGGATGGATTTAAAGCAATGTAGATATACAGTCAGTGTTTCATGAATGCCCTCCGTTCCAGAAATGTAGTCATTGTTGATTTAGTGCAGTACAGATTATTTATACTTAGAAGGTCTCCTCTTTGTTTTTTTTTCCCTCTGAAGTAGTATTAGAGAGAGGTTAATTGAGGAAATCACACTTTAAAAAAAGCTTATAAAAATCAATTATGAGTGGGGAGTATTTCTTTGTGCTTTTAGTTTGTCGAATGTAATTTTATTAATAGTTTATTATAGATAAAATATATAAATAGATAAAAATAGTAATAGATTTAAAATTATTCAATGTATAAGACCAGGAGTGACATTATTTTGGACTTAAAGTTCGTAAATTTTAAAAATTTTGTGACATTATCAGTAGCTAAGCCTAGTGCATAGTGACTGGGATTTTAGAAGGCCATTTCATTCCCCAAGTATCTTTATGTACGAGAATTTCTCATCGTCAGAGAATGTCATTCGCCACTGCCGTTCCCTTACCCGTCAAGTGGCATTGCAAGTAAGGTAGGTCTGCCCACTTGAGCAGTCCCTGTTCCACACACCTTGTGTTCCCTAACAGAACCTTCTTGATTTTGTCCTGGGACCTTTCACCTCCCATTGCTTGGTCTGACCTTAGCTATCAACTCATGTCATTTCTCCACTAATGTTCTTTACATTATAGCCAGGACTCATTGATAAGGTTGAGTAAAGTAAGCATGCAATTATTTGGGTAATTTAAGCTACCAACATGCTTTGTCTCTATTACCTGGACAATGGACTTGCTAGGAAGTGAAGAGATTATTAACTTGCAATTATTCAGGCAATTCAAGTCAAAGCAATGTTTTTGCTTGAATTATCCAAATAATTGCTTCAAATCTATATTTTGCTTTGCTAATTAAGAGCTAACCTTGGGAAGCATGGCTTAGGCAGCAAATAGCCTCTGAAATTCTAATTCAAACATTCATTCCTGGAATTTTTATTGGTAGCTGGTTTCATTTTACTTTTTATAAGGTGAATACAACATCTAACTTCATGGAAAAGGAGCAGGTAAGTAAAGTGCCTTGTGTGATTACAGATACGCATGAAGCTAGATGAGCTTCATAGACCATTAATAGAAATCTGTCACTTAACCTGTAATTGCCATTGGTTAAAAGCAAAAGAAGACTATGGATGATGATATTCCATGCTCTGTAGTTGTTAGTCTACAATTAGGCAGACTATGTTATGGCTCTCTTGGGTTCAAAGAAGAGCAGTCTACCTCAATGCCTAAAGAAAGCAGAATTAATTTTAAGATATACAAAGGCTGGCGCTGAATTGGGAAGGTGTCCTCTTCCCTGTCTCCCTCTTAGGACTCTCCTGGAACCTCACTCGGGAATCTTGGCATCTCTCAGCATATTTGGTCATCATCCTACTTGTTGGATTTTGCTTGCGAAACACCTACAATAACTACTCCTGCTTCCATTCTCTTCCGATCATCCAGCTTTGTTTATTTCAATCCCATCCCTTATTTCTGAACTCTTGAAGTGAGTATGATTGGTTTTGCTCAGTTTTTCAGGCAGGTGGTATGTGGGGGCTGACCATGAAGCTCTTGACCACAGCTAAGTCAGTAAGCTGGGGCAGGCCATTAGGTTCAATGAGGAACAGTCCCCTGCCTTGAAGGCTCATGTGCAGGGCTGTAAACACAGATTCACTTGGAAGTATGTGTGGTGGGTCAGGTAATGACTCACTTCTGTAATGCTAAGTGTATGCCCTATGGGTACTGTTGAAAAATTGCAGGATTCAGTTAGTCTTTTTCTTCAAATGATGGTAATATATAAGAATCACAAATATTAAACACATACTGTCTTGATTAAAAAGTGGAGCTCTGGAGACCAAGTGTTATATGCAAACATCTATTGAGTGTCCATTATATTCCAAGCTAGTACTTGGAACACAGTAGTAAGACAGATGGCATGTCCCATGCTGCTTACTTTGTAACCGGGGCAGACATATTATAAGCAAATTTGCAATTTCTACAAAAGGCAGGGTCTGCAGTGGTAATTGCAATGAAGAAAAAGAAAGCTTGGTAAGGGGACAGGGAATGCTTAAGGTTAATAATTAGATGAGATATCAGAGAAGGCTTTTCTGAATGGTTGACATTTGAGCAGAAATGGGAAGGAAGCATGTGACTGTCTAGGGGAAGAATGTGGCCAGATAGAAGGAAGAGCAAGTGCAAAAGTGCCCCCCGTGGGAATGTGTTGCTGGTATCCTCCAGGGATATGAGGGAGGCCACTGCGGCTGGAGAGCAGGAAACTAAGGGGCAAATAGAGAGGAAGTGATGTAGGGGCGGAAGGTAAGGGTGGTGTTCATGTCATTCTTTAAGTCATGGGATGAAGTTTGGACTTTATTCAAAGTGAGACTGCAGGGCTTCGAGCAAGAGAGTAGCATTAGCTTTTTTATGTTTTAAGAGTAATTTGTGCTGCTGTTTGGACTGTAGACAGTGGAGGGTGAGAGAGAAAGCATGGTGCCCATTTAAGAAGCTGTTGGAATTTGTGGGTGTGACTTGCATTGTAGTATAGGAATGGTGAGAAATGCTACCTTCACAGTTCTAGGATATATTCTGTTAGGAAAGTTGATAGCATTTGCTGATGGTTTCAATTTGAGTCATGAGTGAGACGAAGGAGTTAAAAATGATTCCGAGCCTATTAGCCTAATGAGGGGGTGAAATGTAGTGCCATTTTCTGAGATGAAAAGGGACTCGGGGCACCAAGGTTTTGGGTGCAGGGAAGCAGTAGTTCATTCTTGAATGTGTTAATTTTAAGTCATGCATGTGTGGATGTTAAATAATTAGTTGTCTAATTCTGGAGTTGAAAGGAAAGATTACGCTGGAAAACAGATGAGAAGGGATCTTGAAAGTGAAGCAAAGATCACCTTTGAAAAGTTGTGTGGAAGAGAAATACCTCTTATTCAATTCTGGGTTGTCTTGCCTCGTTTTCTTATATCTATACGCAGAGAAGTTCCCAACCTTATCATCATCACAAATATTCACCCTAATTATGATACTTTAGTTACTGCCTGATTCTTCGTACATTATTATTATAGTTCCCTGCTCATAATTACTCCTGCCAGTTTTCATTTTGCCAATGTTAGCGATTTTCCTTATGTTGTCTTCATCAAATTATGAAATTATATCTCTCACCTTTTTTTTTTTTTTAAAGATTTTATTTATTTATTTGACAGAGAGATCACAAGCAGGCAGAGAGGCAGGCAGAGAGAGAGGAGGAAGCAGGCTCCCCTAGAGAGCAGAGAGCCCGATGCGGGGCTCGATGCCAGGACTCCGAGATCATGACCTGAGCCGAAGGCAGCGGCTTAACCCACTGAGCCACCCAGGTGCCCCTATCTCTCACCTTTTAAAGAAATTACCTAAAATACTCATTTTCCACATTAATTTCATGAGGTTCGACTCATCTTTTATTCTGTACCCACATTCCACTGTGTTCCGTTTGTGCTGTTTTGATTTTATATTTGATTCAAAAACCACTTTTGAAGAATTATTCTGTGCCAAGAATTGTGCCCTTATGCTTTATAAATGTTCTGATTCTTTTTTGTTCCATCACAGTGTTTTGGCATTGTCTTTTAATTTTTTAAATTAAGAAACATTTTTAAAGAATTTTTTTTAAAGACTTTTGATTTGACAGAGACACAGTGAGAGAGGGAATATAAGCAGGGAGAGTGGGAGAGGGAGAAGCAGGGTTCCCACTGAGCAGGGAGCCCGATGTGGGGCTCAATGCCAGGACCCTGGGATCATGACCTGAACTAAAGGCAGATACTTAAAGACTGAGCCACCCAGGTGCCCCTAAAATTTTTTTTTAAGTATTTCATTTTTTAGAGAGAGAGATGGGGGAAGGGCAAAAGGAGAGGGAGAGAGAATCTCAAGCAGGCTCCACACCCAGTAAGCCCAAGTGGAGCCCTGCTAGGGGCTTGATCTCATGACACTGAGATCGTGACCTGACCCAAAATCAAGAGGCAGACCCTTAACCAACTGAGCCATCCATGCACTCCTACAGCATTGTCTTTTAAACAATAATGTTAACATTTTTAATCATAATAACGTTCCCTTATGTGTGAGTAGGGCTTTACTTTTTATAGAGACTGGTCACATATAATATCTCACTTAAGCTTTTCAGTAAGACTGTGAGGGCAATATTACTGTTATCTCAATTTTTCAGGTATTTATGTTGAATATCTATTATGGCACCTGCTCCAGGAAATAAAGATGTAGAGGACGGGAAAATGACACTTCGTTCCATTGGCTTATAATTTGAAATGATATTTACATTTAATTAGATAGAAAATGAAAACAGATCAAAGGTACAGTTGTGCAGCAGTTAGAGGTGCCGTGGCCTGTATCATGTGAGCAAACACTGTTGACTGTGAGGACAAGAAACTGGATTCCCAGTAGCTCCAAAACTGTTGTTGTTTTAAGAGTAGCCAGTCATTTCTTATGGTTGATTTTTTGAATCTAAAAATAGAGAGTGGGGGGCATCTGGGTGGCTCATGGGTTAAACCTCTGCCTTCAGCTCAGGTCATGATCTCAGGGTCCTGGGATCGAGCCCTACATCAGGCTCCCTGCTCAGTGGGGAGCCTGCTTCCCCCTCAGTCTCTGCCTGCCTCTCTGCCTACTTGTGATCTCTCTCTCTCTGTCAAATAAAAATAAAATCTTTAAAAACAGAGAGTGAAATGCTGCTGGAATTGGATTATACCATTTTGAATTATTTTAAGGCGACCTACACAGAGTCCTTTGCTTAAAGAGAAAAAAAATCATTGTTGAGGAGCCAAGAGAAATGAAAATAAATTACTCTGTTTTCTTCTGTCTTCTTCATTCTCAAATGAAGCCACGAAAAGCTACATAAAACTGCAAAATGTGGGGATTTTCTTTTTCTCTTCCTCTTTCTATCATTGTTATGACCACTATCATTGCGTGGTGGGCTCTAGCAAGGGTATCGTCTACTTGGTCAAGCTAAAACATTTCTTCCTCATTATGAGAAATTGCACGGAGTAAGGAAGGCTCCAGTGGATTCCTTCAGCTAATATACTAAGAAGTTATTTTAACGTGCTTTAATGTCTTGTGACCGGAAGTTGCTGCTTTTATTTATGGTGAGTTTCCTTAGGCTATTATGTTGATTTTGAGGAGGAACCAGGAACCTAGTTGTGCACCTTTAAATAAGCCAGCTAATTGCTCAGTCCCTAATTGCCCAGGCTATGGAGTGAGGAAGTTCAACTATACAATCTCTGTTCTAATTTAGAAAGTCTGTGAGTCTATGACATCATAATATACTCAATATAATACTCTACCTGTCCCGAAACAGGTGGTGGTCTTTTTTTTTTTTTCTTTTTAAAGATTTTTTTATTTGACAGAGAGAGAGAGAGAGAGGGGCAGCGAGAGAGGGAACACAAGCAGGGGGAGGGAGAAGCAGGCTTCCTGCCAAGCAGGGAGCCCGATGCAGGGCTCTATTCCAGGACCCTGGGATCATGACTTGACCCGAGGGCAGATGCTTAACGACTGAGCCACCCGGGCACCCCAACCAGTGTTCTTTTGCAAAGTTCCATTCTAGTCTGTCTTTTGTCTGTGAACAATCCGATAGTCTCAAGGATTTAATACCACATAAATACTGGTTACTTCAAACACAGATCTACCGCCCAGCATTCCCCAAACTGTGTGGGGCACTAGTGTTCCTCAAGATAGTAACAGTATTTCAGTCAAAAGCAGTTCCACTGGATGTAATTTTTAGGATTCTGCTTACTCTGTTCCCCACTTGGAGATAAACAAAGCACCCAAAGCAGATTAAGTGCGTTGAAAAACCTTGCAATGCAGAAGGTTGCTGAAGACGATGTTTCAGGACCTTTTTGGGGTACCAGCAGATACCTTTGTTTCCCTGTCTTCCCCTGAGCCCGCAGATCCCCGATAAGCAGAAAACAGAGCTCCTGCACTTAAGTAAGTCATCTCAGGTTAGGATCCTCGCGTGTTTGCTCATGTGAGTGATTGAAAGACAAAATCTCACGTTTTTATTTCTCAAACTTCAAATACTTTTTTTTTTATCCGTATTTTCTGCGGTGCAGTATCACTATCATTCAGAATATCTAATTGATCAAAATCTGGATGATTGCTCAAGTCAGACCAATTAAAAAAAAGGAAAGAAGGGGCGCCTGGGTGGCTCAGTGGGTTAAAGCCTCTGCCTTCGGCTCAGGTCATGATCCCAGAGTCCTGGGATCGAGCCCCACATCAGGCTCTCTGCTCGGCGGGGAGCCTGCTTCCTCCTCTCTCTCTGCCTGCCTCTGCCTACTTGTGATCTCTCTCTCTGTCAAATAAATAAAATGTTTTAAAAAAAAAAAAAAAAGGAAAGAAAACAGTGCATCAGATAGTGCATTTCCATTTGCTCATCGAACAAATACTGCAATATTTATGATTTTCCTCTTCTACTTCCACTAGAAAGAACAGAAATGCTTAAATGAATACTTACTGTGTAATGCGAAAAACGATTGTTGGGATATAAAATACTTTGAAGGCTAAATATTTCAGATATGACATGAAATTTAAAAGATAGTGTTCCTGAAATCACAAAGACTTATTTTAGCTCACATAAGGAAGTTGCATATTATTTCATGAAATTCAGGCATGTAAAATAAACTTCCTTGTGACTGATTCTGTCATTGAAAAATAAAATTTCTTGCAAATATTGGAATAAAATTGGTGAACACTGTAATTATTCTGTGCATGCACATACATTAGGGCATACGTAGACTTGTTTTAAGGCTAGCGCTCCTTAAGCCTCACGGCTCACCTGTGAACTGTATTATTAAACAAGGTCATTCTTATCACAGGTCATAGTTGCTGCTTACCTTAGTTAATTGTTAATAGCCCCTACCTGTGGCTTTCAGTAACCAAGTTATCAGGTCAGTGCCTTGTGGGACAGTTACCTGAAGTGAAACTAATTCTTCACTATCTTTATTCTAGACATTAGACAAATTATCTTTCATGAGATAACATTAAATGCATAAATTTAAGTGTCAAAAGGATATCTTATTCCTTATGAAGGTAATCATGGTGGTCTTAGAAAATGGTTAAATCTTCAAACATGCTTGATAGTGAATACTCTTCATTTGCATTTTATGACCAAAACGTTGGCTTACCTCTAAGAGGAGAGATTGTTTTTCTATTAATTTCCTTTCTTCTTTCACGTTTTCAAAGAATGAATTTTCTACAAGGAGAAAGATTTAGGAAAGTAAGATGTCGATGCTTGTTAATAAGCAGAAATGAGATGTTTAAATAAGTTGAGCTTTGCCAGTCTTAACCCAACAAATCCCCCCAAACAAGTTTAGCATTAAAGATTAATTTGGCCAGAGGAAAGAATTAACAAGAGGAAACCAAGTCAAATGTATTATAGCTGTCCAGCAAAAGAAAAAAAAAGATGTTTTTAATATCATAATTCCTTTTATCCCTTCCAAATATATAATTAAATAGTGAATCTTATGTAGGAAACATGGTAGGTTCTTACAATTTTTAAAATTTTCAGAGGAAGATGGTTTATTTTTCTTCCTGGTATGAACTGTACAAAGCTAATATTTTACATATAAAACTGTGTTATTTTTGTAACTAAAAAAAGTAATTTTTATTAAATGGCCAAACATTTCTTTGGAGGTCAGAAAACAAAACTCAGTAAAGGAAGAATAGTAATATAGCAACACACAATTTTTATGAGGCTCCTGGCATTTCTAATGCATTCTTCTTAGACTTCCAATATCTTTTCCTCCATTCATAGCTCATCAGGCATAATATTCGCTCAAGTGGTGTTCACTGATAGTTAGTATCCATTGATAATTACTCCTGGGGTATGCTCTGTTCTCAGGGTAAGGGTGATCGTTCCTGCTCAGGAAGCATCTTGGTCTCAGTCAGCCAGAGAGGATCCAAGGTGGGTGTCCAAGGAGAGGTCTTTTCTAGGGTCAAAGTAAAGCAGACCTTCGTCTTTTCTGCTAGCATCTAAATTGTATGGATTTCACGAGTATAAGGAAAGGGTTTGACACTTAGCTAATAGACCCAAAATTTGGGTGTGAGACTTGCTCAGGCTGAAAAACAGCTGGACGTCTAAGTAAAACTAAGCCAGTCCTTGCAAGTAAGGGAAGATAAGGCAGCCCAAGATGAATGTTTGAGTCTGCTCTCTTCATTTTATAAATTAAAAACCTGGGGCCCTGAAAGATCACGTGGCATGGTGGAGATCTCATGGATTGTACGTGTCACTCAGGGGTTTAACCAGATTCAACTCCAGGCGCACTGCCTGACATGCTTTCTCTTTTGAGATACTCAGTCAATAAGCATTGATTGATTTTTTACAGTAAACAGAACACTGAACTCTGACTCTGGAAATATATCTAAGCAATTAAGCCCAATCAAACCCAATGTAGGTATTTTTCCAAAATTCAACAGGAAATACTATTTATACGACAAGAAGTACAGTTGTGTGCGTATCCCGTGAGCTTTACCATTATCGAAAGTTAATCTATGCAGTTCATGACCAGTTGACACAAAGAGGCAGGGGGGAATGAAGGAAATGATAAATTATCTCAGCAATTATTTAAGTTCATCTTGTACTTGCCTACACTTTGGGCTATCTGTAAATAAGAATTTCTTAGAATGTATTTGTAAGCTAAGAAAGAAAGAATCAGTGAGAGGTGTTACAAATCTCAGCTCCACTCTTGGACACCATCACTGTAATGATTTTATGATTTTTTAAAAGATGTTATTTATTTATTTGAGAGAGAGAATGTGTGTGTACATGCACAAGCAAGGGAGAGGGAGAAGCAGGGAGCCTGACGCGGGGGCTTGATCCCAGGACCCTGGGACAATGACCTGAGTTGAAGGCAGATGCTTAACCAACTGAGCCGCGCAGGTGCTCCTGTAATGATTTTATGATTGTCTATATTGATATTGAAGAACTATTCTAGCACAATATTCCTAACATTTATTCACTATATTTAGACATAGGGCTAGATGGATGTTAATCACTTTAATGTTATTGGCATTGGTCTATGAAGAATAAATATAAGATAGACCTGCAAACAATTATCCAGAAACCCCTTCTGGACCTTCTTTAAATTTGATGAGAAATTCTCTTGTAGCTGCCCTTACTAATGGGTTCAGAGATACAGAGAGCACTTTCTTTTTTTCCTTTCCATCCAACATGGCTTGCCTGAGAAATCCTGATAACTTCTCCCCTTCCCTAAATGTCTCCGTCTTGTTTGAATTTCTGGGTTGGGATGAGGCCGAGTTTAATATGGCTCGTTCCTTCATTTCGAAGTAAGCTCTTAATATGTCAATTTCCAATTTGAGGAGATCTCTTTAGAATGCAGGAAGGCTTACCACTTCTTTAGACTCCATTTTGGACCCATTAAGAATTGCTGAAAATCAGGAAAATGTTCATTTACTATCTTACTGAGTAGGCTGTTGATATCAATCCTGCTAACAGTGCTGACTGTGATTTCTAAAAAAGAAAGGCTTAACAATTACAAGCGAGAAACGTTTGGGGTTTGTCTTGAGGTTGCTCGTAATCCTTAACACTTTGGTCTATCGGTCTATTTTGGAAGCTGATGATGGTGGGAGTTGTCATAGAAATTAAGTAAATCATGAAAAGAGTCTCTCAGTTTCTTCAGTCCCTTGCCCTACACACCTCCTTCCCCACCCAAGGTGCACTTCATCTCCTAGTACTGTGGTTGGCACCGATGAAGGAATGATTCTCTGGAATGACCACAAGCCTGTGGCTTCTTGCATGACAAGCTCAGCTCATTTTGGGAGAGACACTAAGATACCACTGTGCTGACCCTTCAAGGGCCAAACAGGCTGCCAAACCCCAGAACGTGGACAGGGCTGCTCCCAGTGTCTATGGGAACATGGGTAATTTGTTGTTGTTTTGGGGGCTTTTGTCTCTATAAACAAGATTCATGGACCCATGTAAAGTATGGTGACTTACCGATTTAGATTTGGACTTAGAAGGATGGGTGGAGAAGAGGTGTCTATTTATTTGTTTATTGTTCAATCAGTGCATGAATATCATTTCTGATATTTAGACATTATCATCTTCTGTTCCGATCTGGGAACTGTCTATCTCCTCATGGACTTTATTATCAAATGCACCTTTCCTGGTTAATTTCCTATGTCCACCACAGTAAAAAGGTAGCACTTCTGTTACTACTCGAAGTGCCACTGGTCCTTAGAATCTGTTTCTATTTAAGTGATAAAGATATTCTTTCCTTTGCTGTTGCCTTATAACCTTTACCTAATGCTGAGTACGGTGATCCTCACGACACCACATTATCCACTGAGCCTTACGTGAGTATTCGATTCTGTCAAATCACAGGTTGTTACTGTGTTTTGCCGAGAATGAGCTCAGATGCAAATCTTATCCAGGACATTCAGAACAATGTGAAAGATAATTCATTTTCTTGTCATGTTAAATGTACTGTTGGGATTTTATGGTGTAGACATAGGACAACGCATCTGCCAACCGTGTCTTCTCTTGAGCTCTTTATGCCACAATCCCCGTCTTCCTAGAATGTGTTCTCTTACAATGTTGTCCCTCCCTTCTATAAACCAACACAGGTGAGGAGGATAGTTAAGTGGCAAAGCAAGAAGCATGGTCCCCTTTGCACAAGGAATGCCAGTCCTTCTTCTGGTATGGCTTAATAATGTCCCAGAAGAACACGGCATTGCCATATCTGTTGGACGCAAGAGAAGATATTGATTAGCACAGCCCGTTTCTGTTGTGGAGCAGTAATTTCAGAATCACTTGAAGGGAATAGGCACAGCCACTAATGAGGACAGCCTCATAGGTGCTGGAAAGTTCGTGGAGGAGGTCAGTTGATTATTTTGGCAGCTGGTGGTGTAGGGAGCACAGGTAAGGGAATTCTGGTGTTCCTCCACTACTCTCAAGTATAGACCAGAGGCAGTGGTGCACGGGTGAGAGCAGATTAACTGCATTGTGTTAAGCAGGAAGGGGTAATGTACCAGACTAGATGGGAGGAAGGACCAGAAAAATCCCTAAAAATCCAGTCCAAAGGAGGAAACAAGAATTACAAAAGGGATAAAGCTAAAAGAGATTGATCCCCAAAGTGGTGATGCCAAGAAGAAATCCCGAAAAAGAAAAATTAATGGGAGTAACTAGTTATAGAATCATTATCATACCCACCCCAAAACCACATGCTCCAGCACCAGTGGTGTGTTTGGTATTGGTCCAAACCAGCAGCCCATGTCCTTCTAAGAGGGGCGAAGCTGTAAAGGAAGGAGGGGCATCTGCACCATCCTCCAGGGCTGGGAGCCTGTGACCTGCAGCCCTGCTGCCTTGCCAGCAGCAGACACACTGATTCAAGAGCCTTAATTCCTAGGTTACACTGAATATATGGAACTGATTCTCCATTTTATCTTCTCTTGAGATGAAGTATTTTTGTTTGTTTTGTGTTGTGTTGTGTTTTTGGTTACAAATCAAGAGATAGGAAAGTTAAAAAAAAAAAAAGGTTACAAGTTTCCCCTAAATTTTTCTCTCACAAACACTTCAAGCCTGCTGTTCTTCTTGGAGAAAACAAAAATGTGAAAACAAATCATGGAGAATTTTTTGGATAAGATTAGTTTATAGGAAAAAAAATTAGGGTACCTGAAATATCAGAATAAAACTGTGACTCACAAACCAGAACTCTGATTAATGGCATATTATGTAATATGTTATTAAGACCTGGCAGATAACAGAGTACAATATATGCAGCAACATTTATGGGAATAAGTATAATCATCTAGTCCCTCTCTCTTAAAAATCTGTAACACTATTTTAATTTTTCAGACAAAATTTGTTTTCACCTGGTTTTTTCTTGGTGCAAAAAATTATGAATTAAGATATTGCTAAGGTATTTGAACTTTGTTATATTCAAGTGATATATATTTTCCAATTCTCTGAATACTTAATAATTTGATGGAAAAAGATACTTCTAGATATCTATTGGAAGTGATGAGGGAAATTAGAGCTCTCCACATTTCTACAATATAAAAAATTAAACCAGTTGCTCAGGCATTTGGACAATAGCATTACTTTGCCTAAATAAAGCTCTGTTGCTTGATACTAAATAATACAAAAGAAACATGTTTTTATGTATTTTCAGATTTGCTCTTTCCTAGCCATTTATATAATGAAAATATGCAGTTTCACAATAATTTAATTAAACTATTTTAATTGCAAACATACGCCTTTCAATTTTTAAATATAGAAATAGCTTATCTCAATGAGCATATATCCCTCCTTGGGAATTTATCACAGATTTTTCAAGCAAATTTATGTCTCGAGGATACCATTAGCACTCTTTCTTTCAGAGTTTGTTGTAGAGTTCAGTTTTTCAAACCAAGAACAGCATTTTTCTATTTCAGTGGTAATGAGTTCATTGCCCTGTGACAATGGTTTTATGCATTCTTCAAACAGTTATCTACTGAGCACCTTACCCAGGCATCGTGTACAACATGAAGTTTCCTGCCCAAAGAAACTTAGGGTCTTAGTTGGCAAGTACATCCTGACACGAATATCCATAGTGAAAACAAAGCATAAAGTCTAAGAGAGTCTGAAATGAAACTGCTGAATTACAAAGCATTAGTAATAAAAACATTTTGTGTAAAATATTTTTTTTTGAGAGAAATTATAAAACATTTTAGCCAGAGAAAACAGATTGGACAAAGAAATTGAATGAATAAGCTGTGTTTTGGAAATGGCCAATAATTCATTTTGTCTGAAGTGTGGAATAAGATAGGGACCAAATGTTGGAAGGAGTTTGCACCTGATGGTGAAGAAAACAGAATCTGAGCTGTGGAAGAGACATCTGGGAAGACCCCCAACTGCAGGCAGTTGAAATTGGACCTGGGGAATGGGGGGAAGAGCAGGCGGGGCTTTCAGATCCTGAAGTCGTCCGTGTAGAGCCGAGAGATGGAGCTACCTGAAGGCATGACTTCAGAGAGCTGGAAACGAAGAAGATAAAATGTGGTTAGAAAGAAGCCTGGACACCACACCTCAGGGGATGTTAGGAGAAACAACTGCCGGGACAGAAAAAGCAGTGGAATAGAGCGCCTGTGGGGGCAGGTCAAACGGAGGTTAGGCAACAGGGGCAAGCGATGGGAAAAACTGACGAAGGTGTAGGCTGAAAATGGGGTTTGGAGGTGAGGAAATTACTGGCGCTCTTTGAGCTAACAGCGCAGTTGACAGTTCTGGCAGAAACGCTTGACACGTATCCATTTAGAATGCAACGTTCTTCCTGAAATCTTTCCTTTGTGTCGTGAGAGAATTACTGCATTTTTTTTTAAAGGGCGTAATTTGCCATTGTAGAATAACTTGGACACTGAAAAATCCTCCTCTTCATGTGTGCGATTAACCAACACCCCCCGCCCCCAATCTGCACAAGCAAAGTCAAGACAGTGAGACTGACAGTAAACTTAAACCCTTCAAGTTTTATAAAGAAATCAAAATCTGGGGTGCTTGGGTGGCACAGTGGGTTAACCCTCTGATTTTTGGTTTCAGCTCAACTCTTGATCTCAGGCTTGTGTGATCAAGCCCCCCCACTGGGCTCCAGATTCAGCATGGAGCCTGCCTGAGATTCTTTCTCTCTCTCCCTCTGTCCCTCCCCCTACACTCTCTCTCTCAAAGAAACAAATAAATATTTAAAAAAAGAAATCAATATATAAATTTGTAGGCTGAGGTATGGATCACTATGCAGAGAGAGACATGCTCAGTAAAGCTAGATGTTAAATAACTTCAAATAGCTGAACTTTTAACTTCTTTCTTAAGTTTCATTTCAAAAATAAAAATATGTTCCTAAGATACAAATGCACTGTACTCAAGATGAAAAATAAAAACTTGACCAAGGTTAAAGCCAAAGATTTAAATATAAGGAAAACAGTGGCGCCTGGGTGGCTCAGTGGGTTAAGCCTCTGCCTTTGGCTCAGGTCATGATCCCAGGGTCCTGGGATGGAGCCCCGCATCGGGTTCTCTGCTCAGCACGGCGGAGCCTGCTTCCCCCCTCTCTTTCTGCCTGCCTCTCTGCCTACTTGTGATCTCTGTCTGTTAAATAAATAAATAGAATCTTAAAATAAATAAATAAATATAAGGAAAGCAGTCATTTTCTTCTAAAAAGTTAAGAAACGTAATGCAAACAAAGGTGCGTATTCTTGGAGATGAAGTCTTATCTGGGATAAGCATTCTTTAAAAGCCAAATGTACAAGTTAAAAGCAGCTGGCTTCTCCACTCCTTTTGGTTCTTTGTTCCTTACTGTGAATATCCTGATTGTTCATCTGTTTAACTAAGGTCTGCCTATCTGAGAGCACATCAAAGGTATTTGCTGCTATTGATTTGTCATGAACTGTATACAGATTTGTACACAAGTAAGAGGCTGTTTGGACTTGTACCAGAATGTGTATATATATTATCTTTTTTCCTTATGTGGTGGTTTTTCAAAATGATGTTTTCTTTTTTTTTATTTTTTATTTTATTTTATTTTTTTGACAGAGAGAGAGATCACAAGTAGGCAGAGAGGTAGGCAGAGGGGGAGGGGGAGGCAGACTCCCTGCTGAGCAGAGAGCCCAATGCGGGGCTCCATCCTAGGACCCTGAGATCATGACCTGAGCTGAAGGCAGAAGCTTGAACCCACTGAGTCACCCAGGCGCCCCCAAAATGATATTTTCTAAAATGAGGCATACCTTTGTGAGACTGATGATTTTCAAGGAAGCAGTATGAATATGCCTCCTTAAATAGGCACAGAATTCTTTAGAGACTGCTTAATTAAAGAGGCATTGTTCTGATCTTGATGTTGGAATTTTTCTAAGTTTAAAAGAAGATTGATAGGAATTTAATGGTCCAGATCTTTTCAACTTATGATTATAAATAAAACAAAAATAAGCATGTAAGTCCAGCTTGAAGAAAGCATTTTTTATCTAATGTAATAATAATTTCTTCTACATTTTGAATGCTACAAATAAAATCATTTATACCACCAACAAGATGATTAAATGACTTCTTACCATTTGGTCTTAACGTCTTTCTGGGGTTAACCTGTAATTTCTATGAGCTGCATACCGAGAACCATATTTCTCTTCTAACTTTTCTTACATGAGGATAAGACTAAGGTAAAGGAAATGCCATATTGTAAGAAGGCTAAAGGAAGGAAGACAATTTCATAGTTGAAAAGTTAATGTTTCCAATCTTGGTGTAACTCAAGAACCAAGTAATGTGTACCCTATGGTACTGAACGTTTTTTATTTAAAACTTGGTGGCATTTATCCATTTTTTAGAATCATTGAGGTGGGTTGCATTTAATCTGTTACTTAGCAACTCTATAACCTTAGTAAATATCTTATCCTCCAAGACCCAAGTGAATGTATTCCAATTCAAAATCATTAAAAGTTTGTTGGTAACAAATATTAATCCAGTAACAAATGTTAATCCTAAAATGCTGGCGTTTCTTCCTGTGATTCATAGCAAATAAAAGCAAAAATCAATGTGGTTTGCTTGAGGGATATATAAGTTTTCTACTTATGTATATGTGGTTCCAATTTAACCACTCTCAATGATATTAATATATCATAGTTGTCCTCTGAGGAAGGAATTCAATAGTTGCTTACAGTAGTTTAGGATTCAAGCAGATTTTGTTCAAATCTGAACTCAGTATGTGATCTTGGCTAAGTTGCTTTCCTTTCTGAGTCACCCATCTTCTATAAGAGAAGCATCACATAACAGATTCATAATTCAGAGGTGATAAAGTAATGGTTTGACCCAATAGCATAATATCTTTTTGTAACTTAAAACCTATTAGCACACCTTCACCACCCTTTGACCCCATGTTTTCATGTAGGAAAAAGGCCTTTTGTTCGAATAAATGCCCCCTGATGGATATCTCTAAGACTTTCTTGAATAAACCATATTCATAATACTTTGACTAAAATTTCAGTTCTTAGTTTTTAATGCCAAGTGGTTGCTTAAACACAAACACTTATGAAGCATGTGCAGGAAAGTCAGTATTTTTAAATTTTAATTCATATTTTATAGTTATTTATCCCACACCTAATTCCACAGATGGGTTAGGGGTTCAGGGTGAGGAACAAACACTTGCCTTTACTGAGTTTCCAGCTATTTATCTTACTTTTCTTAGTTTCTTTTTTTTTTTTTTAAGATTTTATTTATTTATTCGACATGGAGAGATCACAAGTAGGTAGAGAGGCAGGCAGAGAGAGAGGAGGAAGCAGGCTCCCTGCCAAGCAGAGAGCCCGATGCGGGGCTCCATTCCAGGACCCTGAGATCATGACCTGAGTTGAAGGCAGAGGCTTAACTTACTGAGCCACCCAGGCGCCCTTCTTTTCTTTTCTTTTCTTTTCTTTTTTATAACGATTTTATTTATTTATTTGACAGACAGAGATCACAAGTAGGCAGAGAGGCAGGCAGAGAGAGAGGGGGAAGCAGGCTCCCTGCTGAGCAGAGAACCCAATGTGGGGCTTGATCCCAGGGTCCTGGGATCATGACCTGAGCCGAAGGGAGCGGCTTAACCCACTGAGCCACCCAGGCGCCCTTACCTTACTTCTCTTTATACAACTATGTATTGTTCAGTTTTCTGCTCTCTAATAAAAATACATGGTAAACATAATGAGTGAAAGGTGTAAACTGATGAAGTCAGAAGGTCCCCCTGCTTCAGGTTACTAGGCCCGTATTAGTATTTTTTATAGCAAGAGTGGAGAATTCCTGTTAATTCCAACTTAACACCAGATAAGTTAAAACTCTACTGTAGTATTAATGATCTCACGCCCTCTTCAAATACGTGTTTGTTAAAGCAAAGCCATCACCTAATATTTTACACAACCTAAATGATAAGTAAGGCCATTCAGATTATTTACACGTGCACAAGCACTACCTTTCCCGTGTTTTCTTTTTTCTCAGGTCATTTTGTACTTAATACACTAAGTGGAAGCACAATGTGGCGACCCCTTTCTGCTATGGACACTCTCCTTCTATCTGTGGCTTGTTTTTTTCTGCCTCTGTGTTGATCTGAGTATACAGTTTGGGATGGCTAGGTCAAAATTTAGAGCTGGGGAAAGATGCTGGGGACTCTTCTCTGACAGTCATGAAGGCAACACAAGAAGTATGCATTGCAGCACTGCCATATTCGTTTTTTTTTTTTAAAGATTTATTTATTTATTTGAGGGGGGAGGGGCAGTGGGAGAGAGAGAGAGCGAGAGAATCCCCAAGCAGACTCCACGCTCATCATGGGAGCATGACACAGAACTCCATCTCACAACCCTAAGATCATGATCTGAGCAGAAAACAAGAATCTGCTGCTTACCAACTGTAACCACCCGAGTGGCTGGATGAATGCCATGTTCTGTCTGTCCACCCATCTATATATCTATCCATCTATGATCTATCAGAGTGGTCAGAGTTGATAAGAGAGTTGAGAGTTTGGTCTCATGGATTCCACACAAGCACTTTGTTTTTTATAAAACCATACTGTTCTTCAACAGCATACTTGCTCATTTCCTTCTTAAATTTCACATTTGAGTAATGTATATTCGATTATTGGCTTTCTAGTTTTAAAGTTACAATATTTTGAATCTGACTACTTTTAAAATTGAGATTGTGTTATTGTTAATAGTTCAAATGTCACATATTTTGTTATTTTAGAGTTATGCATTTTAATTAATGCATTTGTACAATTTATTAACCACTAAATCTCAAGGTCTTAAACATCACCCAATACAAATACACTTTCAAATTTTTGTCTCTTTTCCTTTTAACGTGTAATGGCCATTGTCCTAATGATTGTTCTGCTTATAAGTTTATCCACAAAAACAGAGATTTAAAATGGGGGGTAAAGTCTAGCATTTTATCCTGTTAGAATTCAGAAAATTCTAATTTTGAATATTAGATATTCAAATATTAGATATTTGAAGAAAGCCATTTTTTTTTTAAGATTTTATTTATTTATTTGACAGAGAGAGATCACAAGTAGCCAGAGAGGCAGGCAGAGAGAGAGGAGGAAGCAGGCTCCCCACAGAGCAGAGAGCCCGATGCGGGGCTCGATCCCAGGACCCCGAGATCATGACCTGAGCCGAAGGCAGAGGCTTAACCCACTGAGCCACCCAGGCGCCCCTAAAGAAAGCCATTTTTAACCTAATATAATAATTGATTAATATAATATATAATAAAATAACATCATAAATTATATGCATTATTATTATAATAATTATCATATTTGAGCCAGATAAGTATGAGTTTTTCATACTTATCTGGCTCAAATACTATGGCCACATGCTGGTATTATAAAATTCACTAGGATAGACAGTGCTTACTGTAGTAGGACTGTGTTCAGCTGCAAGTAATAGGAAACCAAAAGAAAATCTCTTTAAAAAGAGAGGGGTTTTGTTTGGTTGATTTTTTCAACATATCAAGTAGTCTTGGTATGTCAAGTAGAGTAGGCTGCCTAGGACTGGTATTGTGTCCCTGGGACTCTGGTTGGGATTTAGCCTGTCATCTAGCCATCCTTTACGTGTTGTAATTGTCACCTCCCAATGGCCTCCAGGGTTGCACTGAGTTCCAGGCAGGCAGAAGAAATAAAGAAGGCAAAGGACACATGTTTACTGAATCTCCCCGATTTAAAAGAAATTTCCCTCGGGGCTCTTGGGTTACTCAGACGGTTAAGCATCTGCCGTCAGCTCAGGTCATGATCCCAGGGTCCTGGGATGGAGCCCCACATTAGGCTCCCTGCTTGGTGGGAAGCCTGCTTCTCTCTCTCCCCCTCTGCCTAGCTCCTAGCTCCTCCTGCTTGTGCTCTCTCTCTTTCTCTCTGTCTCACTTTCCGTCAAATAAATAAATAAAATCTTAAACAAACAGACAAAAAAACCCTCCCTGAAGCGTCTATCAGTGTCACTATGTACCTGTCATTAGCCACCTTCAGTTACATTCTGATTGCAAAAAGAGCCTGTACTTTGAAACTTTTTACCTGAGAGTGTTGTAAGCCAGACCAGGTGGGAGCCTTTTGGGCAGGAGGAGAGGGAGAATAAGCCTGAAGTGCTGACATCAGAGTCTCGCACAGTGCCTGAAGACCCATGTGCTTGCACAACACAGAGTTCCCCCCAAAACTGTACTCTTTGAGGTTTGTATTTCTTCTCTTCCCATGTGTATGTTGAGATGGAAAACGAGGAAGGATTAGCAGGGAGGTGCTACAATCTGACACGTTCTCAAGTTTGAAGGGAAGCCTCGGAAATCCCAGGATCTGTGCTTGTGAGCAAGAGTAGTTTGCTAAGCGATGGAAAGTATGTTATACTTTAACATATGCTGTGGCACTGAGTGGGAGGCTGGGAATAAGGGCAGATGCTGGGCAGATAGATACTCCCAGAGGGATCTAGGGGAAGTCAGCTGCAGTTTGGTAATAGTATTGTCAGAATTTGAGAAAATAGCAAATCCTCTTTCATAAAAAATTTTAAAAATTAAAATGCCCATATTTTCATGCTTCGTTCTTTGAGTCTTGCTGGCTAGGTGATATTGGTTCTTTAGATGTTACTATGTAATTCAGATTTTCAATGTGTGCACGTAAATGTTGTAAAACTTTTAGGTAGCCAAATGCATCATTCTTTAACCCCAGGTAATCACCATTTAAAAAAATCATATGTGAAAGTCATAAGAAAGAAACACATTTCACATAATGTGATATTATCTTGAAATATCTGTGATATACTTTTTTAATGAGAAAAGATGCATTATAAAATAGAATTTTCTATTTTTTTCATAACATTACTTGAAATGAGTAATTTCCTGTTTATAGATATGTTCTAACTTTGTGTTCATCTGGAGTGTAGAAGCTAAAGGTCACTACTTAAAAGTGTAATATTTTAATGTCAATATAAATGAAATTTATTGAAAGTTTTAAAAAAGATTTTACTTATCTATTAAGTGAGAAAGAGTGCATGAGCACGGCAGGGGTGTGGGGAAGGTGTGGGAAGGGGGGCAGAGGGAGAGGGAGAGAATCCCAAGCAGGTCCAATGCAAACCTGACACAGGGCTCGATCTCATGACCCTGAGATCATGATCTGAGCTGAAATCAGGACTTAGATGCTCAACCGACTGAGCCACCCAGGCATCCCAAAAGATTTTATTTTTTTAAAAAGATTTTATTTATTTATTTGACAGAGACACATAGCAAGAGAGGGAACATAAGCAGGGACATTGGAAGGGGAAGAAGCAGGCTCCCTGTTGAGCAAGGAGCCCGATGTGGGGCTCGATCCCAGGACCCTTGGATCATGACCTGAGTCGAAGGCAGACACTTAAAGACTGAGCCACCCAGGCAGCCCTAATGATTTTATTTTTAAGTAATTTCTACACTCAGTGTGGGGCTTGAACTCACAACCCTGACATCAAGAGTTTCGTGCCCTACTAACAGCCAGACAGGTGCCCTGAAAGTTTTGATGACTGTTCCAGTTTTGAGAAGGGACAATTTAAAACTAAATTTTCTTTTTTTAAAAGATTAAAAAAAAAATTTTAAAGTAATTGTTATGCCCCCCCATGGGGCTGGAACCACAACCCTGAGATCAAGAGTCTCCGCCAAGCAAGCCAGCCAGGAACCCCTAAAAACTGTGTTTTCTAAGAAATTGTACCTCTGCTTTGATTTTTGTCAGGATGCTGTAGACCCTGGTCTAGAACAACTTTCCATGACTTTAGGAAGTATTCACTGCAGCTTGAAACTAAACATACACAAAATAGTTATAACTAAACTTTTCATATGTGCCTTAGCTAAAATTCAATTTTATTTCCTCATTTTCCTATTTCTAATCATACCTACAAGAAAAACAAAGACTAGTTCTGTGCATATAATAGCACAAATTCAATTATCTTTTGAAACTAGGTTTCTCTCTTTGTAAATTGGATTAGTTATAACCTCATCATTTGTGAAAGGAAATAAAATTGTTTATAAGAAAAAAGAAAAGAGAGTTTTTTTTTGTTTCAAAGGTTTTCTCTTAGTGTTCTTTTATTTTTATGAAATTGTGTATATACTGAAGAGTTTCTTTTATTAACCTACAAAACTTTTAAAAAAATTATGTTTAACTTTCTCTTCTTCCATCACTGCCCAGAACAATAGTCTTGTTTGAATCTTTCATTCCTTTATTATGTCTCCTACCTCCCTGCAGACACCTGGAATTCTCAAGTTCCAAGAATGTCTAAATTAGTCCAGCACTGTGCTTTTTCATGGTACGATCTTGCCACATGCCTCTCTCTTCCTTTTTACCAAAACTTGCTCATGTTACCTTCTAGTGTGACAAACATGGTGTTATTTGTGCCAACACTGCACAGTTTATTAGAGAGTTCTAATAAATTAATGTCTTAGTGCAAAATTATACAAGGTCCTTTGGAGACATTGCTATCATCCGATATTTTATGAGGTGGCTTCTGTGTAACAGTACTGCCAAAAGATGTTTATACATGCCCTATTAAACTATGAAGCCATTTTAGAAATGATGCACTGCGGGTATGCTCTCTGTGTTTAATTTTCCCCAGTTAATTGTAATCCGATCTTCTCTGAATTGAGAAAACTTTCTTTTTTTTTTTTTTTTAAGATTTTATTTATTTATTTGACAGAGAGAGACCACAAGTAGGCAGAGTGGCAGGCAGAGAGAGAGAGAGAGAGAGAGAGAGAGAGAAGTAGGCTCCCTGCTGAGCAGAGATCCCGATGCAGGACTTGATCCCAGGACCCTGAGATCATGACCTGAGCCAAAGGGAGTGACTTAACCCACTGAGCCACTCAGGTACCCCGAGAAAACTTTCTTTTATAGCATTTCTATAACTATAGGTATTTGTTTATACTTACCTATAGTTTCCTTGTATTTCCCACTAGGAAAATGGTGGTTTAACCTGATAGTGTGATTCTAAAAATGACAATTCCAAGTGGCACCATTTTCACCAGGAAAGTGGATAAATAGACCTTTGAGAATGACAGAGGGAGAACCAAAGGGACTGCAGTATTCAAAAGACAGAGAAGGAGAGGAGAGAGGAAGAAAAGTGAGAAGGAGCAAAGAAGGTGATGTCACACAAACCGAAGGAAGAAAGAGAAGTTCGATGGTTAAATTCTGCAGACCCTGAATAAGATTTACAAGGACGTTAATTGGCAGGTGACTGGACATCACGGAAAGGTCAGTTTTGGTGGGAAGATTATGTGGATTAAGAGGAGACAAATAAATGAGAAAGTGAATTTAAGTAACCTTCCGTGAAATTTGGGTATGAAAGCACAGAGGGAGGGAGAGGGAGCACACAGAAGAAGGTGAACATTTTGTTTAATGGCGAAAAAGATTTGGACTTTTCCTAAGCTGAGGAGATGAGTAAAAATAGCAGAGAATCCTAGAGAGAACCAGGCTGACGTACAGCAGTGAGGAGCTCGCGGCATCTGAGCACGGGACGCTGTTGTGTGTGCAGAATAGGAAACTGAAGAGTTTACCTATGGTCAGTTCCATTTTCTTTGTGAAATAAGAGAGCAAGAAGCTATGCTAACCATGAATGTGGTTCTTTTAAGACGGGAGACCTAATAAAACCAGTAAAAATTAAGATGATCATTAAGCAAGATGGGCTAAGACTAACCAGGGACATGTATAGACTTTGTTTTGCGTCCAGCTAAGTGTGGCTTCAAGTTAACATTCCCTGTTATCTCCTCTCCCAACCGACTGCCTTATGGAATACCAAAGAAGATGCTGAAGAAGAAAAAAATGAGGGGAGGGGCGATGGAGCTATAGGAACCACAGGTTTTATTGTATTTTTAAAAATGTACCAGGGTTTGTTTTAATCAGGTATGGCAAGACACACACACAGAGAAATAATGGTCATGAAGAAAGACATTTTTATTCTCATTGATCCCTTCCTAAAAACAGGAGTCACTACAGGCCATGCAGGACCACGTGGGGAAGCACCAGGGCCAGTCAGGGGGCAGAAGGAGCAAGAGGAAAATATGGGCAAAGGACTTTATGGTGATTTTCTGTGAGAGGGAATGGGTGAGGCAGGGTAGACAGGCTTAGGACTGGCTAGTTGGCATAGTTTCAGTGGGCTCTGGAATGTAGGGACTGCCCAGCATTGTCTGGTACCTGGCCGTGGATAATTAGGACAGATGGATAGTAGCTAGAAGTGTGAGAGTTCTAGAAAGGCGGTGGTTGGCCTGTGGGCTTTGGATTGTTTGCATAGGAAAGGCTTGCTCACAGAGGAATTATTTGCTTTCTGTGGGAACTGGCTAGCCCTGGAAGGGACAGTGTCTGTTCAGTCTCACCAGTCAGTGAGGCCTCAGATGTCAGAGCATCATTGGGGGGGAGGGAATTTATATACGTGTGTGTGCATACATACACATACATACATACATATCTATGGGTATGTATTTAATAATAAATTATGTGTAATATACAATGTATATTAATATAATATTATATATATATATATATATATATATATATATATATATATATATATATATAGTTAATAGACCCATCAGGGCTATATTTGCTGGACTGAACAAACGATTGTTGGTCTATTTACTATTATCCTCCTCTGTGCCTTAGCAACACCAGCCAAGATGGAGGTAGAAAGATTCAATTCGGTTGATAACCTGTGAATCAGCGTTCACCAGCAAAACAGAAATGACATTAGCTCCTTCTGAATAAAATAATTTAATACAAGAAATTGGTTACACAGGTGAAGAGTAGCCCGCCAGGATAAAGAGAGACAGCAAGTCTTCCTCAACTCAGCTACAGCGTGAAGCCACCGTCAGCCTAGGAGCTAA
Source organism: Enhydra lutris kenyoni (assembly GCF_002288905.1). NCBI lineage: Eukaryota > Metazoa > Chordata > Mammalia > Carnivora > Mustelidae > Enhydra > Enhydra lutris. The sequence continues at coordinate 3,835,571 of NW_019154096.1, read as the reverse complement.
GGAACAAGGAGAAGCAGGGTTAACAGAGCTCGGAAGCTGAAGGACACAGGCAGGAGCAGAAAACAGGCTGCTGGCTCCCTGCTTGGAGTGGCGGCATGAAGCGAGGTCCCATCCAGTGGGAGCTAAAGCTGCTGAGGGGATGCCTGGGGGATGAGGGGGAGCGACACACAGTATGCGAGCTTCTCCATTCCTTTAGCACTGCTTCCCATGGACTCAAAATGCCCCAGACACCAGAGGACAAGGGAGCATGGAAACTAGTTTCCTGAGATGCAGAGCAGGTGGGAGGCTGTCAGGAAATGATCCGCGAGCAAACAGGGCATATCTTGCAATTCAGAGATGCAGGCTCAGGACCAGAGAGACAGAAAGCCTCCGGGGTACTGGTGCCAGGTGCTTACTTCGGCAGCTACATCCAGGTCACCCAGCGGCTCTCCTCAAATCTGTTTTGAGAAAATGGAGCCAGAAGGAGACGACAGGCAGAGTTCTGTGCCCTGTAGAATCCTCTGACTCTTGGGTCTTCCACACCACAGGGGTCCTGTCTGAGGGCTGTCAGGAGGCTGAATTCCTCAGCTTGGTGCCTCGAGGGAAACCCTTTTCCATTCTCTGCAGCCTGGTTTTTTCTGCAAGACAGACTGTTCTCATTTTTGCTTTGTGAGAACTTAAATGCAGCCTCTTTGAAGCTTCTTTTGGCTCTGTTGTTTACAATTTGCATTTTAGGGACACCTAGGTTGCTCAGTCAGTTAAGCTTCTGCCTTCGGCTCAGGTCATGATCCCAGGGTCCTGGGATAGGGTCACACGACAGGCTCCCTGCTCAGCAGGGAGCTTGCTTCTCCCTCTGCCTGCCGCTCCCCCTGCTTGTGCACTGTCTCTCTCTCTCTCTGAGAAAATAAATAAATAAAATCTTTAAAAAAATAGAAAAATAAAGTTTGCCTTTTAGGCTGCATCGCCTGTGTAAGACTTTGAGCATGGGTGGGAGGAAGGGCTGGTTCACACACTGCCCTTTGGCTTCTCAGGAGCATAAATTGTCTTCTGATCCCTGCGTTAGCAGAAAACACACCGAATTAACTCTTTCCCTTCCTGTTCTTGCCTAACTTGTTTGGTTTCGTCGAGGACTCCAGGCTCTGGGCAGAAAGAGACATGCTGTCTCAGTGGCAGTTGAAAGGCAGCCTGTTTCATGCCTACGTGTGTGTGGGTTACAGTAGCACGTCTGTGACTCTGAACACATGAACTCACATGTGTACCTGAGAGTTCAGCTGGATCATTCCCTTCTTGCAGGCATGGGCAGTACTCAACAAATAATTACTGATTGACTAGAAATTTTCCTTAGTGCTTTGACGGTGTCTTCGAAGTGTCACCAAATGGGACACAGGTGATTACAGAAATTACAATGTCCACCTAGCTACAGAAAAAAGCCAGAGTTTTGCGTACAATACAATGCCTCTTGAAATGGATTGGCCCTTGTACTGATAGTATGAGTGTGTACCAACCACAGTGAATAGACACAGATGAAATTATCTTCAGTGTTTTTTCTGTTAGAACCCTGATAACCTGAGTTTTGTGAGGGACGTCTGGGTGTCTCAGTTGGTTAAGCGTCTGATTTCGGCTCAGGTCATCATCTTAGGGTCCTAGGATCGAGCCCCAGATTGGGCTCCCTGCTCAGCGAGGCACCTGCTTCTCCCTCTGCCTGCCACGTTTGCTTATGCTCTCTCTCTCTCTTTCTATGGGCAAATAAATAAATAAGATATTTTAAAAATAATCAGTATGTGATTGTGGTATATTTAAAAAAAACTGGCTTTTGTGAAGTGAGGGAAAATATTTGGAAACATTTCTGACATACCTTTGCTGATGTAGGATTATATATAAAAGTAAAGAGAAGAAATACATACATAGACAACAGTTAGGTTTCCACGAACATCTAAACAGTTTTTTACTTTTATTCCCCAAGAACCAAAATACGGTCTCTCCTGAAAGGAACTGACATATCCTTTTTGACTTACTTAAAGGAACTGACATATCCTTTTGGACTTACTTAGCAGTTTTAAATCTAAATGTCTTCTCAGCATGGTAGGGTAGGTCAAACAGCAAAGTAAGACTGGAACAAAGGTCAGGACGGCTGACAGAAGCCAACTGAGAAGGCGGGTCATCATTATTTACAAACATAAAGAAAGTAGGTGGTAGGAAACTTCAAAAGGAAAATTCAATGCCTGTGCTAAAATAAAGAGCAGCACAGGCTGTCCAAAATAATTCCCCTTTTACTAAATCAAATGTGAAGAGCAGAAAAGAAAATAATATTGTACAGTGCTCATGTCTTTCTCCATTTGTCTTCACTGTCCTTTTTCCCATTTTAACTTTGTCCTTTTGGCCCATGCTCTCCCTTTACCTTTGCAAAACGTTGGCTGTGTTGGTTATCTATTATAGAAATGAGGTTAGGTCATGGGAAGTGTTCATTCATTTGTTCTTTCTCTCGCTTGTTCACTTATTTCATACTTGTGCAATTTTGCACATACTTTTTTGAGTGTCTTCTGTGTATTGGGCACTTAGTGCTGGGAAAACAGTGGTGAGAAAAGCTGATGAAGTCCCTGCCTTCTGACTTTTATATTTAAGTGCGGAGAGACAATCAATTAACTAAATAACTAAAGCATATAATAGACTACACGGACGGTAAGTTTTATGGAAAGAAATAAAGCAGGAAGGGAGATAGAGGTGGTCATGGAAACTTCACCTTCTTGAGAGGATTAAGGGGGTTGCTTTAGGGAAGCTAACATTTGAGTCAAAACCTAAGAAAAGTGAGAGAATTAGACATGCAGATATTTTGGAGAAGAGTGTGTTAGGCAAAGGGAACAGCCAGTACAAATACAAAGGAGTTTGCCTGAGGTATTTGAACAACAGAGAAGAGGCCATTGTGGATCCAGGTGAGCTAGGGAGGGAGGTGTAGGCATAATGGGCTGATGGTGGGAGGATAAATCCTAAGAAACCCCAGAGTCCATGGCAGTAAGTTTGCCTTTTACTGTGAGTGAGATGGGAAGCCATGGGAGGGTTTGGCTGTTGTATTGAGAATAGGTTGAAGAGAATGAGGGTGTCAGCCGGGAGACAGACTTGGAAGCTGCTAGAAGAAGCCAGGTAGGTGGTGATGGTGGTTTGGGCCAAAGTGGTAGCAGTAGAAGAGATGTGAAGTGTGTGGGTTCTGAACAGATATTGAACATAGAGGTAAGAGAATTGGTGAATGGACCATTGCTTGGATAGGAGACAAATGAGCAGTCAGAAATGTCTCTAAGAGTTTTATGTTATTTTACTTTACTTCATTCTTTTTTCAGTAGGTACCATGCCCAGTGTAGGGCTTGAACTCACAACCTTGAGATCAAGAGTTGCACACTCCACCAACTAAGCCAGCCAGACTCCTCAATGCCAGGGGTTTTAGCCTGAGTAATAGGAGGGATGGAATTGTCCCCACTGAATGTGAAAGTCTGTGTTAAGAAAGGATTTGAGAGCAGGGAAATCTCAGGGATCACTTTAGGACAGACTAGGACTTGGATGTCTATTAGATATGCAAGTGGAAATGTCAAATAGGCAGATAGATATAAGAGGTCAGGGTTCATGGAGAAGTCTGTGGCTGGAGATATAAATGAAGGGGTTGTCAACATACAGATAGTTTTTAAAGCCACAGAACTGGAGAGGACAGTGAAAAGAATGAAAGCAAATAGAATATACGTGCTCAAAGGATTGGTCCTGGGAATCGGGCTCCCATAGCCAAGTGCTACATGCATAGCCACGTGCATGCACAGCCTCCTTTGGGACAGTGAAGCAGGGGTAGTGTAGGTGCAGGAAAGCTAAGAGCATGTGACCTGACAGCCTAATGAAGCAAGGGCTTCAAGGAAGGAGAATCAACTGTGCCAAGTGCTGCTAAGGGTTCTCATAAGCTGAGGACTGAGCAATCACCATTGGCTTTATCATATGGAAGAAATAGGACATGGCCATTTCCCTGGGAGTCTAGCGCACTTCAACAGGTCAGGTTTTATAACATAACTATAGGCAAAGTGCCAGAAAGTACAGAAGGGGTAGGTAGTAACAGCTCTTGACGGAGGGCGATGGGAAAGAGTATGGGGAAAATGTGCTATAACCACATAAGTGTTGATATGAAAAAGTGTTAAGAGCGAAGGCAAATATTTGAAGATATTAATGCAGTAAGTGACGAAGAATAAATTATTTCTGTTCAGTGGAGGAGCCTTATCTTAGTGAGACTTGGTCTGGAAGATGTTCCTTTCTTGTGATAGCTAGGGCTGAACTCCCACTCATATTAATACTATTTTGGGTGCTCCTGAAGGGATTTCAGGTAAACAGAGATAAACATCATCTTGGAAGCACCTGACAAGGGGCATATGGCAGAAGCAGCTTTGGAAAGATTGGCATGATATAGACGCATGCATATAGTCAACTAGAGACAGGGAAGTCTGAAACAGTATGAATGCGGTTAACACAAGATCTGGACATTGAGCAGAAGCTAAAACTGTGACATCAGTTTAGCAGTCCATATACTGAAAAGAGTTCATTCTATCATATTTGTAAGAAAAGAGAAAAAAAAGCTTAGGACAATTAACTAAAATAACTTTTCTGCAGTTAATGAAATAATATATCTGTAGTATTCAGGGCAAAATAATCACTGGATACAATATATCTATTAGTTGTAGTTTAGGTATGCGTGATGTAATTCTTTAGTAAGCTATGACTTTTCACTCCTAGTGTTTGATTAGTCATTCTCAACTATTATTTTTCTTGTCTTCATAAATTCCAGACTAAAGAATGTTTGAGGTTTGATTACTGATTGGTTGAACTTCCTCTGGTTTTTGACATTAAGATTTTGTCACTCACTGTAAGTAAACTGAATAAGACATACCCAACAAGTACTGTTTCCTTGTTTTTGTGGTTTTGATTGCACTGAGGTGTCAAGGGCATTTGAATCACATTTTGAAGGATATTTGGGTATTTTTCAGTGAAGGGATAAAGTCTGTTCTAGAAAGAAGGCCTAGATATTAAGGTATGGTGTCATGAGAATGGCTCTTCGAGCACAGTAGGTAGCGTTGTAGTGTGATTGCAGGATAAGATGCATGCATATGGGAGGTAGGAATTAAGGCTTTGCATATAAGAGCACTTTTTATAATATGCTGGAGAACTTGGACACTGAACTAAAGTTTTCTCGCAGGGTTTACTTAGTGTACAATGAACTAGACATATTTAGAGTATACGGTCTGATATATTATGACACATGAAGACACTGAAGAGACCTTCACAGTAATAAAGATAATGAACATAGCCATCACCACCAAACATTTCCTTATGCCCCTTTTGTAGTTCTTCCTTCCTGCAATGCCCATATCCCCACTGATTTGCTTCTCTCACTGTTGATTTACATGCAATTTTAAGAATATTCTATAAAGAGAGTCATAAAGTATGTTTGGATTTGGTTTCTTTCATTCAGCATAATCAGGTTGAGATTCATCCATGTATTTTAATATTTCCATAATTCATCCTTTTCATTACTGAGTAGTACTATAATGTGTACATATACCACAGTTTGTTTATGTAGTCAACTGTGGGTGGAAATATGGGTTGATTCCAGTTTTGAGATATGATAAAACCATTATAAACATACATATACAGGGGACCCTGGTTGGCTCAGTCTGTAGAGCGTGCAACTCTTGATCTTGGAGTTGAAGGTTCGAGCCCCATGTTGGGTACAGAGATCACACACACACACACACACACACACACACACACACACTATATATATATATATATATATATATATTTTTTTTTTTATTTTTTTTTTTTTTTAAGATTTTTTTTATTTATTTGACAGACAGAGATCACAAGTAGACAGAGAAGCAGGCAGAGAGAGAGAGGGGGAAGCAGGCTCCCTGCCAAGCAGAGAGCTCAATGCGGGGCTCAATCCCAGGACCCCGGGATCATGACCCAAGCCGAAGGCAGAGGCCTTAACCCACTAAGCCACTCAGGTACCCCTAAAAAAAAAAGTCTTAAAAAAAACCCATTCATGTACAAATGTATTGTTATATGCTTTCATTTCTCTTGGGCATACCTGGGAGAGGGAAGTTTGGGGCACATGGTGTCTGTTTACAATATTAGGAAACTGCCAACCTATTGCCCAAAGTGATTGTACCACTTCACATTTCCATCAGCAGCTCCATTTTGCTCCACATCCTTGTCAACCTTTGGTATAACCAGTCACTTCATATGAGCCATTCACTTACTTATTTTGTGGTATCTCATTGTGGTTTTAATTTGCATTTCCTTAATAACTAATCCTGTTGAATAGCTTTTCAGGTGCCGATTTGTCTGTCTTCCATACATCTCCTTTGGTAAAGTCTTTTGCCAATTATTTTAATTGGGTTGTCTGTTTTATTATTGGTGGGTTTTGAGAGTCCATTATGTATTCTGGGTGTATTCCTTTATCAGACGTGATTTATTTTTAGTTCATTTCTACTGTGATCAGATAACACATTTTGTATGGCTTGAAATCCTTTAGATTTGTTAACATTTCTTTTTTTTTTTTTAAGATTTTATTTATTTATTTGACAGAGATCACAAGTAGGCAGAGAGGCAGGCAGAGAGGCAGGGAGAGAGAGGGGGAAGCAGGCTCCCTGCTGAGCAGAGAGCCTATGCGAGGCTCCATCCCAGGACCCTGGGACCATGACCTGAGCCGAAGGCAGAGGCTTTAGCCCACTGGGCCACCCAGGCGCCCCTGTTAACATTTCTTTTATGGAACATTTTCTTAAAGGTTGCATGGGTTTGTGAGAGATGTATTCTCCATGGTGGTGTGGAATAGTCAAACTAGTTGATAGAGTTGGTTAATGCTTCTGTATCCTTTTTGATTTACTCTCTATATGTTCTATTAGTTATCGAGAGAGGGTGATTGAGGTATCCAACTATAATTATGGATTTTTCTGTTTCTCTCTTCAGAAATATCATGAACTTTTGCCTCATGAACTTTGAAGTTCTATTATTAAGTAAACAAATATTTAGGCTTTTTATGTTTTCTTGATGCATTGACCTCTTTATTATTTAAAATGATCTTTTTATCCCTGGAATAGTCTTTGCTCTGAAAGATTATTTTGTCTGGCTATAGTAACTGTAGCTCACTTTGGATTAGTGTTAGTATACTCTCTATTTTTCCATCTTTTACTAACTCTGTGTTTTTGTACTTAAAGTTGGATTACTTGTTGGCAGCATATGAGCTACTGTTGGCAGAAAGTTGGGTCTTATTTTTTATCCAATCTAAAATTGCCTTTTTTAATTGCAATATGTAGACCCTTTACATTTCATGTGACTGTTGATATCTATTTCATATTTTGTCCTATGTGTTCTCTGTTCAATTTTTCATTTTTTGGATATCTTTTGAATTCACTGAATATTTTTTAATGGTTTTAATTTATGCAGTCTCTTGGCTTATAAACTATCATTTTTTGTTGTGTGAGACTAGTGGTTCCTTTAGGATTTTTATGACATTATGTCATCTGATATTTATGACATTACTATATGACATTAGCTTGCAACAGTTTACTGATCTTATACCATCACTTTATAGTATAAGAAATACATATACATACACATACATATATATAATATGTACATATCTATTCATATATATTATATATATAATCTTATATATAAAGTAATAAGAATATGTTTCTGTTTATCTTATCTTGTCCTTTGCCTTTTTTTTTTCTTTTGGTTCTACGTTTTACTTCTGACAAATGTTACAATCTCATAGTACATTGTTATTTTTGCCTTAAATAATCAGTGACCATTTAAAGAGATCTAATTAGTAAGATAAAAGTCTTTTGCATTTACCCATGCAGTTACCACTGTGCTCTTTATTTCTTAGTTCAAATTTCTAGCTTCTGTCCTTTCCTTTCTCTTAAAGAAGTTCCTTCAATATTTATTATGATGCAGGTCTGCAGACAGTCAATTCTTTTAGCTCTTTTTGGTCTAAAAATGTCTTTATTTTGCCTTTGCTTTTGAATGTTAATTTTTATTGAATTTAGGATGCTGATTGGTGGATTTTTTTTCCAGTGCTTTTAAGATTTTGCTTCATTGTCTCTAGTTTACCTTGTTTCCAATGAGAAATCTGCTATCATCATATCTTTGTTCCATTGTATGTAATTTGACTTTTTTCCTGCTGTTATTAAGATTTATTCTTCATCACTTCTTTGAAGTAATTTTTAATTTTTTAAATTTATTTTATTTTTTAAAAGATTTCATTTATTTATTTGACAGAGAGAGAGATCACAAGTAGGCTGAGAAGCAGACAGAGAAAGTGGGGGAAGCAGGCTCTGCTGAGCAGAGAGCCCGATGCGGGGCTCGATCTCAGGACCCTGAGATCATGACCTGAGCCAAAGGCAGAGGCTTAACCCACTGAGCCACCCAGGTGCCCCTGAAGTAATTTTTTAAAGAAACTATAGTTTCCTTCATTTTTTGGAAGGACAGTTCGGAGGTTGTTGAGATTCTTAGAGGTGTTCATATTTTCAGGTTCTCATGAAAGAGCTATATAGACCTCAACTTTTTCCTGCCCTCTCTCAACCTCTTGGGACTATAATTAAATATATATTAGGCATTAAAGACCTTAGAATTATTACAATCTATAAAATATTTTTAAAAGTAGTAGGTTTTAGCATGTTAACAATTTTGGTAACATTTTGGACCACGACTGATAAAAGGGAGAAATTAATGATTAAAGAGACCATTTGGTAAATATCATAATAGCATTGGTGAAAAATCCTGAGGCCCTAAATTTAAGCAGTGGGGGAGAAAAGTAGAATCAATGGAATTACAGGTACAATGTAGAATTCACTGTTTGGATATTTGGACAGTGTTAATGAGCACAGAAAAAAAATCTAGGAAGTTTCACTTGCCTCTAGTTTGGACATTTGAAGACTGTTTATTCAACTAAGTAACAAATAGAAAGCCATTAGCAATAGATTTGAGGGTGTGAGAGAGATGATGATTCTAGATGTCCATTCCAATGTCATGAAAGATATTTGGGTTGAAATGTATATTCGCCAGTTGATATGCTTGGCAAGAGAGTTTGATGGGGCAACAGCAGCAAAGAGGAAATGATTTCTTACATTGGAAACAAGGTAAACCATTGTAAATGGGAGATTATAATACTGCTCTGTTAAAATAGAGCACATGGGGCACCTGGATGGCTCAGTGGGTTGGGCAAACAACCCTTGATTTTGGCTCAGGCCATGATTTCAGGGTTGTAGGGCTCTGTGCTCAGTGCAGAGTCTGCTTGTCCCTCTCCCTCCCCCTACTTGTGCACTCTCTCTCTCCCTTTCAAACAAATAAATAAAATCTTAAAAAAAAAAAAAGGCACATGAGACAAAGAAGGGTGGCTGGAACATACTGGTATATGGGCGGGAGCTGAAAGTAGGGCAGCCAATGAAGGAGACTGAGACTTACACGTTAGAAGGAGAAAATAGTCTGCTATCATCTCATGTCAACTTAGCATGTTGGAGAAGTAGGATGGGGTCTGTGGAAATATTGAAATTGGCAACTGGTCACTGTTAATCTTGCAAGCAGAAGTTTTAGTAACGTGTTTGGAGTTTGAGTCATCTTATTATAGCTAGAGGGATACATGGAAAGCTAAGGAAATAAGGACGGGAGAAAATTTTTGATGGTTAGGAGAAGAAGAAGAAAGGTAGTAAAGAAAGAAAGTTTAAGTTTAGGATAGAGGAAGTTAAGTGTGTGATTTGGGTAAGGACAAGATAAAAATTAGGTAAATGTTAGAAATGAGAATGAAAGAAACTGTCCCTCATTGAGCAACGACTAAGAGACAAAGACAATTAAGGTCTTGGAGAATTCTGAATTTAAGAGAGAAAAAGCAGAGGAAGAAAATAAAAATTTATTAGGGCCTGTACATTACTAGTTGCCTGACGCAGGTTTTAGGATTTATAATACGTGTAACCACCACTCTATAAGGTACTGCTTACATACCACTTTACAATTGAGAAAAAAAGAGACTCAGACAAATTTAATAACCCATTGTGTCATGGTTAATAAGTGATGGAACTGGAAATCATACTCAGGCATATCTAAAGCAGGTATATCTAATATTCTTTTTCCTCCACCAAGCCAAGTTGGAGAAGGCTTTGAGTTTGAAATGGGATATTTTTTTGATCTTCCACACAAGAAAAGGAAGTAAATATAAGCGAATACAGAGATCTTTGTGTCTGGAGGCAGAGGGAAATCAAAAAGTTCATATCTGATGGTTCTGTTTTATCTGCAGATGAATGTCCCTGCAGGGGTATACCTGGGGACTTGGGACGAGTGGTAAAGATTTAGATCCTTTGGGGCACCCGCCTGGCTCAGTCAGTAGAACATGCAACTCTTGATCTCTGGGTTGTAAGTTCAAACCCCATGTTGGGTGTAGAGATAACTTAAAAATAAAATCTTAAAAAAAAAGATTTAGATTGTTTATTATGGGAAACAGAATAGATGACAGACAAGAAATAAATCAAGAAATTATGTTTGTTCAACTTCTAAATATATTTAAGAGAATTTCTTTGAAGTTTCATCTGTATTTCTATTATTAGAAAATGAAGCATATGAAGTTCTTAGTAAGAAATTAACACTTCTATCATTGGAAAAGTAGATGTAAACCATAATTTGTTATAATTTTGGCTCAGTGCTTCATTTTGGGGTATGAACTATTTTAAATTTATTAGAACTATCCTGGAAGTCATTAAATTTATTGTACTTTTAAAGTTACAGATCTTCTGAAATAAAGGAAAAAAGGCTAGTGGATAACATACCTATTTGGGATTGGGTATACAGATATTTTCATCAAATTCAATAGCTTTTTCCCTCAAAATGTCTTTGGGATTACACATAAATAAATTATGATACAATAAACACAAACCTTTTTTAAGGTCACCTGAAATGAAACAATAATTGTCTTGAAAAGATAAATGTGATATTTCTCCTCTATTCAGGAGGACCGATGCTCATGACAAAGAAGATTGTTTTAATCAAATGGTTTAAACCAATATTTTAAATAAATCGAGGCAGTGAGAATTAATTCCACTTATTTAGAGAAAATAAATCTATCCATAAAAGAAGTGGCTTCAAGAAGGTATGAGAAAAATTCATGATGATTCTTTAGTGTGTGTTATAAAACCAAATAATAAACTAAGTGTTGAAGTGTTTATTAAGTGAGCAGAATGAAAGGAATTACTAACGTTTTGTGAATTGTGTTGGGGAAAGAAAAGGGATGTGGGGATAGAAGGAGGGGCTTCAAGGAAGACCTAGCATTTGTGTGCTGCCTTAGAGCATGGTTGGGATTAACCAGCTGTTAACAGGGAAAGAGGCTGATACAGAATGAAAAAGAAATAGTAGCAAACACCTGCTGTGTAAGGGTTCGTATGTGTCAGTTTCTTCCCAAAGACTCTAGATATACCTAAAATAGATAGTGTTGTTATGTTTTGTATGAAGAAACTCAGGCATAGGGAAGTAAAGTAACATGCACAGGTTTTCCAGCTAATAATGTGATGAAGCTGGGATTCAAATTGTAAACATAAAACATGAGAGCATGAATTAACGCATTCTTCCGGAATCTTCTTGGAGAGAAAGTTTAATTTAAACAGACATTAAGTCTAAACATAAAGCAACAACCTGTGAGATAGACAGGCTAGATATCATTCTCAGATTATATAATCTCATACCAGAAACAGAATTGAAAGAGGAATTCTAGCTTCCAGTTCCGTGTTCCTGCCTGTCATTTGAATGTTGACTGTGTGTCACTCAGGAATCATGTATTTGGCCAACAAATATTTATTTTCAATTTATTATGTTCCAGATATTCTCCTAGGAACTGGGGATGAATGAAGCTTCTCTTTTATTAGGGACAATAAATAAATATATAACTAAATCTAGACTATATAAACAAAAATATATGATGGTGATACTTCTGGGAAGAAAATAAAACGAAGTAATACAGGGTGACTGGGACAAGTTTAGCCTGGATGGCCAGAACAGACTTCTCTGAGGATGTGATGTTTGCTTTGAAAGATGAATGAGAAGAAAAGACAGATGAGCAGAGTGGTCCAAGTTGGGAGAGCACAAATGACAAACGGTTATGTGCGGTTATGAGCAGAGAGGTAGCAAAGGGAGGGGAGAGTGGAAAGAAATGGGGGAGCAAAGTTATTCTTTTATTCTTTTAGATTATGTATGGCATGGAAGCCACTGAAAGGAGTTCGAGGTTTTTAGAATATTAGTGGATACACTGGAAATTTACCATTTGATGGACAGGCATAAGCCACCATTTCCAAAAGCATACATGCTGAGTTTCATGTAATCCATGTAGACTAATTTTTTTTCATTGTGGCATTCTTTATAGACTTTTCTTCACGTAAAAGTTAAAAAAATTCCAGAGTCATTCACATATCATTATATGCAGCATACAGAACAGAACTTAAGTAACCAAAATACAGCTAGGGGCATCTCTCAGGACTGGAAAAATTCTCCCAGAGAATCCAGCAGGAAAGCAAGATAGAGTGATACAGATGAGGATACTTCCGGAAACAGAGCAGGATTTTAAGTTCTAGTATAGTGTGTGGATATAGATTCATACAATCATAATGTTAGAGCTGGAATGGAGCTCAGTGATCATCTCATTTTATAAATGAAGAAATTGGAGCCCAGCCAAGTTATTCACTTGCTCAGGGTCATAAAACTCATTAAGCAGAGCCAGAATGAAATTATTCCTGTAAGTAAGATGCCGAAGAAGGGAAATAGAAAAATCTCTCCTTTATATTCATTGACTTTGCCAAAGCATTTCATTCTTGCTATAGTAATTCATTGAGGTTGAAGCCAGTATTTTGTGCCACTCAATGATTGCTCCATCTACAATGCTTTTCTGTCCTTCCTCTTGCCCTAGGGAGACTGCCCATCTCTTCATCTACTTTTCCACTGAGAATCAGACATGCTGCTATTCTAACCTACTTGCAACATTTTTGTGTCCCACCTCACCTTCCCTCACCCACCTCTTTACTCCAGATTTGTGTGGTCCCTACATGTAGCAATGACCTGAAATACTGTGCTTTACCTTGGTCACATATTTCTTACTTTTTGCCCTGAGAATTCTCTGTGGTCTTTGCCCTTGCCCTCCAGGGGCACCTGAAGGGAACCACTTGCCATTCTGAGTAAGATAAACAGGAAGACTGGGGAGACCCTTAACCAATGAGGAGGGAGGTCAATGGATAAGTACACCCTGCCTCCAAGACTAAGGCAACCAGTCCTGAGGACCGTATTTCACGGCTCCTCACAGACAGCCCTCTGGAACTGGTCCCCACTGTCCATGGCAGTAACCATGTAGCCTTGAATTTGTCCTCAAACTTTCCCTGTTTCACCCTCCACTCGGTCCTCCACTTTTGTGGAGTAAATCTTTGGAATTACTTCCCAAAATAAGCTCCATGAGTGCAATCCTTTGTTGGGGGAACTTATACTGTGATAGTACCCATTTGTTCTACGTGGCAGTTAGATGAAAACTCAAGTGAGAGATGGGATTAAAGAATTTTAAGTGATCCCTATTACTTATAAAATTGTATTTTAAGTTATAAACCAGTAAAACCACTGTGCAGAATATGTGATCAGTGGAGAGAAGAAAACAAATGACATATAAATCTTGGTATCCAAACATAAATTTTTCAAAATATTAATATATTTCAATCAAACCTTCTATCTGAAGCCTATTTATTTTACATACATGTAATCATAGTTTGTTAATGTTTTTAGGTCTGTGTTTAAGCATTTACTGTATTAGTACATCGTGTTTATTAGAATAGCAATGATGATTATATATCCGATTGGCTTGTGATGGTCTCTCAATATTTGGGGGATGTGAACCTAAAATTTATTTTTGTTTCAATCATTGCTTTCAAATTACAACATCAGATCTCTTTTCCTGGCTGCATTTCAAGTACCTGATGACATCTAGATCTGATTGTAACTCTTCTGTCATTTTTTATCATTGAAATCAGTTCACGTATTTAAAATTCCAATTTCATATCCAATTCAAAGTCCTTCTCTTTCTTTTGTGAGGGCTAGCTAGAAGTGTGTGGAATGGTGCGGGGACTTGTCATCATCTTAACAAGTCCCTTTGTTTTTCAGGCTCAAGTCCTTCCCATCTTGGGGGGTCATGGAAGAAGGTTTTGAAAGAACAGGTGTCTCTATAGAATGAGTGAAGTCCAGCCCTCGGCTTGTTGGTTGTCTCTGCTCCTCCAGTTAATACTGACACTTTCTGTGTAGCAGATGCCTGAATGACGGCTCTAATATGGGATTTGGCTCAGACTTTCTGTTTCCACGTTATTTCATCTCCAATGCCTGAATTCTGTAGCTGGCTGGATCATCTTGCCATTTAGGCAGCACTCTTAGTTGGATTATGAAAAAATCAGCCGAAGCTCTACTATATGCATGTCCTTCAATTCAGTGAAAACATCTAAAAGGCAAAAGTTCAAAATAAATGTTTCAGAATATATGGTGCTGACTCTGTGGAACTCAACATTTCATTACACATTGACCTCCCTGGCTATATCAGCTTAAAGTCTTTGGCTGGACTAAACAACAATATATTTTAGAGGAAAGTGGATTGCCTAGTTTGCATGCATGCACAGACGATTTCATGATATTGAAGTCCAAACTGAATGAGGTTCATGGGGAAGACATCAATGATGGGTTTGCTCTGGTATTCTAGGGTCAAGACACACAAACAGGTAGTAGGGAACAAAGCTGCCCTAAGAGTAAAGGCAGCACCCTTCATGGGCAGGGAAAGACTCTGAGGTTGGCTAGAACAGAGGCTCCTCTGACCATCCTGAGACCCAGTCATAGATCACAGACAAGAGATAATCGAGGGTGATGGTGTCCTTTCGTCCCTGCTGGAGGGAAAGTTAATGATAGCAATAGCTACCGTTTATTGAATACCATGTACCAGGCACGTTATGCACATGATCATTAAATTACTCTGCAAGATAGATATCATTTGCATTTCATTGCTGATGCTCAGATTTAAATAATTTGTCCAAGACCACAAAGCTAATAAGGGCCTTTAATGTTTCCTTCTCAGAAACTACATGATCTGGGGAAGAAAAAGCCTTATTTGTGTTATCGTTGTAATGATTGTCAAGTGTTAGCTTTGCCTTTGCCCAAATTTCAAGCCCTGTTTAAAGGAAGAGATGATAAACATGCGTATTCAAAAATAAATGTGCCCTCAGAGTGTGGAATATTCAGGATGAATGCATTTGCATCTCCGTCAAAGACAATGGTAGGTTCAAGGGCGGAAGTAGAAAGAGGGGGCCGTGGGGGGCCTCTGAGGAAAGCCGGCTGGACTCAGTGCCTTTTCACTTGAAAGGGTAGAGGCAGAGCTTGTAGAGAGATGAAAGTGCTGAGGGAAACAGACGCCCTGTCCTCCAAGGCCAGGATCAAGGTGACGCAGACAGCACCAGAGGCCCAGGCAATGGAGTCAGTGCTGAGAAGTCCAGCCCGGCCGCACCACCGTATCCAGACAGGCCGGCGAAGCCACGGGTGGATACGCAGAAGAGAACCATGAAGGGACCCTCTATGACAGGAGCACATTCAGGCTTGACATTATTCTAAGATCAATTATCTGCCTTTTTTTGTTTTGTTTTTTTAAACAAGGTTAGCTGAGGCTTTTCTTTTTTTCTGACATCCTCCACTGTGGCTTGAATATTCAAACAGCAAAACTGACATTTCAAGAGAATAAACCATTGACTGGCTGCTTTAATCTCCCCAAGGGGCAGTAGAGAGGGGGTTGTTTTGTTGAGGTAGTTGAATGTTTTGAAATGACAAAGAAAGACTAAGGTTTTCGGCATATCTGAACGTGGGGCAAACCAAAACGAATCAGCTGTGTTTACTGAAAATCTACTAAATGCTTCATGTGAAAGTTAGCAGTTCATAGTTGAATAAACATACTTGAGATGTTTTATTAACGACACATTATTGTTCCCGCTTGACCTTATCAATTATCTACCTAAAATTCTCTTCTCATCTGTACACTGGTGTCTGTGAACATAAGTACCCATAAACGAACCCACACCGATATGAATTGAAAGAATATTTGTAAAATGAGGTAAATCCCCTAAAATAGACTCATACGTAAAACCACCTTTCTGCCGTAATGTCAGAAACTCAAAATAGGTGATTCATAAGAGAGTGAAACAGTCCAGAGAGCCTGCTTGTTTTCCTGGGATTTGGCCTACTTTATTATTATTATTATTATTATTATTATTATTATTATTATTTTTAAGTAGGCTCCATGCCAAAGTGGGGCTTGAGCTCATGACCCTGAGATCAAGGGTCACATCTCTACCGACGGAGTCAGTGGCACATTTGTCCTACTTTAAAACACATTCACTATTGGTTTTAAAAGTACTGATTATTTTGTTCATAATTTTGAATTTTGTCTTTGACATTTCATTTGAAGGTTGTACCAATTAGGGTTCCAACAGAGAAACAGAATTGCATACACACAGGTGCACAGATTTTTTTCAAGGAATTGGTGACTGTAATTGTGGGGTCTAGCTAGGTAGATCTGAGATCAAAAGGCCAGAACAACAGGCTGGAAACTCTCCAGCTGTAGTGGAGGATGGAATTGAGAGGTGGGATTTCTTCTTTCTCACAGAAACTTCAGTTATGCTCTTGAGGCCTTTCAAATGATTGGATGAAGCTCACCCATATTATTGAGGATAATCTCTTACCTAAAGTCAGCTGGTTGTAGGTGTTAATCACATTGACAAAATACCTTCACATCAGCATTGAGATTAGTGTTGGAATGACTGGGCCGCTAGGATGTAGCCAAACTGACACATGAAATTTACAGTGGTTGACTCAAATTCACATTTAGAATTTGACTTCCAGTTTCCACAGAACATAATGTGAAATTGAACAAAGAGACATTTAAAGTTACACTGTATCTTTTAAAGATCTGTGGAAAGTCATCCTGTATAGGAAGAGGAGAAGGGGTGCCTGGGTGGCTCAGCCAGCTTAAGCGGCTGTCTTCTGCTCAGGCCATGATCCCAAGGTTCTGGGATCAAGCCCCGTGTTGGGCTCTCTGCTCAACACAGAGTCTGCTTCTCCTTCTACCCCTCCTCTTGCTCATGCTCTTTCTCTTTCTCTCATGTTCTCTCTCAAATAAATAAATAAGATTAAAAAAAAAAAAAGGAAGAAGGGAAATAGAATACAGTTTGACATGACATGACATTCTTCCTATCTCACTTTCATTCTAGAACTTTGGTGTTCCCCAGGTGCATAGATTTGAATTTGTATACTCCTCAATCCAAAGTACACCATTTCATTAGTTTGTATAAAGATGTTGGCTTGCCATGTTATTTTTTTCCTTGTTTATTTTATTTTGTCCGTTTTCACTAGGACCAACTTTCATCCTTCCTCTCATTATTCTTAACTTTCTACGTTATACTACTAAACTGTGCAGTGCTGTGTTGAGCTCTGTATTCAGTAGCATGCATATGATACATATTGTAATGTACTTAATATGCATATTGTGCCAGACATGCATGTATCCTTTAATAATGAAGTATCATTTTTCTCTCTATATATTTTAACATATTTTGAATTGTGCTATATATTTCATTTTGTTTTCTACTTTTATTACTCGATATCTGGAGTTCTCTCCATGATGCAATGCATTTATCAAGTTCAATCCTTCATTCTGCTGTATACTTTTCCCTTGAATGTTTCCTCTGTATTTTATTTTTCATTTTTTCCATTTTTGGACACCTGTGTTGCTTCCAAATCATCACTATTCTACACACAAAAAAAACAGAGTGATTAAATTCAAGTACATGTCTCCTTTTGGATCTTTGCAAACATTTTCTGGTAAATATACATCCTGGTAGTTATAGCAGTTTATCAATGTAATTTGCCACATGAACTGAGAAAAGAAAATACCATGTGTTTTGTTCAGTGCATATAAAATACAGATAAAATTCAATATATATTTTAGCTAAAAACTCTAGAGTATGTTGGGCAACTTTTTAAACATTTTAATTAAAAATTTTAAAATTATAATTCTAAGTGAAATAGACCTATAGTTTACATCTTATAGTCTACTTATTGTGGTTTTGACATAGAGTTTGTACAAGCCATAGAAAATGGATTAAGCAGATGTGTCTTTCTCTATTCCTTGAAATTTTGTTGTAAGTCTTCTGTGTCAGGGGTCTTCCAGGAGACGATGGAAGGTATTGTCTATTACTCTTACTGTTCAACTTTTAAAGATATTTGTCCCGTCAAGGTTTCAGTTTCTTTTTGCGCCAATTTTGGTGTTTTGTATATTTTTCAGAAACCCATCATTGGTTTGGGCTATTGAGTATATATATTTGATCAGTATTGTTCCCTTGTTCTACTAAACTGAATCCAAAATTATCCTCTACTTATATGTATTTTGCTCATCTGAATTTTATTTTTTTCTTGTTCCATTTTGCTAGAGGTTTTGCCATCGTACTGATCTTTTCAATAAATCAGATGTTCAATATATTGTTAATATATACACTTTTTGGTTCTCTATTATGTTTTCATCTTAGAGTTATTTTTCCTTTCATCTTATTACTAAAAGAGCTGCTACATTTCTTTTTTCTAGGTTCTAGATTTGAGTGCCTAGTTCTCTATTTTCATTATTTCTTGTTTTCTGGTAAGAACATTTAGAGCCATATATCAAGGTATAAATATTACTTCAGAACTACCTTGCAAATATCAGTATATAGTGTTTTCATTGACATTACTCTTATGTATACTTTCCTTTATGCCACTCTCTTTAACAAATTAATTAGCAATATATTATGAAATCATAATGTGATTCCATTTTGAGGTGTCCTCAGGTAATTGATTTCTGATTTTATTCTGTTGTGGTCAAGTGGAAAAAGTCTATATTATGTTGACTGTTTGCATTTTACTGAGACCTAAGACTGCTTTTTTGAGACTTGGTTCATAGTAAAATTTGGTAAGTGTTCCAGGTGTAGTAGAAAAACACACAATGGTTATAAAGTTCTCTTTGCCCATTTTGTCTGCTTATTAGTTTCTGAGAGTGTGTCTTTATAGTTTGTCAGTTGGTGCTATATTTACCTAAAGTTATGTATTTTATACACACGTGCTCACATGCACATGTTATAAAATATAGGTTTTATTATTATTTAGGTATGGAAATGCCAATAGATCTGGAGATGACCGTCGTTGAAAGACTGTCTGTTACACATCAGATTGCAAAAGAAGGGGGAGTGCCGTGGTGTGGGAGGGGGGAGCAGGCACACAGGGAAGCATGCAGGAGGGATTCAGGAGGCAGAAAGAGGCAGACAAAAATGTGAGCATGAGTTAGGCTGGTGACATGGGTTTAGGATTGGTTAAACTGAATATCTTCAGTAGGAGCCAGAAGGAGTCTATCACTTGTGGTATCTTGGGAAAGGCACTCCACTTCTCTAGCCTCAGTCTCCTCTGCTGTAAAAAGGTAGTATAATATTTCCCTTGTGAGGGGTGTTTAAGTGTGTGAAGTTCTCTTGGGTAAAGTTACCTGCCTTGCAGTAGGTGCTCCTTGATGACTGTTCCATTATGTGTATCTATTGTTCACTGAGTCTTGCCTCCTTCTTGCCTCAAGTTAATAAATCACCTTAGCTGCAAACTCTCAAAAGCCGTGGGACATTGTCTCAAGGGTGAAATAATTTTCCCAGCACTGCATATTTGCCAGTATTAATAATGCTTCCTCTTATCAGTGCTCAACTTCTGCCATTCTTGGAGTGTTTAATGAAGGGTAGTGTTTCTAGGAGAAAGCTCCTCCTCTCTCTTCCTCTGGGTCTCTGTCTATGTTTCTCTTTCTGTCTCTCTCTAGCCAAACCTGGCTGCTCCCATGAAGTCGTCCCCTTTAACTCTGACACATTTCTCAACCCTCGCCTTCTTCAGATACGTTAAACTAGAACAGCTAATGCTCAGACTCTTCTGGCTTATTCCAGATCTTTTTTTTTTTTTTTTAAACAATCCTAATAAAAGTGGGAAATACACAAATAGCTTTACCTTAGCAATAAATGGGATTTGAATTAGTCTTAAATACAGCATTCAGTGATCAGGGTTGAAATTTACAGAACAAAATGTCCACTGAGTTTTCTAATTTATTCTGACTGTGGGACAAATTTGCCTCATCCTTGGTTTTCACTCAACATCTCTGAGAACTTCTTCAAACCCCAGCTTACCTGACAGAGGACCTTAGAACATACTGATTCTTGCCCACCCCTGTTCTCAAAGTTGGGGAGCTCTGAATCCCGTACAAACCTGAACAAAGTGCCTGGTACTACTGTGAGGGATATCTGGGGATCCCAGCTTCATCAAATATACCCCTCAATCACCAGATGTACCCCTTTCCCTCCCCATGGCAGTTATACAAACTAGTAATTCTTTTGCTTTATTATGCATAATAATTATAGAATGAGGGGGAGTGCTTAGTTTTAAATGTGCACTTTCTGGGGCACCTGGGTGGCTCAGTTGTTGGGTGTCTGCCTTCGGCTCGGGTCATGATCCTGGGGTCCTGGGATCGAGCCCCACATCGGACTCCCGGCTCAGCGGGAAGCCTGCTTCTCCCTCTCCCACTCCCTCTGCTTCTCTTCCCTCTCTCGTTGTATCTCTCTCTGTCAAATAAATAAAATCTTAAAAAAAAAATGTGTACTTTCCTCTTTGTCTAGATTCTGGTATATAGTATGTCTCAGTTGGGACCCAAGGATCAAAAATTGTAGTGAGCAGACTTACTGATTCTGACAGTCACACTCTAAGGAATCATTTTGACAAGCATTCATATATCCAGGCATGGATAACTGGTTTCCAAAAGTCAACTCCACAGTGATGGTTTATGTCTCATTTCTTGGTGACTTTCAGTGCCAAGAACATCACCTGTCAATCAGCTTTTCAATATTTGTTCAAAGACTGATCCTGTTGAGGTCAAATATGAGCAAGTCGTTGGGACACAGAGTCTTAATTTGGATTGTTGGCCATACCTGTTGAGGGCTGGCTCCCACATCAGATAGGTCCCACATTTCTACAGTCTCCCCTTGCCTGTTGGTCTATTATACCTGAGAATGTATCTCATAGACCCCCACTACAGGGAACATAATTTATCAAGGGTATCAGATGCTGTAATTTGAAGTACTTTGCTCAAGTGCACCCCCAGCCCCCACTGACTATCACAAGTATTTCCTTGGATAAAATCATTGCATGTTTCTTTATGACTTGGAGTCTATTTTCAGAGAACCCAAGTGGTACCAGAAAAGACCTGGGAAAATATACAGTAAAATGAAGATGTGGGACTGATTTGCCCATCACCCAACAAGCAAAGAGGATGCTATCTTGGTTGGTAGATGAGGCACATATAGTCCCTGGTGCAAGGTAGACTTTCAGTTGCTAAAGATTTCACTGGTGGTAATCTGACAGGATGTTCCCATGGAGGAGAATGCTATAGCTGGTATACTTATGCAGACATGTGGGGGAACATAGCCTACAGAAACAACATAGTGGCATTGATGCTAACTTGTATTTTTTTTTTAAAGATTTTATTTATTTGAGAGAGAGCAAGAGACTGCAAGAGAGCATAAGCAGAGGGAGTGGCAGAGGGAGAGGGAAAAGCAGGCTGTCTGCTGAGCAGGGAGTTTGATGCAGGACTCAATCCTAGGACCCTGGGCTCATGACCTGAGCTGAAGTCAAATGCTTAACCGACTGAGCCACCCAGATACCCTGATGCCAACTTGCATTGATGCTATTCAGAAGGGTGAAGAAGACTGAGGGATGGTCACAATTTGTGTCTGAGTGTGAGAGCCGAAGACCCTTGTGGTGGCTTACAAAGATCCCTTTATCTTGACTAGCAGGGACAGAAACAGCGGTGCAACAAGCTGAAGACCAAACTGATGGACTTGTAGAGCTCTGAGGACTTGTGGGCATTCAGTCAAAGCAGGCAGGTCTATGATATGGAGACCAAAGCCTTGGTGGGAAAACCTGGAACTCTAAAACGTTGGACTGAGGCATTTATTTGGGTGCTCATTAGTATGTTGACTCTGCAGTGCACCCCTTCTCTCTCAGACTCTTTGGATTTGCAGAGATGGCCCACTCTTCCCTGCTAAGGGCTAGCACTTCTGTCGTGCTAGAACATGTAGCAGAAATATCTTCCAAATCAGGCAAGTGGCAGCCCCTCTGATGTCCTTCTGCCTTCTGTCCTCATTGCCAGGCTGATAATCCTCACATAACATAAATTGTAAAATAATGTGGCCAGGGATATTCTGGACTTGACACAAGAGGAAAGGATAATAAAAAGAAGAAAAAAGATCTAAAGACTCCAAGATTTTTTTTTTTTTTTAAAGAATCCAAGAATTAACTGGAATGTACCATCTTAATCCAGAGCAGCACTCTTTTTTTTTTTTTTTAAAGATTTTATTTATTTATTTGACAGACAGAGATCACAAGTAGGCAGAGAGGCAGGCAGAGAGAGAGGAGGAAGCAGGCTCCCCGCAGAGCAGAGAGCCCGACGTGGGGCTCGATCCCAGGACCCTGGGATCATGACCCGAGCCGAAGGCAGAGGCTTTAACCCACTGAGCCACCCAAGCGCCCCCAGAGCAGCACTCTTGATTGGTTTGGACTGGATGTGATGCTGGATAAGGAAAAAGTCATTGGCTTGGAGGTATTTTCTTGGGGAAGGGGCAGTCTCAGTGCCACGGTGGTGTCAGAAGCCTGCATAAATTTATGGCTAACTCCCAATGGAGGAGAGTACCCGAGTTGTCCTGGCAAACAGCTGAGGAGGAAGTCAAGAGGAGGAGGGCAGTGGGCATGCTGGAATGGATCTGTAATTTTAGGGCAGAAGACTCACCAGCGATTACATCCTGTAAGAGGGCTCAGCAGCTCCCTTGTTCACTGAGGTGGTCAGCCACACCCTCAAGATCTAGAGCCACCAACATCACTAAGTAGAGTACATGATGGCTCTCCTCTGTAGGCCAGGGCAGAGTGGAGGAGATCTAGGCTCATTAATGACCATGGAGATGACAGAGCTCCAGAGTAACAGAGGCCAGGGGAGGCATTTAAACAACAGAAGTTATGAGGCCTCAGTCACCATAACAATGTGCAAGGAATAGCCAAGGGGGCTTGGCTATTGGGGAGTTGTGGGAAAGATTAATAATGGGAAAGATTAATAAGATTAAAATAGGTTGGCAGCCAACACAGGTGCTGCTTAACATCCATAAGAAATAAAAGGGGAGGGGGGTTCCTGGGTAGTTCAGGCAGCTGAGTGTCTGACTTCTGCTCAGGTCACGGTCTCAGGGTCCTGGGATTGAGTCCCGCATTGGGCTCAGGGCTCAGCGGGAAGACTGCTTCTCCCTCTCCTTCTGCTCCTACCCCTGCTCATGCTTTCTCTCTCTCCTTCTCTCTCTCTCAAATAAATAAATAAATAAGTAAATACAATCTTGGGTGGGGGGAAGAAATAAAAGGATGAGACTGGAGGAGCAGGAGGGTAATGGTGGTCACTCAAATTAAAAGTCACTAATGTTGACTGACTACCAAATGACATAATCATTAAGGAAGGAAAGGAAACTTAAGGAAATTTAAGGCAAGGCCTCTAATAGTATCCATTGGGATGGATACGTTTATCACAGTGATGTTTTCAGACTGGTGAGTAACTTGTAATTTATTTAGCCAGTCTGCAAGATTGTTTTAATTAGGATGACCAAGATGCTGTGGAAACTGTCTGTTAATTGGCTTCTGCTTATTATCTGATGTTTTTCTCATATCTCATTATTTTCAGTGAACGTGGATGAGACAGAAAAATCGCAAAAAATGTTTGTCACAGAGTATGATTTCGAGATCTGTTTTACCCATGAGAAACTGTAGTTTGACTCTTGTAACTTGCAGGCTCACACATTTCCATAGCCTTTGGAAACAGTATATCCTGCTACTGGACAACAGTTCTGCTCTGTAGATTGGACAGGAAAAGAAAGTAGGATCTTACTCTATTCTAAAAGGGCTGCTTGCTTTCTACCTAAGCGAATCCTGTTAGACCCAGTGGGCATGATGACTGATTCTGAGCAGATGTGAGGGTGACTTAAATGAGTCAGGCACACAATACCAGGGGACTTAAGACACAAAGTAGCTAAATTTTAATGAAGGAAGACATATGTGGGGAATTTGAAATCTGCAGCATTTTTCACTGTCTTGGCCAAATAGGTAATTGTTACTTTGTTCTCTTAGAACATTTGTTGTCATGTTGATGTGATATTAGTTTAAAGCCAGGAGATTTGGTTACTATATTCCAAGTATTTTTCTTGTAAAACAGTTAAATCCAAAGTCTTTTTGTTCTTTCCAGTGATAGAGGAGGTTTATACTGATTGTGAAAGAAGTTTTACTCTTAGCTATCTGGTTAGATGTGAAAAACATAAATGGAAAAATAAGGGGCACATGGATGGCTCAGTCAGTTGAGCATCTGACCCTTGGTTTTAGCTCAGATCATGCTCTCAGGGTTGTGAGATCAAGCCCCATGTTGGGTTCTCACTGAGTGTGGAACCTGCCTCCACACTTCTCTCTCTCCCTCTGCCTGCTCATGATCTCTCTCTTAAAAAAAGGAGAAGAAAAAAAAAAGAGAGAGAGAGAGTAAAGAAAAAACAGTGGTGATTTCATTAACACTTGCTTTACATTATTTCACCAAATTTTCTTATCACTAACACTTGCTTTACGTTATGTCACTAAATTTTCTGATCATTATTCTCACCATACCACAGATACAGGTAACTTACTTAATATTAAAAGCCAGTGATCCAGAGAGTAGTTAATAAGGCCACTTAAGAAAAAAATACCCAGAGATGCAGAACATGCGCACAGTTTCACAGATGGGGAGAGTCACTTGTACATACAAAAATGGAGTATTACGGGTGCCCGGGTGGTGCAGATGGTTGGGTGTCTGCCTTTGGCTCAGGTCATGATCTCCAGGTCCTGGGATTGAGCCCCATTGCAGGCTCTAGCTCAGCGGGGAGTCTACTTCTCCCTCTGTCCTTGCTTGTGCTCTCTCTCTCTCCCTCTCAAATGAATAAATAAAACCTTTAAAAAAATACAGTAATAAATGGAGCTAAAGAAAAAGGCATGTACTCGTGTGTACTTCATAAAATTATATCCATGTACATATATGCTTATAAATGTAAAATATGTAAAATGGCTTTACCTAATATTTACCTAAGGCTTTGCATT
Source organism: Enhydra lutris kenyoni (assembly GCF_002288905.1). Taxonomy (NCBI): domain Eukaryota; kingdom Metazoa; phylum Chordata; class Mammalia; order Carnivora; family Mustelidae; genus Enhydra; species Enhydra lutris. The sequence goes on along the minus strand of NW_019154096.1, from coordinate 3,810,284 downwards.
TTTAAGAATATTCTTTAAGAACAAGCACCTTCACTTTCAGTAGAGTCACTGCTTCTGAGAATGGAAATGCCTCTTCCTACTTTACTATAGAAATGATCTTTTTAAAAAAAGTGTAGTTGACCCACAGTGTTCTATTAGATTCAGGTGAACAATGTAGTGGTTCAGTCATGCTGTATGTTACGATCTGCTTACCATACATGTAGCTATCATGTGTTAAACTATGGTCTTTTTTTTTTTTTAAGATTTTATTTATTTGAGAGATAGCGACAGAGATAGTGACCGAGATAGTGAGAGAGAGCACGAATGGGGAGGAGAGGAAGAAGCAGTCTCCCTGCTGAGCAGGGAGACGGATGCAGGACTCGATCCCAGGACTCTGAGATCATGACCTGAGCTGAAGGCAGATGCTCAACCTACTGAGCCACCCAGCTGCCCAGCTATGGTCTTCACAGAACGTGGCACTTGGTGATGTTCTACCGTCATTGCTTTAGATTCCCCTGTTTGCTTGTGCTTGTCACATAGGCCAACTTAGGTCAGTGTCCCCATGTGCATGGGTCTCACCTTTACTCTGCTCGGAGCATTTGCATCCCGTGATTTACCTCTCTTGATTCGTTATGCTTCCCTTCTTGGGAAATAACATCTTACTTTTAAAAATAGCTGTAACCGGACTATTTATTTCAGGAAATATAGAAAAGTAACAGAAAAATCCGAAAACACTACTCCTCATATTTGCAGACGCTTTAAGAAAGAGCTAGGTATCTGAGACGCCTATATGACAGAGTGAGTACATATATTTCTTGACATTTATTATGAGCTAAGGAAAACCTGAAGCTCTTTTTTTCTGAACACACATTATATGAAAAATTCATCGAAAAGTCAAAAGAATTTTAAAATATTAGTTTGTGTGTGGGGGGAAACAGAGAAAATATAAAGCCCCATAATTATCACTCTAAGAATCTGTGATGGTGTTTGTGTATTTTCTTCCAAACTTTTTTTCCTCATTAATGTACCTTACATAGCTAAACTGAATTGGATTACATTTATATTGAATTTAGTATTGAAATATTTCTCATTTTGTATAAAATCCTCTTTTTCATTCTCTCATGGTACGGATATCTGGCCATAATATTATTTTATAGCATATTTTAAAATAATTATCATAACATTAATAGAAATTAAAGTGCACAAATATGTGTTTTAATGTCTACTTATAACCAAATTGGAAATTATTCTAAAAATGAAACTATAACTATAAACCATACCTGGATATGAATAAGATTAAAATGACTGCATTGCAGAAAAATACCTTTAACAAAGGTGTCTGAGTGGCTCAGTTGTTAAGTGTATGCCTTCAGCTCAGTTAATGATCCCAGGGTGCTGGGATTGAATCCCACGTTGGACTTCCTGGTTAGCAGGGAGCCTGCTTCTCCCTCTCCCTCTGCCCCCTGCTCATGCTTGCTCTCTCTCTTTCTCTACTGCTCTCTTTCTCTCTCAATAAATAAGTAAAATCTTTTTTAAAAAAAGTAAAATCTTTTTTTACTTATTTATTTGACAGGGAGAGAGAGATCACAAGCAGGCAGAGAGGTAGGCAGAGAGAGATGGGGAAGCAGGCTCCCCGCTGAGCAGAGAGCCCAATGCGGGGCTTGATTGCAGGACCCTGAGATCATGACCCGAGCAGAAGGCAGAGGCTTAACTCACTGAGCCACCCATACCCCAAATAAGTAAAATCTTAAAAAAAAAAAAAGAGATATAACACAATAGGAGCATATTTTCCAATTCCCTTTTTTACAAATAGCTCTGTTAAATAACAACAGATAGCTGGGCAAGGACCTGACCTAGAATTTTAAAGAAAGAAATAAATACAGAATGTGATGAATACATTCATCTTTATTGAACTTGATAAAACTTTTAAAACGTTAAATATTACCCTAAAATTTAAGAAACACAAATTAGCTTAAGTGCTCTTTTTAAAAAGAAGGATGTTGCAGCCAGACTCTCAGACAACCCTTGTCTCCACTCTAAAACCTGACTGGTCATGTGACCTGAGACCAGTCACTCAACTGTTCTGTGTCTCAGTTTCCTCATCAGCAAAATGGGGATAGTAGCAATTCTTAGTGTTGTTTTGGGGATAAAAGCTAACCTTCACAAGCATTCACATGCGGTGCCTTCGAAAAATGAGCTCTCATGTGAGAGGAGGGGCCACAGGACTTAGGACCCAGAGGGTTGCTTCCAAGAGCAAAGGGTGACCCCAACCAGCAGCCAGAAGAAAGTGGAAAACACAACCCTACAATATCAAGGAACTGAATTCTGACAGCAACCCAGGAGCCCCAGAGGAGAACACAGCCCCCACTGAGATGTTGATTTCAGCCTGGTGGGATCCTGAGCTGAGAAACCAGCTAACTGACACCCACCCTCATGACCCACAAGAACTGTGAAATGATAAATTTCTGCTCTTTAAGATACTAAATTTGTAGTAATTTATTATACAGCATCTTGTCATTCATTGAAGGTCTCAAGGGGTCTCGAGGGTAGAGTATACATAGGAGTTTGTGAATAAATGTCCAGCAAATAAATAAATAAGTGACCAACTCTGGCTTTTAACTGGCTTTTGAATATTTTGTAATAAAATAATCCTTTTAGCTATGTCCTTCCTGTGATTCATAAGCCAAAAAAATCCATTAAAATCAATACTTACATCCAAGATGGAAAAAAAAGAATAAGGAATGAAAATAAAATACTGAGATTCATTCCATAAATCATCTGAGAATTTCTTTTCTCTCTCTCTCTCTTTTTTTTTTTTTTTTTTTGCTTCATTGTAATATAGTCATATCAATTATTTTGGAAAGGAAATGGAAAAATGATTATGAAATGTTTTCTTGGTTGATGAAGTAGGAAGGAATATCAGAACTTAAATGACCCTTCATAGCACACCGAAGCTTATTTTGCTTGCGTAATATCTAGTGAAGGTAATAAAATGAAATAAAACTCCCTGTTTTCTTGATAACAGCTCAAACCAAAGCATGAAAAATGTCCCTTCCTATGGTCACACGTTGACCTATAAGATTCTGAACAGCGCCTCTATCGCACTCTAGCATTAGAATATATTTAACTTTTAATCATTTATTGAGAATCTCCATACAATGAAGTATGAACAAGAAAAAAGTTTTATTTGTTCTAATCACTTCTCCCCATCTGACCTGTAGTGAACACTTTTTTGTTGTTGTTGTTGAGTACTAGTTTTTTCAGTAACATGTTGGCCAAGTTTCAGAACTTTTCACTCATTTTAATACTTGGATATTTTCATTATGGTATTTTAAGTTCCTGTATGTGTCCTCATATGGTGGAAGGGGGTAGGAAAGTTCTATGGGGCATCTTTTTTTATATTTAAGATTTATTTATTTATTTTAAGATTTCTATTTATTTGAGAGAAAGACAAAGAGAGAGAGAGAGAGGGAGGGAGAGAGAGAGAAAGAATGAGCAGGGAGAGAGGGAGAAGCAGACTTCCCAATGAGCAGGGAACCTGACATAGGATCCTGGGATCCTGACCTGAGCCAATGGCAGATGCTTAACTGATTGATCTGCCAGGTACCTTAATTATCTATTTTAGAGAGAGAGAGAAAGAGAGAGAGAGAGCGCCATAGGCAGGGGCAGAGAATACCAAGCAGGCTCCCTGCTGAGCACAGAGCCCAAATAGGGGCTTCATCCCAGGACCTTGAGATCATGACCTGAACTGAAAACAAGAGTCAGACACTTTAACCGACTGTGTCAACCAGGTGTCCCCTGGGGGGCATCTTTTATAAGGGCACTGATACCAACCATGAGGGTTTCGCATTCATGACTTCATCACTTCTCAAAGGCTCCACCTCCAAATACCATCACATTGGGAGTTAGGGTTTAACATACAAATTTTGAGAGGATTTAAACATTCAGACTGTAACAAGAATACTAGTGAAACCAACTTGAGTTTCAGCTAACGAGCTAATAATTAAGGAATAATTATTAATTAATAATTAAGGAATGCTCTTTTTCTCTGTCTATACCTGGTATTACTGGGTCCATCAATTTGGGCAAGATATTGCCTGTAGGTACTGCATATTAATGTACTTTTACTACAACTGCTACTACACTATTAAATATTATAGTTACAGGAGAACACTCTCACCTTCACTCTTCTTGGAGGTACTAATAATAATTCCTGGCTAATTAATGTATTTCCTGTATTTATGTATAAACCTAGCCCTCATACCTAAGATAAGATAACAAAGGCTTGATTTCAAATTTACTTGGTGAGCTTTATCAGTGGGAGATACGATATTACATCTTTGTTATGCATGATTATTCTCAATCCTAAGCCATACTCACAAGGACTGATAGAAAATCGTAGCTGTATCAAAAATCTCAATGGTACGTATTTAGTCCCTTTACCAGATGTTTTCCTTTAACCTGGGATTGCTATGCTAAATGCCCATGCAACTTCACTATCACTTATTTGTAACTCCCTGCTCTGGATAACATATGAAAGACTTGTCACCTGTATGTATTTGAATTAATCTGAACTTTCCCTCTATGCTATGACAATAAAAACATACATTTTGTGACTGTCTCAAGTAGGTGGACTTCATATTATCTCTGAAGGGTATTCCCTGCTAGGAAAAGATAGTGCAGCAACATGAGAATGAAGCACATAATTCTTTGAAATAGCAGACATGGAGAGAAGATAAAATGGCTTTCAGAAATAATATGTTTGATGTCTACCAGCAGCCCAGAAACATGAGGACCACACTGTCTCTAACAAACCTATTAAATTGCTATTGGCCAAGGTGGCAATTTTTTACAAAGTGCCTCTTATATATATATATATTTTTTAATTGGAATACATGTCAACTTTAACAATTTTTATCCTCTCAGGAGTGTTTTAAGAGGTTGATTACTGAGGGAAGTTAATTTAGTAATGGATACACCACTCTAATCAATCCAGTCATCTGTCATGTTGCCGGTGAATCAGTGCCTTATTTCAAATCCAGGAAATAAAAAGAACAGGTAAAATATGATTAAATTGGCTGTTATGAAATTTGGCTAAAACCTGGGAGCATACACCATTACTTTATATATATATATATATATAAAGCGCCAGAGGACTCAGAAAATAATAAGTTCATTGCCTTGAATGTAACATTGCATAAAAAGTTGTAACTGAGAAATTACTTAACCATTCATTCATATTGAAGGATAATATTTCTAGAGATACAAATTTCACTTTTACCTTGCTCTCATCCATTCCTCACGTAGCAGCAACAATTAACTTAAAAATTATGTTGAGAGAATGTATAGTGGATGCAAATTGGTAGACTCAGCTAAAACTCCTACTTTTAATACCTGGAAGCACTGGGTAAATTATAACCACAAAAAAAAGAAGGGTGGGAAGTTCCCAGGTGACATGGGGTGGGGGACAGAGAACGAGAGCTAGAAAAATAATAATGAGCTGGTGTAGTTATAAAGGCCTGAGGAAGAGGCAGAGGTAATCTGACCAGGAGCCAGGAAAAAAAGACAAAATCCTATGTACTTGTAGGTTGGAATTTACTTGTGACTGTGTTTTAATGTGAGACACTCTGAGTGCTGTACCCTCAGTAAAACAAAACCATTAATTAGTCCAGGGATTAGCAAGCTGCTTGAGTATTGGATGTAAGAAAAAAATAACAGGATCCTGTGAATGACAGAATCCTGTGTTTTGTGTAGATTTAGAATAAATGTAGGCTAACCATGTGTCAGCATTCTCTAAAATAAAAAGTGAATGTAAATTGTTTAATATCTGTGGTCACTTTGATGCACCTGGTAGAAAGAAATGTGAAACTTGTCTGAAGGATCTTTCAAAGATCAGGCTTGGGATATTCCCATAGGAAAAACAAGCCCTGCTGCAGATGAAATAATGTAATTTCAGAGAATTTAAGAAAAATAAAATGTATTACATGAATGCCAGTGAGTGAATCCAACACACAAGCAGTAAAAGACTTGGAAAAGTCATTAAACAAGCTAACAATAACAACAAAAACAACAATACCGAAGTGTAGCAACAACAATGGGAGGATGGGAAGAATCTGATTTCAAGAGTTGACACATTATATTATTTCAAAAATCCAGTTTCACACACACACAAAATTATGTGAAATGCAAAGATAAAAAATAAACTGTGGTCCTACACAGGCAAAAAGAACCCCAGCTAATAGAAACTATTCCTGAGGGGCACAGAGGTGGAATTTACTAAACAAAAACTTAAAGTAAGTTTTTAAAAATAACTTGAAAATAAAGGAAACTATCTTAAGAATGAAAGGAAAATATGCAAGTGAGATCTCATTAAGTAGAAAATGTACACAAAGAGAAAGGAATTATATTTAAAAAAAAAAAGAGAACCAGAGATAAATTTGTGGTTTTATTTATTTACTTTTTAAATTAAAAAAATGATTTTAGGGCGCCTGGGTGGCTCAGTGGGTTAAAGCCTCTGCTTTCGGCTCAGGTCATGATCCCAGGGTCCTGGGATCGAGGCCCACATAGGGCTCTCTGCTCAGCAGGGAGCCTGCTTCCCCCTCTTTCTCTCTGCCTGCCTCTCTGCCTACTTGTGGTCTCTGTCTGTCAAATAAATAAATAAAATCTTTAAAAAAAAAATGATTTCATTTTTAAGGAATCTCTATATCCAACATGGGGCTCAAACTCACAATGCTAAGATCAAGAGTTACATACTCTACTGACTGAGCCAGCCAGGTGCCCCTGGGTTTTAAAAGTCTAGTAACTGAAATGAAAAATTTACTAGAGGAGACAAAGAACATATTAGAGTTGAAGAAAAAAAATCAAAAGAAAAAAACTGGTGAAAGTAAAGATAGAACCTTGAGATTATCCAGACGAAGGACCAGAAAGAGAAAAGAATGAAGAAAAATTAATGGAACCTCAGAGACCTGTGGTCATCATCAAGCATGCCAACATATACATAATGTGAGTCCCAGAAGGAAAGGAGAGAGAGAAGGGGAAGGAAAAATATTTGAAGAAAGAATGACTGAAGACTTGCCAGATTTAGGACAATCATGATGACAAATCCAAGGAATTCAGCCAGCTCCAAGTAGGATAAACTTAAAGAGGTCCACAGCTTGATACATCATAATAAAACTGTTGAAATATAAAAAAACAAAGAGAGAATCTTGACTGCCGCAATGGAAAACAACTCATGTTGTTTGGTCCTTCATATAATTAATGGATGACTTATCATTAGAAGCATGGAAATCAGAAGGTAGTGAAATGAGATATTTAAAGTACTCATTAAAAAAGACCCCCCAAATAAGGGAAAATTTCCCCCAAATGAGGGAAAATTAAGACATTCCCAGATAAACAAAAACTAAGAGAATCTGAACACCTCAACAAAAATTACTAAAGAGAAATTTTCAGTCTGAAACGAGAGCACACTCAATAGTAATTCAAATCCCCACAGAAAAATAAAGAACACAAGTAAAGATAACTACATGGATAAATATAAAATACAATACCAATGTATTTTTTTATTGTAACATCTGTCTTCTTATGCCTGATTGAAGGATAATGGGCTTATAATGCATAAACAGGTAATGTATATGAAGATAATAGCTCCAGGGATGGGGAGGGAACAAATCTATGTTGGAACAAATCTTTTTATGTTATTGAAATTAACTTGGTGTTAAAATGAGGTGGATTTTGTCAAGGTTTTAATTATAATTCCCAAGTAAATCACTGAAAACATAATTCAGAAATAGTCAGTAAAAGAGACAATAGAGATTTACGATGGTACCCTAGATGGGTACCTGGCTAGCTCAGTCCGAAGAGTGTGTGACTGTTAATATTGGGGTTGTGAGTTTGAGCCCTACATTGGGTGTAGAGATTACTAAACAAATAAATAAATAAACTTAAAAAAATAAAATGGTACACTAGAAAATATTGAGCTAACACAAAGTAAGTCAGTAATGAAAGAAGAGAAAAATATATAAGAAACATAGTAAGCAAATAGCAAGATGTCAAAAATGCATCCTGCCTTATTAGTAATTACATTAAAAATGAATGGATCAAGCATTCCAATTAAAATGTAGAGATTGGAAGAATGGATAAAGATACATGATATACCTATATGCTGTCTGTAAGAAACATACTTTAGACTCAAAGACACAAATAGATTAAAGTAAAATGATGAAGTATACCATATAAAGAGTAATCAAAAGAGAATATTTACAATCATCTCATGAAAATAAACCTTCAAAGAAAAATTACTACTAGAGAAAAAGAAAGCTATTAAAAAATAGCAATATAATAGGGAATATCGACAAAAACAAAAAGTTGGTTCTGAAAATTTAGCTAGGTTGTCCAAGAAAAAAGAGAAGGCTCATTTGAGTAACATAAGTAATGAATGAGGGGACAGTTCTGTCAACCTTACAGAAATAAAAAAGGATTACAAGAGAATGCTATGATCAACAATCTATTAGCTAACTAGAAAACCTAGATCAAATGGAAAAATTCCTAGTATGTAACAAATTACAGACTCTGAGTGAAGAAGAAATAGAAGATCATGGTAGGCCTGTAATAATAAAAGAAATTGAAATCGTAATTAAAAACTTCCAACACAGAAAAAGCTAAGATCAAATGGCTTCTATGGTGATTTATCCCATATGTTTAAGAAAAATTATTTTTAGTCCTTCACAACTATTTCCAAAGAATGAAAGAGGAAAGAACAATTTCCTATCATTCTATGACTCCAGTATTACTTTGATACCAAGACTAGACAAATATACCTCAAGAAAAAAAACCCAACAAACCAATATCTCTTATTAAAATACAGGCAAAAGTCCTCAACAAAATATTATCAAACCAAATCCAAGAATATGCAAAAAGGATTATACACCCTAACCAGGTGGGATTTAATCCATAAATACAAGCCTGGTTTAAATATCTGAAAATTGATCAAGGTTATATACCATATTAACATAAAAAGAAAAAAAAAGAATCGGCGATCATCTCAGTAGATGCAGAACGGGCATTTGACAAATTCAACAGCACTTTGTAATTAAGAAAAAAATTAACTTCAACAAACTTTGAGTTAACTTCCTTAATCTTATAGGTAGTATCTACATAAAACCCAAAGATAACATTGAATTTATGGTTAGACACTGAATGCTATTTCCTTAAGATAAGGAACAAGAAAAGGATGTCTTCTCTTGCTACTTCTGTTCACCATTGTCCTGAAAATTTTAGCAATGGTAGTTGGGCAAGAAAATGAAATAAATGACATTCAGATGAAAAGGAAAAAAGCACAGCTCTATTTGTGGATGCCATCATCTTACACAGAAAATCCTGAGGAGTGTGCGCGTGCGTGCACACACACACACACACACACACACACACACTATTAGAACTATTAAATGAGTTCCTCAAGTTTGCAGGATACATGAACAATACACTCCCAAAATAAATTATGTTTCTACATATCAGCAAGTAATAGTCAGAAAATGAATTAGGGGTGCCTAGATGGCTCAGATGGTTAAGTGTCTGCCTTCAGCTCAGGTCATGTTCTCAGGAAAAATTCATCAGGCTTCCAGCTCACTGGGGAGTCTGCTTCTCCTTCTGCCTCTGTCTTTCCTGCTTGTGCTCTCTCTCTCAAATGGATAAATAAAATCTTAAGAAAAGAATAGAAAATGAAATTTTAAAAGGGCTCCTGGGGTGTACCTGGGTGGCTCAGTCAGTTAGGCATCTGCCTTTGGCTCAGGTCATGATCCCAGGGTCCGGGGATGGAGTCCTACATGGGGCTCCCTGCTCAGTGGAGAGCCTGCTTCTTCCTCTTCCCCCTGCTCATGGTCCCTCTTCCCCTTTCTCTCGTTCTCTCTCTCTCAATTAAATAAATAGAATCTTAAAAAAAAAAAAAAGAAAAGGGGCACCTGGCTGGCTCAATTGGAAGAGTGTATGACTCTTGATCTTGAGGTTGTGAGTTTAAGCTCCACATTTGAGTGTAGAGATTACTAAAAAAGAAAATTAAATCAACTTAAAAGAGAAAATCCATTAGTAATAGACTAAAATACTTAGAGATGAATTTAACAAAAGATGTGAAGGCTTACATGTTGAAATGTACAAAAAACCATTAAAATTTAAAGAAGGTCAAAATAAATGGGAAGACATTCCATATTCATCGATGGGGTGACTTAATATTATTATCATTATAGTAGTCCCCTAATTAGTCTATAGATGCAATACAACTCTTAAAAAATATAAAGAACTCAGAATAGCCATAGTAATCTGGAAAAAGAAGGAAATGTTGGAGGACTCAACCTTCTGACAGCAAACTTGCCAAATGCTATGGTAATCAGTAATCAAGATAGTGAATTACTGAAATGACAATACAAATATAGATAAGTGAAATAACATTCAGATAAACACATATTTGAAGTCAACTAATCTTTGATAAGGGTTCCGACTATCCAATGTTGGAAAAGTGGTCTTTTCAAAAAATGATGCTGGTAAAACTAGATATCTATATGCAAATAATGAAGTTGAACCCATTTCTCACAACATACACACACAAAAAAAATTCAAATAGATTAAAAAAAAAACCCGAACCTAAATGTGAGGGCTTAAACTATGAAAATGTTTAGAGAAAATATAGGAGGGGGCACCTGGATGGCTCAGTTGATAAAGCATCAGCCTTTGGCTCTGGTCATGATCCCAGGGTCCTGGGATGGAGCCCTGCATCAGGTTCCTCACTGGGTGGGAAGCCTTCTTCTCCCTCTCCCTCTGCCTGATGCTCCCCCTGTTTGTGCTCTCTCCCTCTCTGTCAAATACATAAATAAAATCTTTAAAATGAAAAGAAAAGAAAGCATAGGGGTACATTATGTTGAACTCTTACAATATGTCATCTTATCATATCAAAGTCCAGTTAGAAATCCCAACAATAGCATATCTGGAGAATCTCAAATATTGGAAAATAATCAATAATCATCTTAGAAACCCATGAGACAAGAAAATTTCAGGTGATTATAATCAAAATTGTAATGAAAACAAAATATACCAGAATTTGTGGACTATAGCAAAATCAGTGTTTTATAAGAAATATAACTTTTTGTATGTATTGTTTTAATCATTGATCTGAATTTTCACTATTAGAAATTTGAAAAACAACAATAAATTAAAGTAAGTAGACAGCAGAAAATAATAAAAGAAGAAAACAATAAAATCAAGAACAAATATTAGACACAATTAACAGAAGCAAAAATTGATTTTTTTTGGAAATATTAATGAAGTTGCTAACCTATAGAATGGGTGAACCAAAAAAGGCCAAAACACAAATTATTAATACTAATGTCTCTCAGCATGTATGGGCCACTGCTTCTCATGCTACCTTCTCTTCTGAGAGCTTGTCTGTCTTGTAATCCTCCCCTGTCTTCTGACATTTGTTGCATACAGCTAACTGAACAGCTCATGCTCTGGTGTAGGATAAGTTGTTAGCAGGGACTTTGGAAGTTTAAGCAATGGAAGCTCAATGCCTTTAATGGCTGGAAATGATTATGGCTACTTTTTCTTGGTTACTGTTTTGGCAGGGAAGCCTGTGAAGTTGTGAATGATTTTCTGAGTCATTGGCAGAGTGAGACAAGTGTAGGGAAGGGGACAACTCATTTGTTGCTTAATCACAGAATGAATGAGTTGAGAAATGAAGAGTGAATAGATGAGAAGGGATAGGCAGTGGAGGTCCCACAGTTCCTAAAGATTTACTGTGTTATTTTGATTGTGTTGTGTGTTACTTGTGACACTAATAATGTGAATGGGCACTGATCCATAAATTCAGAACTGCTATGATATCTCTAGAATAAAAAGAAAGCAAAACTTAAAACTTGTGACACTTTCTATACCCATCTAGTGTCTTCTCCCCTTTGAAACAAATGTCCTTTAAAAATTACATGGACAGATGAATGGATAAAGAAGATGTGGTATATATACACAATGGAATACTATGCAGCCATCAAAAGAAATGAAATCTTGCCATTTGCGACAACGTGGATGGAACTAGAGGGTATTATGCTTAGTGAAATAAGTCAGTCGGAGAAAGACAACTATCATATGATCTCCCTGATATGAGGAAGTGGAGATGCAACGTGGGGGGTTGGGGGGTAGGAAAAGAATAAATGAAACAAGATGGGATTGGGAGGGAGACAAACCATAAGTGGCTCTTAATCTCACAAAACAAACTGAGGGTTGCTGGGGGGAGGGGGGGTCAGAAGAGGGGGGCGGGGTTATGGACATTGGGGAGGGTATGTGCTATGGTGAGTGCTATGAAGTGTGTAAACCTGGCCATTCACAGACCTGTACCCTTGGGGATAAAAGTACATTATATGTTTATAAAAAAATTTTAAAAAATGACATGGCTATTAACAAAACTAGGAGTTGATTGTTTGAAGATAAAATTGATACCAAGATAAAGGAAACGCTACCCCTATTACAGAATATATTGAAATAGAATCATTATGCTGGACACGTTAAACTTGTAGTGTGCTGTGTGTCACTTATATTGTAATAAAACTTGGAAAAAAGAAAAACTATGATTTGACTATGCTTATGTGTCCTCACCTCCCAATATTTCTTAGATTACTCTAACAAGATTTTCATCCTTATAATTTTAAAGATCCCTATCACTTTTATCTTAGTCACAGATATCTAAATATAATATGTAATTCTAAGTTGTCCTCTCACTGGGTGTCTCAGTGGCCTGCAAAAACTGTTACTGTTTTTCTTGAGACATTGTACTCCTGGACAACCGTTTCCTTGGTTTGTTTTCTTTTTTAAATGCATTGCTGTTCTTTTTCACCCTCCTTCATTTATTCTTTTTCATCCTATTGACTATATTATAGTGCACTAGTGAACAGGCGTTAGACTTCTCATCTTATCTATACTGACCCTGTACTCTCATCCAATCCTATGATGTTGCTTATAATCCATTTTCCAATATGACTAAATTTTGTATCTGTCTTAAGTCCAAATACATATATCCTGCTACAGACTGAGCCTCTCCAGTCAGACTTCGAATAGGCATTTCAAACTTAATATATTTAATTTCTGCCTTTCTCCACATGTGCGTTCCACAAGATTTTTCTAGGAAATGGTACCTTAATTCCTCCTTCACATGCAACATCTAGTTTGCCAACAACTTCTTGTCATTTCCATGAAAATAGATTCATAACACAATGCTTCTCTTTACCTTCTCTGCTACATCACAATCCCCATCGGCAATGCTGTTCTCCTTTCTCACCTGAACTACTACAAAAGCCTCCTGATTGGTTTTCCCGTCTCCCCTTGTAGAGCACCAGAATTACTATTCCACATGGCAGGCAGTATGATTCTTTGAAAATGTAAATCAGATGATGCTGCTTTTTCCAAATCCCTTCATGGCTCTCCAGAACATTTAGAATAATATTTCAAGACTTTGCTATGGCCTACATAATCCTGACTACCTACTTCGCTTATCTCATTTTGTTTCATTATTGCTTTGATAGAGATACTTGTCTCGATGTCTCACAAATAAATGTATCAAGCATAATTTTCATCAGAAACATTCTTCTTTCTATTCCCTCTCCTTGAATGCTCTTCCTCCAGAGAGCACCAGGACTAACTAACTAACTTTAAGAGACTGTTTTCCTTCCCCATTGCCATATGATTTGCAGGGCTTTCCTCAGGGAGGAGAACCCATTCCTGCCCCAGTGGCATCAAGATTAACCCTGTGACTAGTCTGACTAGCAGAATGAGAGCAAGAGTGATAAATGCCACTTTTGTAGAATCACTGAGAGCTAACTTTTGTTTGTTCTTTTAATTTTTATTAAGGAACATGCATACCTATTATTGAGTTTATTTTTGGTAAGTGTCTCTCACTTAAGTTCTCAGTGAAGCATCTATATATTTTCTGGAAGGAAATTAAGGAACTGGATTGGGTTAACATCTATAGGACTTGCAGTAAGATATAGATGAAAAAGATGTTGACATTGAGTAAATTCAGCAGATATGGAATCTTAAAAACAGAAGTATCCTTGAGAAGATAAAGGCTATCCTCCTTCAGCCCAGTTACTTCACAGGAAATTGGGGGAAGGTATTGGATATTTACTCTGATCAATAAATGTGGATCTGAATCAATCTGGTGTAGATCTTGGAGAAAGGAGTGTACCTGTTTATATCTAAGGTGCAGTTAGACAAAACTTACAATATAACTCAATTTTATCGATAAACTGTAAATTATTCATTAAAAATAAATGTTTTTAGTTTTTCATTCTTAAAAAATAAAAGATAGTTCCAAATTTTTAAGTATCTGTATGCAAACCGACCTTATAAAGCAGAATCCAAACCATAAATGAAACCAATTAAAGATCATTTTAATCTCTCCATTCCCAGTCATATAAAATTAAACATTAGTGATTTTGCTTTTATCACAGTTATCCTGAGGTCAGAAAACTAACAGAATTAAACTTATGCTATGCTGTATGTCACTTATAATAAATCTTGGAAAAAAGAAAAACTATGACTTGGCTATGCTTATGTGTCTAAGTTCACTGGTTTCTGAGTTCATTGGTTTGTGGTTATGTATTGATGTATAATTAATGACCACCAGACTTACTGGCTTCAGTTATTACCCCTTCCAGTTTTGTGCACCATTGAGCTCAGCTCTGTGGTTCTCACTTGTGAAGTTACAGTCAGCTGAAGCCTTGACTGATTTCATGTCTAGTGACTCCTTCAGATGACTGACATTGGATGCTGGCTCTAGGCTGAAAGCTCAGGTGTAGCTGTTCATTGGCATGTCTACACAAGGGCTCACCTTGTGACTTGGGATTCTACAGCATGATAGGTGGGTTTTCAGAAGAAGAGTTCCAAGAGCAGGCATTCCAAAAGAACCAAGCAGGAGATACTATGATTCATATGACCCAGCCTTAGAAATCATGCAGTGTTATTTGGTTCTTCTGCTTTTTATCAATCAGGTACATCACAGGGCAGTCCAGATTCAAGGGAAAGGAAACTGGACTCCATGTCTTGATGGGGAGAATAACCAAAAATTTGCAGCCACCTGTAATATACCATATGGTGTGAGCTTTCAGTTGCAACTGTGGCTAGGCAAGGGATACCGGTACCTATCAGTAT
Source organism: Enhydra lutris kenyoni (assembly GCF_002288905.1). Classification (NCBI taxonomy): domain Eukaryota; kingdom Metazoa; phylum Chordata; class Mammalia; order Carnivora; family Mustelidae; genus Enhydra; species Enhydra lutris. The sequence continues at coordinate 3,795,122 of NW_019154096.1, read as the reverse complement.
TAACATTGAAGGTCAACAAACAGATCATAATTTGGCTTCTAGAGGATCCCTGAAGTGACTAAACTATTGAGAAGATACACCCATGTATCTCGCTGCTAATGGAATACCACTAAGGTTGAATGATGGCCAGTCTTGTGAGTCAATTTTCTTTCCTTCTCCCTAAGGTCAATGAGCACTTTAAGAAACGAAAAATACTTTCAAAAGCATTCCAATGAATTATTGCTCCATTAATTGCGTCTTTTAGATAACTTTATGAGATATGCTTACCCTAATATGTTTAAAGTTAGTGGAATAATTGAGATGAATGAGTTTGTAAGTTTAACCATCATAATAATACAACCAGGAAGAGAGTCAGGGGAACATATTTTAAAAGTATGTTTACAACAGCAAATTATGATACTGAAAACCGAGGATCTTAAGGAGATGTTCACAAGTCAACTGGTTTTATTATGAGACATTCAAGGAAGCCAATGATTTAAAATTTAAGATAGGTAGTTTATAGTTTTATTTTAAAATATTCCTATCATTTGTACACTTTCTCAGTAGCTTGCTGTACTGCTAATCCATCGTCATAGTCTCTACATTTTCACAGTGAACTCCTTGAGGTTAAGGACCAGTGTCATGAAAATATTTCTAATCCTCATAGTACCAAGTGTGATGTTCTACAATTACAGACAACAAGAAATAAAGGGATTGTGTAAAAAAAGTAAGATTCAGACATCCTTGAAGAGGATCCACAAATTTTCTAAACAACTTTATTGCGTGAAATAACTGTGATAAAAGACATCACACAACTTTTCTTGTTTTTTTAAGCCAAAGCAACTCTAACCTGTTCATCAAACACTTAGTAATACTTACTATGGGTACAGTCTGGTGCTAGAGACTAAGGAGAGAGGGGGGAAAAAAAACCAGATATAAAATGCAGCCTTATTTTATGCATATGGGAGTTTAAATTGATGTATCTGGTTCATTGTTAAGGTGGTTTGAGGATATTTAAATTATTTTCATTTAGTGATAATACAAAGGAACTATTTAGAAAAAGCCACTTCTCTGCTTTTTATCAACGAAAAAAAAACCCAAGATACTTTTGTTATAAAAAGGGTTGGAATATACATGTGTTGTAAAAGAAATATCTATTGTAGTCTTTCAGTAAAAGTAATTTTCTATTGAGTCAGTTCTGACAGGTTCAGAAAAATCTTGTCTGACACGATATGTAGTAAGTAAATGCATGTTTTATAAAGCAGTGGTAACAAACAGTAGAGGAATTTTATGACCTTCATTATCTCTAGGGAACTCCTAGACCAAGAGACTGATAAGCTGATCACCAAACTCAGTTTTCTGCTCCTCTTGCTAGTCTTCCATGTCTCAATCTATGACAGGCCATATGACTGAGCTCCAGTCCATGGAATGTGGACCAAAGTCATGTGTGCTGTAAAGAACATGCATGGACGTGACAGGTTAGGTTCCCCACTCTGCTCCATGAAACAGAATAACTTAGACTCCTCCGAGGCCCATCGTCCACACATGGAACCAGTCGAGACTGTTAAATGTGTGAGAATGAAGAGTGTTTATTTTTTTGACCCATTACATTTCTAGGTCCATTTGTTACTCGGGCCTAACCTTCCCCAACTAACACATCATATGCTGCATACTAAAAGACATTTAGATTCTGTGTAAAAATAGTTTCCATAAAATTTTGAAAAGGTTTCTATAATGATGATTTTAAAAGTATGTCCAAACGAACACCGTAACTGGCTGTATGTTTTCTATACTTATAGTATAAACCTGGTCGTTTTTGTACTGTAAAAGTTTAAACTATAAATCACTGATAAAGTTAAGATCTTGTGACTGCCAAGCTAAGAATTATAGGTAAAAATCTCCCCTCCCTCCCTTCCTTCATTCCTTCCTTCCCTCCTTCCTTCTTTCCTTCCTTCCCTCCTTCCTTCCTTTTTATTCTATGTCTATTTAAATAAATGTTAATTTTGTGCAATTTTCATTCCATTAGGAGGCACTGCATCTTTTTTTCATGTGCCTATGATGTATAAGGAATTACTTAAATGGATAGCTCCTCACTTCATTCAAAGGCACAGTCCAGTCACACAAAAGGAGTAGAAAATACTGTACAGCATTTTTCTCTGCGATATATCCTGTGCTTATCATATAGTGTCTGGCACATGGCAAAGTAAATGTGGAGAGAATTTCGTTATGAAACTTGAGCCCCAGGTAGGGAAGATCTATGTAGTCACTTAGAAATTAGGTAAACTTTTAGATACCAAGGGTATGAGTTGGGGGATTAGTCATAAACAAATAGGCAGAATACAAACACCAAAAACCCAAATTGGGATCAGAGATTGAGTGATACTGACACTAAGGTCTTAAAAAAAATTTTTTTTTCCCACTACTTGGGAGCTACAGTGGATCTAGGATCCAGAGTTTGTGTAATCACAAATGTGTAGTTTGTGTGAGTTTGCAGGAAGGCAAAATGGAAGAATATTTATTTATTTCTACTTAAAAAAATTGCTTTCCCACAATTTGTCAATCTACTGTTTATTTTTTTCCAAATTAGCTTGGACAAGAAGACTGGGGGTGCACCTAATAAAGAATACAATTTGGAGCACTTTGGCTCAGTTGAGCATCCAACTCTTGGTTTCAGCTCATGTCATGATCTCAGTGTTGTGGGATCGGGTCACGTGTGGTGGGGAGTCTGCTTGAGATTCTCGCTCTCCCTCTCCCTTTTCCCTTCGCCCCCTCTCCTCTCAAATAAGTAAATAAATCTTAAAAAAAAAAACGTATACTATTTGATTAGTTCTGGACATTTAAATTTTATTTATTTTTTATTTTTTTTATTTTTTAAAGGTCTAATTTATTTGGGAGAGAGAGTGAGCAAGTGAGAGAGAGCACAAGCCAGGGCCTTTTGCAGAGGGGGAGGTAGAAGGAGAAGCAGACTTCCCCCAGTCAGGGAGCCTGATGCAGGTGTCAATCCAGGACTCTGGGGTCATGACCTGAGCCAAAGGCAAACACTCAACCAAGTCACCCAGGTGCTCCTAGTTCTGGATATTTTTAAAAGAGATACTCTTGTTCTTTAGGATTTGCATGTCTATCCTTTTGTCCTTCAAAACAAGTCTATCCTTTTGTCCTTGGAATTTTAAAATAAAGGTATAATTTATTTATATTATAATGTATCCATTTTGGGCTATATCCTGATGAGTACTGAGAAATATATATGTCCCTATAACAAAAACCCTAATCAAAAAACAGTTTCTGTTACCCCAGAAATCACATTTTTGCCTTTACCCAGTCAATGCTCAGGCCTCTCTCGGAACGAACACTACTTTGATTTTTATTATCCTATTTAAATCTTGCTTCTTACAGAATTCTTTATAAACAAAATCATGCAGTATATATTTTTATTTCTGTATTATTTTATTCAACATAATTTTTTAAAAGAATTTGCATATGTAGTTTGTTCTCTCGTAATTGCTGAGAAGAATATTCTATTTGGTCGATTATCCATTTTTTTTGATGATAGATGTTCCCTGTTGTGGACATTTTTGTATGTGCCTTTTTTTATGATCACATGCTTTCATATCTCTTGAGCTTATACGTAGAAGAGGAGCTGCCAGGACATGATATATATTAAACTTGACAGGAAGTTGCCTATCAGTTTTACACTCCTTCCAGAAATACATGAGAGTTCCCTTGCTTCATCTCCTTGATCATAGATGGTATTGTCTGGCATTTTATTGTTTTCATTCCAGTTCATGTGAGGCAGCATGTCTTTGTGGATCGAATTTGAGTTTCCTTGATGCCTAGTGATATTGAGCGCTTTCTCATGACTTACTGACCATCTAGATATCTTCTTTTAGGAAGTGTCTGTTCACATCTCCTACCAGTTTTCATTGGGATATTGGATCTATATTACTGAGATGGAGTTTTTTTGTGTAATTTGGATGCAAGTCTTTCTTTATATATATATGGAGTATGAATATTTTTTCCCAGTCTGTGGCTTTTTCTTTTAACTGGTGTCTTTGGATGAGCAGTATTTCAATTTGTTGTTTGTTTCTATCGTCATTGGTACTTTTATGATGTGTCTAAGACATATTTGTGTACCCTACGTTGAGAAAATATTTCCCTGTGTAGGCTTTTAGCAGCTTTATAGTTTAATTTTATTCAGGTCTATGATCTATTTGGAATTAATTTTTTTTAAAGATTTTACTTATTTATTTGAGAGAGAGAGAGAGAGAGCATACTAACTGGGGGAGGAGAGGAAGGGAGAAAGAATGCTTAGAGACCATTCCAGGGCTCGATCTCACAACCCCAAGATCATGACCTGAGCAAAAACCAGGAGTCAGACACTTAACTGACTGTGCCACCCAGGCACCCCTGGAATTAATTTTTTGACTGTTATGAAGTACAGCCTGAGCTCATTGTTCCACTTGTTCAACAACATTTATTGCAAAGACCTTTGTTTCCCTCACTGAATTGCATCGGCTCCTAATGGCTCTCTTTTCTATTCCATTGATCTATTTGCCTCTTTCTGTCAATACCGTGCTGTCAAAATTAATATATGTTTATTGTATGCTTTATAATTAGGAAGTAATCTATCTAATGATGGAAGATGTTACTTTGAAACCAAGTAGTGAAAGCCCTCTAAAACTGTTTTTCTTTTTCTAGATTGTTTTGTTCATATAAATTTTAGAAGTACCTAATGTTTTTATTTTTAAAAAAGCCAGGATTTTGATTTGGATAACATTGAATCACTAGTTTAATCTGAAAATTAATATCTTAACGATACTGGTTTCATTTTATGAGTAAGACATATCTGCTCATTTATGTAACTCACCTTTAATATCAAATTATTTTTTATATTTTGTTGTAGAGTTCTTGCATATCTTTCATTAGATTTATTTCTAAGTGTTTTGTTTTTGATACTGTATGGTTCTTCTTAAAAATTTCATTTTCCAATTATTTGCTCCTGTTACGTAAGAATGCAATTAAATTTTGTAAATTGGCCTTGTGTCTCCTGATCTTTACAGTATTTTTTTAGATATATTTCTGGATTTCTTTGTTGATCTGAAGAGCTTTCGCTAGTATTTTTATGGGTAGTTTTTGAGCCAGTGAATTCTCTCAGCTTTTGATTATCTATTCTTCTATTTTTTCCTTTATTTGTAAAAGATTTTGTTAAATATTGAGTGAGGGGTTGTCTTTTTCTCCTTTTTTGCACATTAAAAGTCTCATTTTGGTGTCTACTAGCTTTTATTGCATCTAATGGGAAGCCAGTTATTCTTACCATTATGTGGGGCCTATTAAAATAAAAACTAAAAGAAAAAACCTGAAAAAAATAAAATTATTTTAGATTTTTCAGTAGTTTGGCTTTGATGTGCCTAGGAGTGGTTATTTTTGTTTATTTATTGAGCTTAGGTTTTCTGTTCTTCTTGGAAAGGTATATTGATGTTTTACAGTAATATTGGACCTTTTAGCCATTACTTCATGAATTCTTTTTTGTTGTATTTCTCTTCTCTTTTTCTGACTAATTACACATGGGTTAGAAATTTGATGTTTTCCTGCGGATCACTTTTTGTCCTTTCCATTTTTTTAGAAGATATATTTATTTTAGGAGCCCCTATGTGGCTCAGTCAGTTAAGTGTCTGCCTTCGGCTCAGGTCATAATCTCAGGGTCCTGAGATGGAGCCCCATATAGGGCTCCCTGTTCAGCAGGGGAGTCTGCCTCTCCCTTTCCATCTGACTCTTCCCCAGCTCATGCTCTCTCTCTCTCTCTCAAATAAATACATAAAATCTTTAAAAAATATTATTTATTTATTTTAGAGGGGGAGAGAGAGATCATGAGCAGGGGGAGGGCAGAGGGAGAGGAAAGGGGAGACTCTCAAGCAGACCCTCCACTGAGTGTGCCGCCGAACGGGGGGCTGGATCCCATGACCCTGAGGTCATGACCTGTGCTGAAACCAAGAATCAGAGGCTTAACTAACTGAGCCACTCAGTCGCTCCTGTCTTTTTGTTTTTAAAATTTGTTTTTGCCTTTACTTCAATTTGGATAATTTCTATCAATCTGCGTAGGGTTCACTAACTCTTTCTGTTGTGTGTGAGCTATGTCCAAATTTATGTCCAAAATTATCACCTAGGTTAGGAGGAGGGAAATTGATTTACTTTACTTTAAATTCCTTATCTGAAATAAAATGTATATTTAAGATATTATTTATTTAAGTTTTAGAGTTTTTGTTTCATTTATATAGTTTCCTATTCTGCATTTCTTCATTTCATCTCCAAATCTATCCTAATTTGGTTGTTTTATGTTTTTGTTTGCTTGCTTTTTGTAATTCATTAACATTAATAATCATAGTCCTTTTAAACTTCTTCCTGCTGATTCCAATATCTGGGTCCCCAGTTGCTCTGCCTGTTTTGAGTACATTTTCTCATAATTATGGTAACATTCCCTATTCTCTGCATCTTTAAAAAAGATTTAATGCTGGGCATTTACATTAAATAGAGTAGAGATTAGAATTGTAATTTTTTTGTTGTTGTTTTATATTATTATTATTATTTTTCCCTAGGATATTCAAGTAGTATTTCTCTCTCAGGGGCAAGTAGTATAAAGGAATGATATTTCAGATTTCATGAAGAGTTGAGTTGAGTGGATATAGTCTGTACCATAAATTGGTTGTGTTCACCTGTGGTTTCAAATTGGGTTAAGAGACTCTCTCTGCTCTTCTGCTAATCTCCGATCTTGTCTGGGGTTGAGCTGCAGTGGTTCAGAACATAATTTCAGGTGGCTTTGGTTCACTATTGGATTCTACTCTAGCTGATCCCTGGAATGTGAAGCACAATAGAGCTATGCAAGGCGGCATGAAGACTCTGCTTTTCTTTCTTACCCCATTGTCTTTACTCAGCAATATTCTGCAAAAGGAAGGGAGAAGATTGACCGGTCAAGGTATTTAATTTTTCCAGCACTGATTTTCTAAGTTCCCTCTGTCATTGGCTGATTTTACAGTATCTCTGCGAGGCTCTGTCTTTGACAGGCCTGCTTTTTCCACTTACCTATTCCCACGTTATGCCCTTAATCCCAGGTGTGGAAGTAGCACTTTGATAACCTATGAAGGGCTCATCTCTATCGGGAATTTAGTTCATTAAGACATCTTTGTGTTCAGTGCTCTTCAATAGCTTTATAAAAATTATGCATGTTGGCATATCTATTTTCATCTTGCTGCTACCATGGGAGTGAAATTCTTTCATGTACTCCTACATCCTAATTGGAAATATAAATCCAATTAACCTTTTCCAAAAACATGAAACTCTAACTTTTATTAACACCTTCAGTGTGTAGTTTGTAATATCTTCGGCGATAGGTTCTGTTTACACAGATTTTACCCCATTTATTTGCCCATCTTGAAAGTATTCATATTTGTTAATCATATCATTAACCACAATACTGGTTGCAGGAATAGTGTGGGGTTTCTTCTGAGAGTATGGGCTTTGGTGTTGAGAGACTTTGCTTTGAATCCAACACTATCCTATGTTAGTGATCTGAATTTGCCTCATTGGAAGAGTGTGATACCTAATAGCAGTTTCTTTAGTTGTTACAAATGTTATTGCCAATGAAATGTACATGTCTAGTACCTAGTAAACACTTAATAATACGTTCTATTATTGTTCTGTCTTATTGTAAATGTGTCTTATTTTCCTACATGTGTCACTCCATCACTGTCTTTTTTTTGTCACTCACAAATTACCTGATGAGACTTTAGACATGTTCTGGTGGGTGGTCTGCTGTTAAAACAAAGGAACTTTTTGCATATCAAAGTACAACAGACTCAACTTTTCTACCTCAATCTGACAGACATACAGATGAAAGACAACTGAGAAAATGGTTTGTATGTTTAAGGAATCTTTCATAGTTATTTTTTCTCTGTCAAAGCTTTGGTTTAATGCACCATACGATGACTTAATAAATGAATTAATCAACTCTTTGGAGATGTAATCAACAATTGGTAATTTCAGGTAATTATTTTGGAAAGAAATGCATTTAAATGTGTACATGTTGTCAAAGCAAATTCATTGAAATGATAACATATTTTATAAGTGGGAAGAACATATAATATGATGATGACTTTACATTTGTAACTGCCATAAGGATGTGAAACAATGTAATGAGGCTTAATGCTCATAATTGTTCTGACCTGCTAAGTATGCTGCTGAAGGTAAGTTATGAAATTTATTTTTGGTATTTGTTGAATATCTACATTGTAACCTAAGTTAACTTAGACCTTCTAAGGAGCTAATATAAAAGAACAAGTATTCTAATTCTTCATTTTTTTTTAAGTATTAACGAGATTCTTTGTTAATTATTTTATATTGCTGGGCAATTTAGAAAAAACTCAGATGGCTATTCTTTGCCTTCATCTCAAGGCCCAAATAAATGTTGGCCAGGGAAACTCCCTCCATGCCAGCTTCCTTGACAACCACAAAGCCTATAAACATCTTTTTCTTTAGACCAGGAGCAAAGCTTGCCTAAACTAATTTCCAGTACATTGGGCTTTTGTATTGTGACCATTGGTTTACCTTCCAAGTGTTAAGAACACCTGCTGGCAGAAGTAATCTGCAGGCCACCTTATCATAGCTAGAGCAGAAGAGGAAAGGAACAAAAAACACGAGGAAGCACTTTCAGACCTTCTTTGATATCACCCCTAAAACTCCACCCGCTGGTGTACTGATTACAGGTCTTTCAGAATTTCCAACTTTCCCTTGATCCATTTCTCCCTGAGGATGAAATGAAATGAGCTCCCCCAAGAGGTTAGAAGGGAACCTAAAATACAACATCTTGTTTTTATTGAGATGAAAAAATTTAAAAAATATTTTATTTATTTATTTGAGAGAGAGAGCACAAGCAGAGGTGGAGAGCAGCAGAGGGGGAGGGAGAAGCAGATTTCCCTCTGAGCAGAGAGCCTGGGGCTCGATTCCAGGACCCTCAGATCATGACCTGAGCCCAAGGCAGATGCTTAAAGGACTGAGCCTCCCAGATGCCCAGGAGATGAATTTTTAAAAAAGCATATTGATAGCAATTGCTTTAGGTTTTTGTCTCTGGGATTGTTTAATCATTTACTGACCCCAGATCTGCATTCTGATGCTACATAGATATTTCCAAGGAAACTCCTCAAATTATTTAAGCTTCTATTCTTAATTCCTCCAGTGACCTCTCCAAACTTATCAACGAGCTTGATTGCCTTGTAGGGACAAATGATGGTTTCTAAAATTTAATTTTCAGCACACATGTGAAAATATTGTAGACTACCATCCCTCAGCAAACCATTTTGTTGTTAAAAAATCATGCATTTACGTTTAAAATATTTAATTGATATTTATAATATGTTATATAAACCAACTTAGAATATATGAAATATGTATTCAAAAAGTATGATAGGTCAAATTCATGAATAAATAAATAGCAGAGGGTAAAGACATATATAAATGGACTTATACTTCATGAGAATTTCATGGCTTATCTTTATGAAATTTTCTTTTTGCTCCTTAGGCTTTTATTTCCTTTAACATTTCTGCTAACAGAAGAGTTTCTTGCATTGCTTACTTCAAAATGAAAATTGCGCTTGCAAAAGACCAGCTTTGTTTGCTTCTTTTGTAGTTCTGGTGATGACTTAAAGAAGGCATATACTTAAACCTGTGTAAGGGCAGACTTTAGGAATAAACGGAATGGACTAGAAGCTTAATTGTGGTGATCATTGTAAAAATTATAAAAACCATGCTTTCTTAACTGTTCTCTCTCTTTTTTTTTTTTTTTTAAGATTTTGTTTATTTATTTGACAGACAGAGATCACAAGTAGGCAGAGAGGCAGGCAGAGAGAGAAGGGGAAGCAAGCTCCCTGCCGAGCAGAGGGCCCAATGTGGGGCTGGATCCCAGGACCCTGGATCATGACCTGAGCCGAAGGCAGAGACTTAACCCACTGAGAGACCCAGGTGCCCCTTAACTGTTGTCTTGATATCTGTTTGGTAATACTACCCAATTCCATGCTCTCCAGTAGAACATTCCATATTTCCTGTATTACTAAGAATTTTACAGTTGGCTCTCATAGCTAATGAGAGATTATGGTGATGTTTGATTCTGGGGCAATAATAGTATGAGTTAAAATTAATAATGCAAGCAGAGAAGTGGCCTTCCATTAAGTAAGGCTGAGAGAAACTGAAATTCAGATTTCTAAATGCACAGAAGATAAAACTGAATGTCACTTCAAGGACAGAACCTCTGCTAATGTAGATTAGAACTTCTTCAGAAGAGGTTATAAATATTTCTTTTCACTACTCATGAGCCCAGGCACAAAATCTTTCTTATTCATGTTCTCAAATAAGATTTATTTAATCTCTGCTACAGTGCTCATTATAGTTAGAAATTCTAGTACTTGAAAGCAAAAATAATAGCACATGTCTCCAAGTGTTATGTTGATTAAAAAAAAACCTAAACAACCAAAAACCCTTTTTCCTCTTTTCTTCAAATTTGACTCTACCACTTATTAGCTATGTGATCTTGGGCTTGGTTTTTAGACTTGTTGAGGCTAAATTATATCATCAGTAAAACTGCTTAAAGGGCACTTCTGTGAATAATTTAGAAAAAGCTTAATTGCCCAGCAAATAGTAAGTGCTATTGCTACTTGTTATTGTTATTTGTTTGCTTGTATATTTGTTACCTAGCCAGCCAATCCTGACCAAACAGGCAGAATAGTAATCATCTCACATAGTTCCCTGAGTTATCCTGCTTCAGCCTTCTGACTTGTATTCCATTATCTTTCAATGACAAGGTTTGTGGAATGAGTTGCAGACCTGTACTCCTCATACTTTAATGTACATACAGGTCACATGACGTTTCTCCGTTTCTAGCAACTTCCAGGTGTTGTTGGTGCTGCTGATTCATGGACCACATTTTAAGTAGCAAGACCCTGGCTTACCACTGCGCAGATGATGGGAATGTTCTGTATCTGTGCTGTTCAGTATGTCTGCCACTGGGTACATGGTGGGGAGCGCTACTGAGGAACTCCATCTTTAAAATATTTAAATTTACCCGTAGCTAGTGGCAGTGCAGTTGGAGATAATCTAGCTCATCCTGATAATATTTTTTCTAACATTTCTTTTGTATTGGCAGGCCCTGGGTAGGTTTTCTTCTGAAACAAATGATAACTTTTTCTCATAATCCTTTACTGCCCAGAGATCTCTGGGCCTTTGTTTCATCTAAGGATTAAGACCTCCTAGAATCTAACCAAGGCTGGTATTGGCCACTTAACTGGCTGCTAAGTCCAGAAGTCATTTGAGTGTTCCGGACGACACAACTGTCTATCTTTCTGCCTTCCTACTAAGAATTGCTTGAGGGTCACTATCTCTGGAGGCAGGGTTGATATGAGATTCAGCATGAGGGAGTCTTTCTGCCTTTTTTTTTTTTTTTTTTTAACTTGGTGATTCATTGCTTTGCTCATTTTGCCTCCAGATTATACTTATGCTTCATCTACCTAATGATTCACACTTTTTACAGTGAGGTGCTTAATGTTGCTAATGGACAGATGTTTAAAGAGACAGAGGAGGAACATGGAAATGATCTCACTGGCATTATACAGTCTGAAGGATTGTAATTATATTTTACACTCATATCCTTCCCTCACGATCACCAAAGCAAAGGAATGTAAAAACAATGTATTTCTGCAGAATTTTGTAATTTTTGCTTATTTCTATTTATTTTGCTGAGGTTTCGCCTCTATTCCAAGACCTCATTCATTCTCTCACAGAAAATGCCTTATTCGTTTACAGGCCCTCATTTCTTATTTGCTTCTTTGCTCTCAATTTCCAAAAAGTGTACAACACTGAAGATTTGAAAATACTGAGCTAAACTCTAAGAAAAGCGAGATATATATACCTATTAGTATTTAACACAGCTAAATCAATATGATATTAAGGGAGAACTACTGAAATTATACAGTTGATTTGTAAATATTTAACTTAAAGCTGTTATTGAAATGAATCTTTGACTAGGACAAATTCTGCCAAGATTTTCTGTCACATTACCCAAGTCAAATGGTCTGTTCTTGAGCAATACTTAAGCTGAAAAAGATATTTCTTTTGCTCCTGTTGAAGCTATTTGGTGTTTTAATGATTTTATCTTTCTTTTGAATCAAATAAACTACCAGGGCACTTATGTTCCTGATTCTTATTTTGCCTTTGCAATGGGGAGTATCTGATATAAACAGATATGGATTATCTTTTGCATGTGGATTAGGAAATAGAAATCAACCTCAGCTGTGATTATTAGTTGTATCCTATTTTGACTTGCTGTCTTACATTTGTTTCCAAGACACCCCCGGAAATTGTTCTCATTACTGAATAAAATGCACTGGAACAAACATTTAACGAGAAGGTAGGAAAAATGGATTTTGTTTAGTGTGGAAAAAACCCTAAGAATTAGAGGAAGTGTTTGAAAATGAGTGGAGACCAAGATCTTTTAAGAGAACCAGGCTGAAAGTGCTGATCTGGAGTCACAGGAAAGGGACAAATGCTCTAAGGGATTGGGTGGGGAGGAGATACTTTGCTATTTTACTTTTTTTTTTTAAGATTTTATTTATTTATTTGACAGACAGAGATCACAAGTAGACAGAGAAACAGACAGAGAGAGGAGGGAGAAGCAGGCTCCCCGCTGAGCAGAGAGCCTGATGCGGGCGGGGCTTGATCCCAGGACCCCGAGATCATGACCTGAGCCGAAGGCAGAGGCTTAACCCACTGAGCCACCCAGGCGCCCCTGCTATTTTACTTTTAAGAATAACACATTGCCAATAGAAGCCAAGAGTAACCCTATGCCTTCCAAAGGTGGAAGCCACAGATATCTTTGTGCAAATGTGACAGGACTGATATACCTAAGAGCTCCCCTAGTTTTTCACAGGTGAGGAAACTGAAGGGGTTGGGGAATGTTGACTTTTATACCATACTCCCTACTGATGGGCAAAGCTAGGGAAGAGCTCAGCCCTCAGATTCTCCACTCACCACAGGCATTGTTGGGAGGAAACCAGGCTGCATTCTTATACGGCTCATTCCAGCCATTTGGGACCTGGGAGCCATTTCCTGTGGGTTTTCGCATTGTGCCCCAGTTGGTCTGACTTGTACATAGCGTACTTGCTGACCTGGGTGACCCTTCACCAGTTCATTCTCGCCTTTCAGCCTCTCCCCACTCTTTCTTCCCATCTCCACACTTTTCAGATTGGTTTCCCACAGTTATTAATTTCTTCTTCACTTACCTACTCCCCTATTTTTTTAAAATTAGAACATAATTCTAGCATACCTAAAAATATAGAGGAGAATATCATAAACAACCATGTAGCTACCCAATTAAAAAAAAAAAAAACAAATTATAGGGCTACTCATCCTTCCAAGCAATCATACATTCAGTCAACCATACCCATTCTTAGCACAATTTCACTCCCTCCCCTCTCTTCCCAAATAACCTGGATCCTGAATTTAGTGTTTGTTATGCCACATTTGTCTTTATACTTTGAAAAAAATCTGTGTGTATCCAGATAAATGCATCATATTGTTAAGGCTGTAGTAAACATTTTGTTCATATGTCAATGTGTAACTTGTGAGTTTCTTTAGTATTTAAATCCCGAGTTAAAGACTGTTCACCCTTGAAACTTTAAGACATGTTGCCTAATTGCTCTTCAAAGTGGTTGGAAAATTTATACTCATACAATCAACATGTACCTAGTCCCATTGGTCAATATTCTTTATAACACTTGGTATTATCAGACTTTTACCTTTTACCCACTTGATGGGTATGAAATGATGTCTTACTCTTGCTTTACTTCTAATTTCTCTAATTGCAATTTTTAAAAATTCCTATTGAGGTCTTTTATGTACATTAGCTATTTGCAAGTTGTAATTCTGTAAATAATCTCTTCCTATCATTAATCTATTGAGTTACATTGGGTTATTTGTTTTATTTATCTGCATGCTAATACTTTATTATTATTATATATCCTTATTCTTCCACACTGCTCATTTTTATTTTTTTATTTATTATTTACTTATTTTTTGCAGGTAGGTTCCATGCCCAACGTGGGGTTTGAATTCATGACCTTGAAATCGATCTGTCTGTTCTGCCAACTGACCCAGCTAGGTGTGCCTACACTGCTCGTTTTTGTATGTGCTCAATTTTCTATAAACTTGTCATGAATTCCCCAAAATTCTCTTATGGAACTTTAATACACTTCTGATAAAATAATCTATTGATTTCATTTAAAAAACTTGGCTTACAGTCCCCTTCTGGGAGGACTCTGTGCTCCTGTTTCTATCTGGACTGATTGTCTTCTAGTCTAAGGACACATCTGTTCCCAGACTCTGCCTGTCAGTCACAGCCCAGGAAGTCCCTTTGTGTGAATTCTGCATTGGATCCTCTTTTTCCTGGATTCTATGTAATCTTCTTGGTCCACTGTTCATTTTAGTGGAGTTAATTTTTTATTGCTGTCATGAGAATGAGTGTGGTGCCCATGAGGTTAATTTTTGAGAACTGTCATGTCTGAGCATCTGTTTATTCTATCTTTTCATTTGATCTTTTATTTCCCATCTTTCTTTTTGACGTATTTTTGGAAGATTTTCTCAATAATAGCTCCACATTCCTTACTGAATTTTAAAATTCTAATTATCATATTTTTAATTGAAGCATTTTTTCTTGTTATCTATTGCTCTTTATTATTTTTCTTCTTCTGTAATGGAAAAATTATCTTCTCTCATTGCTACGAGGGTATTAATTCTAACTTTTAAAACTTTTCTTCTTCCTGCACTGTCATTTTCTCTTCTGAAATCTTCTTTGATCTATTTGATTTGATCTCACAGGTTTTCCTCAGATTGTTTTCTTGGCTTAAAGCATTAATAGGATTGAAATTTTGTATATAAACATTTATATGTAAAATTTCATATATGGGACTTGTCAGCTGATGGACGTCATTGTAAGAAATAGGATGGTGGTCTGGGCTTTTCTTTCTTTGCAGGCACATTAATCAGTGTCCTGCAGAGAAATGGAATCAGTAGGGTGTGTGTGTGTGTGTGTGTGTGTGTGTGTGTGAAAGAGAGACATACACACACACACACACACACACACACACACACACACACACACACACAGATTTTAAGGAATTGGCTCATGAGATTATGGAGGCTGACAAGCCCCAAATCTGCCAGGGTTGCTGGCAGGCTGGAGACCCAGGGAAGAGCCAGTGTTGCAGTTCAAGTCTAAAGGCATTCTCCTGGCACAGTTCCCTCTTGATCAGGGGAGGCCAGTATTTTGCACTATTTAAACCTTCAACTGATTGCTTGAGGCCCACCCACGTTATGGAGGAAAATCTGCTTTATTCAAAGCCCACCAATTTAAATGTTAAGTTTCATTCGGATTACCCTCACAGAAACATCCAGAATAATGTCTGACCAAATATCTGGGCACTGTGGCCCAGCCAAGTTGACATAAAATCAACCATCACAGTGGGATACCTAAATATAATAATAGTAAGTATTCTTTCTTGTTCTAGGTTTCCAAAGGGAAGATCTCTAATCTTTTGCCCGAAGATAGTTAGTAAGCATTCCAGCAATCTGGGAGCGAATGAAGGAATTAGGGCTGGGGAAGGGGTTGTCAACAACACTGTACAGAATGCCTCTTTATCTCCCTGGTTTTGGAATGGGGCAACATGCTTGGTCTCTGCACTGACTTAAGTCTAAAGCCTCATGTTTCAACTTCTTCAAGGAATAAGTGCTTGTCTTTGCTAGGGTCTGAAAAGAAACTTGGAATTCTAACTGGTTCCTTATACAGACATCCAACAAGTTATTCTGTTTTTAATGCCACAGTTCACCTATGCCTGCTGGGGTAATTGGATGTTTCTATTCTTTATCCTCATCCAGGGTTTGTATTATCGTGCTTCTATTTATAGTTCCTGGAGCAAACCCTTAGACTACAACTCTTCTTATTCTTTTCACAGTTGCCACTCTTTTGCCAGATACCCACTTTCCGAAAATTTGTCACCAAAGGCCATCCACCGATATCTTTTTTGTTCTCATTATATTCTGTATTTATGCTTTTTTAAAAAAGATTTTTTTAATTTTTTAAAATATGAGTCTCTACACTCATTCTTTTTTTTTTTTAAGATTTTATTTATTTATTTGACAGACAGAGATCACAAGTGGGCAGAGAGGGAGGCAGAGAGAGAGAGAGAGAGAGAGGAGGAAGCAGGCTCCCTGCTGAGCAGAGAGCCCTGAGGCCGATGTGGGGCTCAATCCCAGGACTCTGGGATCATGACCTGAGCCGAAGGCAGAGGCTTTAAGCCACTGAGCCACCCAGGCACCCCCAAAAGATTTTATTTTTAAGCAATCTCTATACCCAGCGTGGTGCTTGAACTCACTACCTTGAGATCAAGAGTCTTGTACTCTACTGACTGAGTCAGCCAGGAGCGCCGATACGTTTATACTTTTTAAAACCAGCTTTATAAGGATATAATTCACATACCATTCAATTCATCCATTGAGTTTATAACTAAAATTTAAAAAAAAAATTTGAAGTTTGAGTAGAGGGTGGAAATAAACATGCATGTTTAACTGTAAGTTTTCTGTAACTTTGTTTTTGTCTCTTTAAACTTCCCTTTCCCACAGATTTTTAAGAATTGAGATACAATTAAGATATAAAATTCACCCTTTTGAAGGGTGCCAGCCAGTGGTTTATAATACATACAAAACGTTGTGTAACTATTACCATTATCTAATTTCAGAACATGTCATTGCCCTCAAAAAGGAGCTCGTTACTCACTGCCATTCCCCATCTCCACCTTGCTCTGGCTTTTGGGAATCAGTGATCAGCTTTGTGTCTATGCGGATGTTCCTATCCTGAACATTTAATGTAAATGGCAATATACAATATGTGACACTTAGCGCCTGGTTTCTTTCACTTAGCAATGGGTTTTCAAGGGGCTATATTCCATGTGTAGACATAGCATATACTGTTAATCCATTCATCTGTTGATAGACTTTGGGGTTTTTTCCACATTGGATTATTAAGAGTCATGTTGCTGTGGACATTTGCTTACAAGTTTTTGCATGAACAAATGTTAATGTCCCTTGGATATATATCTAGGTGTGAAATTGCTAAGTTAGATGGTAATGTTATTTTTAACTTTCTGAGGAATTGCCAAGCTGTTTTCCAAAGCTGTTGACCTATTTCAAATTTCTACCCCTAATGTCTCAGGGTCTCTATATCCTCATTAACATTTGTTGTTTCTCAGTTTTTATTAGAGCCGTCCTCATAAGAATGAAAAGATGTCTTGCCATTTTGATTTTAATTTACCTAGTGACTAATGATGCTGAGCACCTGACCGTTTGTATAAAATCTATGCAAAAATGTCTTTCAAGCCTTTGTCCATTTGTATTCAAGTAGACCTTTTATTGTTGAGTTGTAAGATTTCATTTTGTATTCTGAATATTAGCCCCTTATCAGATATATGATTTGCAGATATTTTCTCCCACTTTGTGTATTATCTTACCACTCTCTTAGTAGTGTCCTTTGAGGCACAAAATTTTTTTTTGAGTTTTTCAAGGTATTATAATTTTTTAAAATTAATTTATTTTTTTGTATCTTTTCAGTGTAACAGTATTCATTGTTTTTGCACCACACCCAGTGCTCCATGCAATACGTGCCCTCCTTAATACCCACCACCTGGTTCCCCCAACCTCCCATCCCCCGCCCTTTCAAAACCCTCAGGTTGTTTTTCTGAGTCCATAGTCTCTCATGGTTCACCTCCCCTTCCAATTTCCCTCAACTCCCTTCTCCTCTCTAACTCCCCTTGTCCTCCATGTTATTTGTTATGCTCCACAAATAAGTGAAACCATATGATAATTGACTCTCTCTGCTTGACTTATTTCACTCAGCATAATCTCTTCCAGTCCCATCCATGTTGCTACAAAAGTTGAGTATTCATCCTTTCTGATGGAGGCATAATACTCCATAGTGTATATGGACCACATCTTCCTTATCCATTCGTCTGTTGAAGGGCATCTTGGTTCTTTCCACAGTTTGGCGATCGTGGCCATTGCTGCTATAAACATTGGGGTACAGATGGCCCTTCTTTTCACTACATCTGTATCTTTGGGGTAAATACCCAGTAGGGGGCACAAAAATTTTAATAAACTTTAATTCATCTATTTTTTTCTTTGGTTGTTTATATTTTAGGTGTTATAACTAAGAAGCCATTGCCTAATTAAGGTCATAAAGATTTATACTTATGTTTTCTTCTATGAATTTTACAGTTTAACCTTTAAATTTGTGTCTTCAATCAATTGGGAATTAATTTTTTATATGATGTACATTAGAGGTCCAATTTATCTTTTTTAAGTTGATATACAGTTACCCCAACACCATTGTTGAAAAGACTACCCTTTCCACATTGAAATGTATCAGTGTCTTTGTCAGGAGTCAGCTATTTCTAGACTCTCAATTTTATTCCATCAATCTGTACATCTGTTCTTATACCAGTATTGCACTGTCTTTATTTAATCTTTCAGGATGTTTGAAATTGGTAAGTATGAGTTCTCCAACTCTGTCCTTTTTCCATTTTTATTTCACTAGCGTGGCTCTCTTGCATTTCCGTATGTATTTTAGAATTGACTTGTGTGTTTCTTCAAAAAAGATAGTGAGTTTTATGGGAATTATATGTAATTTGTACATCAATTTGGGGAGTATATCCATTATAGCAGGCATTAGGTCTTTCAGTCTATGAACAAGAGATCTCTTTTGACTTATTTAGGTCTTTTAAAATTTCTTTTAACAATGTAGTTGAAAGTTTTCAGTATACAAATCTTGAACATTTTGTTAATTTTTTTCTGTGATTTTTCCATTCTATTGCAAATGAAATTAGTTTTTGAATTTTTAAAATACATTTTCAGATTGTTCATTGCATATGTATCAAAATGAAACTTACTTATGCATATTAATTTTATATCCTGCAACCTCACTAACATGTGTATTAGCTTGAAGAGTTGTTTTGTGTGAGATTATACTTTCGGATTTTCTATGTTTAAGACTATGTCATCCACAAATAAAGATTGTTTTACTTTGTCATTTTTAATCCACTCTGGCTAAAACCTTGAGTATGATGTTGAAAGGCAGTGGTGAGAATGGACATCCTGTCTTGTTCTTGATCTTCAGGGGAACACCTTCAGGCTAAATACATATGTTAGCTGTGGGTTTTTCAGAACTGTCTTTTCTTAGGTAGAGGAAGTTCCCTTCTATTCCTAGTTTGTTAAGTGTATTTATCATGAAAGGATGATGAATTCTGATAAGTGAATTTTCAGCATTTTTGTGATAAATGTGAGAATTTTATCTTCAATTGATACAATGCAGTACATTGATTAATTTTTGCATATTCAACCAATCTTGTGTGACTGGGGTAAATTCTATTTGGTCTTAGTACATAATACTTTTTTTATCTATTAGTCTGTTTTTTTTAATGTTTGGGGGATTTTTACATCTATATGCATTAGGGATATTAGTCTATAGTTTTCCTGTAAGGTCTTTGGTTTTGGTGTTAGGGTATTATTGTCCTCATAGGATGGATTATGGCATGTTCCCTGCTCTACTATTTTCTTTTTTAATGGATAAATATATTAGCAAACAAATACATTTCTCAACATAGTGGCTGAGTCAAGCATCTCTCTATCTGGTTCAGATACAAATACCCCTGTCAGTGCCTAGGTTCTAATTCCCCACTGACTTTGAGGGAAGAAGGTTCCCTGGTAGGGTCCTGTGCATTCTTAGCTCCCACGTTCACATTCCAAATGGCATAATGCCTGAGGAGCTGACAGTGGTCCAGCTGACCTCTTTTGGAAGATTTTGAGAATGATTGTCATTAATTCTTCTTTAAACACTTGGTAGAGTTCACCAGAGAATGTATTTGGTCTTGAGCTCTTCACTATTGGAAGTTTTTTGTTCTCTGACTCAGTATTTTTACTTGTTATGATTATTTTTATTTCTTCTTGAATCATTTTTGATAGAATGGTTCTTTATAGGAATTACCTATTATATTTAGCTTACCTAGTATTCCTATATAATCTTTTTAGTTTTTAAGGTCAGTAGTAATGTCCCTCTTTCATTTCTAGCTTTGGTAATCCGAATCTTCTTGCTTTTTATTTCTTGGTCAATCTAGCTCAAGTTTGTCTACTATTGATTCTTTCAGAGAACCAACTTTATATTTTAAAAATTTTCTCTATTTAAAAAATATTTCTATTTAATTGATTTCGCCTCTATTTTTAAAATTAGTCCTTTCTTCTGCACATTTTGTGTTTCATTTGCCTTTGTTTTTCTTTGTTTGCTAAAGTAGAAATTTAGCCTATTCTTTTAGAACTTTCATCTTTTTATGGGTGCCTGGGTGGCTCGGTTGGTTTATCACCTGACTGTTGATTTTGGCTCAAGTCATGATCTAAGGGTTGTGAGATTGAGAAACCCTCTCCACCCCCACCCCCAAGAAATTGGGCTCTGTGCTGGGTGTGCAGCCTGCTTAAGATTCTCTCCCTCTGTTGCTTCCTCCTTTATAAAAAATAGCTGATTTAAGGTCTTTTTTTTTTTTTTTAATTAACATATAGTGTTATTATTTGTTTCATGGGTACAGGTCTGTGATTAATCAGTCTTACACAATTTACAACACTCACCATAGCACATAACCTCCCCAGTGTTCATCACCCAGCTACCCCATCCCTCCCACCCTCCTCCACTCCAGCAACCCTCAGTTTGTTTTCTAAGATTGAGTCTCTTGTCTCCCTCTCTGGTTTCATCTTGTTTCATTTTTTTCCTCTCTTCCCCTGTGATCCTCTGTTTTGCTTCTCAAATTCCTCATATCAGTGAGATTATATGATAATCATCTTTCTCTGATTGACTTATTTCACTTAGCATAATACCCTCTAGTTCCATCCACATCATTGAAAATGGCAAGATTTCATTTACTTGGTGGCTGTATAATATTCCATTGTGTGTGTGTGTATATATAATATATATGTATATATACCACATCTTCTTTATCCATTCATCTGTTGATGGACATTTAGGCTCTTTCCATAATTTGGCTATTATGGACATTGCTGCTATAAACATTCAGGTGCAGGTGCCTCTTCGGATCACTACATTTGTATCTTTAGGATAAATACCCAGTAATGTGATTGCTGAGTCATAGGGTAGCTGTGTTTTCAACTTTTTGAGGGACCTCCATACTGTTTTCCAAAGTGGCTGCACCAGCTTGCATTCCCACCAATAACGTAGGAGGGTTCCCCTTTCTCCACCTCCTTGCCAACATCTGTCATTTCCTGACTTGTTAATTTTAGTCATTCTTCATGGTGTGAGGTGGTATCTCATGATTTAAGGTCTTTGTGCAGTAAGTCTAACACCTTGGCATCTTTAAGAACTATTTCTGTTTATTGATATTTGTTGTTTCTTTGCTTGTGATATATTTCTTTGTTGTTGATAACTGGAAATTTTAAATAATATAGTGTGGCAACTCTAGAAATCAGATTCTCTCTGTTTCCAACATTTCTTGTTACTGTTTGTTTTAGTTGTTTTATCATGTAGTGACTTTCGAAGTAATTCTGTGAAATCAATATTCTTTCTTGTATGTGATCACCAAAATCTTTACTCTCTTCCCTTAGTTTTCACTTAACTAAAGATTGGACATATATTTGCTTAAATACCAGAAACCATGTTTTTGCCAGGGTCCTTGTGTTTATGTCCAGGCATGTTTTTAGCACTCCGTGAAACAGTTAACAATTCTGTCTTTGCCTTCACTTCATCCTTATGTAGAGCTTCAAAGACAGCTGGAAGTGAGAGCTTAGGGTTCTCTCAAGGCTGTCCTCTTCAAGTGTTCATGTGTATGGCCTTCTAGATGCCCAGGATGTGTCATAACTTTTCAAAAAGCTTATGGATATCTCATTTTTCTGCTTTCCCTTTTCATCTTTTTGGTTAGTCCTTTGTTTGCACTAACTATTATCCTCCATTACATCAAACAATGGGAGGTTAAAACACTTGCCTTTAATTACTTTTGACAAATGCCTTCTAGGTGAAGAATTTTCACTCTGGGGGAGCTTCTAAGTAGGTAAAATACAGACAGCCTTGTAAGTTGGCCCTTCCAGAGAACTACTAGCAGATCAAATCATAACAGTTCTTTGAGAATAAGGCTATGAAAATGATCCAGTCCTATTCTGCTATCTCCAATGGCTGTCAGTCTGCAACAAGACTGTGGGCTATTATTTTTCGAGACTGCCACAAAGCAGGGGATGGAACTAGGGCGAATCAAAATGCCACAAGAGTTGCTGTTTTGACTAGATTCAACTGCTTTTCTTGAATAAATGCCACCTGGGCCAGTACAAACATTTAGTTGATTTTCAGAGTCCTGAAAATTAAAATTCTGTCATTTAAAAAACTTCTCAGGGGTCCTTACTTTGCCATTTTTGTTGATGTCATTGTATGTTGGTGACAAAACTTGAGATATTTGGGTAAATATTTATGCTGAAGTGGTCTCGTCTATGAAGGGTCACCCTACGAGGTAAGGCTGATGACTAACCAGATTTGTCATTTGATGTCGTCTGGTCTAATAGGGTGTATATTCCAGTCTGCAGTTTTTGTCTTGTCTCTGCTCTAATGCACGGACGTAACTGTTTTTCCTCCCTTGACTGGGATAATGTGGAACAATTAATTTTATATCAGGATGTGATTAACATGTATCATACTGCCTGGAGGCTTGAGAAATACAACCCTTATATTCTCCAGTGCTAAGAAACTCAACTTCTTCCCCTTTGGTCTAGGGTGCAGAGAAAAAGTAATGGAAAATGCTCCAACTTAAAAAGTGTATGGGGATCTTTTCACTGTTTAAGGGTCAATTTTGTTAGAGGAAAGTAACCAGCTGTTACATTCAGCTTTGATACAAAAAGTAAGCACATTTTTTCCTTTACGCATATTAACCTACTGAAGATTACCAACAAGCTATGAGAGGAAAATGATTAATGTGTTACAGCCATGATTACTTTGCTTTAAATGGAGCCATATATAATGGATTCTTCCAGGGCCAACTACCTGGGATAATAGCCTTAATTTTTACTATGTTCTAGATTCTCTGGCCTCTGGGCTGCTAACCGTACTTGTTCAGATTATGAGGCAGGGGTGATTACTTTGCAGTCACAAGGTGAGGGCTATAGTGCTCTTTGAGGGGCCTGTGGGTGAAAAAAGGCAGCTGTGTATGTCATTCCCCAAAGTTTTCACAAGGGGGCGTGTCTCCAAAGTATGCTCAGTAATCTGTGTTGATGCCACTCCCTGGACACTGCTCTATTTGCTTTTGTCGCCATGCCTCTGGTATTACCTGCAGCCCTAATGAGCAGTAAGCACTTTCCTCAGCCACAGAACAGGCTTATATAAGGGTTTTCATGTGCCCAGAGTCTTCTTGAGCCGTGGTTCTCCCTGTCAGTGTTAAAAGTCCTATGACCAGCTAAGCATAAATGTGCAGTTATGGATCCTGGCTTGACTAGTAGCACTACAAATGGTTTACAACTGACCAGTGCTCTCACATCCTCTCTGGTCTTTCTGTCTTCTTCATATGCTACTTGCTTAAGTTCTTGATTTCCTGGAAGCAAAGCAGGAAGCCTGTAGCACAGGAGAGGAGAAGATCCCTAAGCCTTGTTTTCTGAATTCCTGTCGCTTTCCTGAATCTTTCTTCCCTTGATAGAGATGGGGTCCATTCCTGGCTGGCATCTGCTTGACCTTGTTAGTTCCTCTGACGCTGCTTGAGGCTGCCTAAGAAAGCCTCCCTTAGCCAGACCAGTGTTCTTCCTCGCTACCTGCCCAGTTTTTCAGTGGATTAATTCTACAGCGGGTTGTCGTATATGCTCTTCCAACTCTCATAGTTGGAGGGAGTTTATAAACATACGTACTGTGCCAGATTTAACATCGCAGTCCTGATCAGAAGCACCTCGCTGGGGCTGGGACTTTGGTTTGAATCCGTGGAGCACATTTTCTAGCATGCCTGTTTCATCTCTGCCATTATGGGGGTCACGCATATTCAAGTCCCAATGAATCCTTTACTTGCGTATGATGATACCCTCCTTTTATTGTTTTCCTGCCTTCAGTAGTGAGGCAAAGGTAATGAACCTATTAATGAGGACGGAACCATAACCATGCAGCACTCTAACAGGACACATCTGCCTATAGGCAGAAAACTGGCTGTAATCCCAGATTTCGGTGGCATGACTCCCTGACTCCAGCAGCCAACCTGCTCAAAGTCATTATGTAAAGGCCAGCTCCTTGTTTCTTGGCTGTAATGGTATGGATGATTCAGACACGAATTTAGCACCTCGGAGAGAACTGGCTTGACCCAAGAAAGCTTCTGTCTCATCTGCACAGAGGGCATCTGCGGCCTCCTACATGCCAGAAACTAGGGTGATGGTACCTGTGTTCATCTAGTAGGGCTGCCATAGCAAAGCACCACAGACTGGGTGGCCTACACACAGAAGTTTATATTCTCACAATTCTGGAGGCTCAAAGTCCAAGGTCAAGGTTTTGGCAGGATTGGTTTCTTTGGAGGCTTCTCTCCTTGGCTTGTAGATGGCTGTCTTCACATCGTCTTCCTTCTGTATCTATGTCCAAATTTTCCTCTTCCTTTTTTTTTTTTTTTTAAGATTTTATTTATTCATTTGACCGACAGAGATCACAAGTAGGCAGAGAGGCAGGCAGAGAGAGAGAGAGAGAGATGGGAAGCAGGCTCCCTGCTGAGCAGAAAGCCTGATTCGGGTCTCCATCCCAGGACCCTGGAATCATGGCCTGAGCCGAAGGCAGAGGCTTTAACCCACTGAGCCACCCAGGTGCCCCCCAATTTGCCTCTTCTTTTAAGGAATGCCAGTCAGATTGGATGAGGGCATACTCTAATGACCTCATTTTAACTTAGTTATCTCTGTAGAGACCTTATCTCCAAATCAGTCGCATTCTGACATGGGAGGATGAGGATGTCAAGGTATGAATTGTAGAGGGATGTAATCCAGTTCATAATAATAGTGCTTCTGAAACATTTTGTTAACCCAGAACTGTTAAGTTTCCTGAGCAAATCCTTGCCAGATTATTATAAGGAAGTGTGAATATCCATTCTTATTCTCAATGAGACTGCTTATAGCTGTCTTTGTGTGTACATTTGAAGCTCTGATTTTGACCTACTGTCTTAAGTCAGGGTCACATGCACATAAAAGGATGTTTGATATTCGCTTCTCCAAAACAACGTACCACACTTTACATAGACTAAGTTGCCTATCAGCTAAACTCACTGAAAACATGTTGTGTGCATGTCTGCCCTGCATGTGTCTTGTGACCTCCCAGACAGCTATCCAGCACTGTCAACAAACAGGAACCACCACAGCGGCCCTCATTTGGAATCTACTCTTTTTTTTTTTTTTTAAGATTTTATTTATTTATTCTCCAGAGAGAGAGAGAGAGAAAGAGAGAGAATGAGCAGGGGGAGAGGCAGAGGGTGAGGGAGAAGCAGACTCCCTATGAAGCAGGGACCCTGACATGGGGCTGGATCCCAGGAACTGGGATCACGACCTGAGCCGAAGGCAGATGTTTAACTGACTAAGCCACCCAGGCGCTCCTGGGAGTCTACTCCTAAGACCTCGGGTGATCTTATCTATATTAAAAGTTTTCTAGGGACTCCTGGGTGGCTCAGTGGGTTAAGCCGCTGCCTTCGGCTCAGGTCATGATCCCAGGGTCCTGGGATCAAGTCCCACATCGGGCTCCTTGCTCAGCAGGGAACCTGCTTCTCTCGCTGCCTCTGCCTGCCTCTCTGCCTGCTTGTGTGTACTCGCTTGCTCTCTCTCTCTCTCTGGCAAATAAATAAAATCTTTAAAAAAAAAAAGTTTTCTAGAATGAGTATTTATAAATGAGTATTTATACTATTTCTAGAATGAGTGTAAATTATGATATAATTTATTATTATATCGTAATAATACGAGTCATCCATAATCATTCTAATATCTGGGCAGTAGTTATTTCATATGAGAATATCACAGGGATTTAAGAAGGACGAGTAAGGAAGAAATTTCACCATGTACCAAGGAAGACCTTGGTACTTGAAGCAGCTTGTGAGTGAGGGTATGCTTTGTCAGGTTCTCTTCCGAATGGGAAGTAGTATGTGCTGCTGGCCTGATCCTCACCTGTGGGAGAAGGTAACCAGGATCTGTCTCCTAGTGCAGTGAACATGCAGAGGTTATCAGTAAGCAATTTTTGTCTGAAAAGTCTTGACTAAGGGATAAAACTTTATGCATACAGTGTATCAAAGAGAGCTTTTTCCTTCTACTTCACTTTTTCACAGCATTCCTTCTGCACCTTCTTAGTGTTCTTTACTGGGTGAAGAAAGACAAGGCACTGGATGGTTTCTGTGTTCTCTCCATTCCCTTCCCACCCCCAACGTAAGAGGCTCCTAGCCAGGACCTCTACTGGCAGGACTGAGCTCTGTCTGGCTTTTTTCTTTAAAGTAGTAGCTGTACTAGGCTATAAATGAGATTCTTCTCTTCAACATGGTTTCTTAACTATAGAAGAAAGTTATCAACTAGTCTAGTGTTCCTTGTCCTCTCCCAACTTCCCTCTAAATATGGAAAGTGGCCTGGGGTAGGTCCTTCCCTTGGATCACGACTCACAATCTGTTCAGTGATGTCCAGCCTTGTCTAGGTATAGACATAATCTAATTTTCTTATCTAACTGAGCCCAAGGGATGCCTGGGTGGCTCAACTGGTTAAGCGTCTGACTTGATTTTTGGCTTAGGTCATGATCTCACGGTTGTGAGATCGACCCCCACCACGGCTCTGACCTCAGCAGGGAGTCTGCTTCTCTCCCTCTCTTTCTCTCTCTGTCCCTCCCCCCGCTTGCATGCTCTGTCTCTCCCTTTCTAAAAAAATGAGTAAATCTTAAAAAATTATAAAACATTACTAAAAAATAAATCTTTAAACAAACCCTAAATTCTGATTACAGTATAATAATTTTGTTTTTATATACAATTTTAAGAAACCTAAAGATTTGGTATCTTGCTTTTCAGTATTTTGATAGAGGAGTGTGTGTATAAATATATACATATATAGATAGATATATATTACATATACACACACATACATATAGGTGTGTAACCACTTATTTTGAACTATTTACTCTTATTTTATTGGCTCATACGAATAAACAATAAATGGTAGAATTTTGCGATCTAGTTCACTCTGTGTGAATGTGTAATGATGATTATGTTTTAGGATCATAATTAATGGCAGTGATATCTTGCAAGTGTCAGTAAAGTATTTCCGTTTGGAGGAAAGAAATAGAATGTATTAGGGACACAGAAGGAAAAGAACACGTATTTAAGGGTCCCTGAAAGCAGACATTAACAGATCTAAGGATTATCCAGCGTGCTGTTTGAATTTCAAGTCCTCAACATTGGTGCTGAACATCTGGAGCATTTTCATAAAAGCTCAGGTTTTTTTCAGCTTTCTAACATCCTGAGAGTCATGTAAGTGAACTAATAACTCCCACAGATCAAATGATCATGCATATGGTTGGACAAGGCGGTTATACAAATAAACCTTGACATGAATGTGTCTGTTGTCAACTCTGTGTAAGTGAGCATCGGCTCCTCATGTAGTATGTTAATAAAACTCATGTGGAATGACTGGCCCACTCAGAATACTGGCAAAAAAAAGTGATAAAACCCTTACACCCCGGGCAACTGGCGCTCATTTGTTGAACCATGGAAATTAACCATGGTAGTATTTTCTACTTCCGTGCTTTTATTAACATTTGCTAAGGGCTTACCAAAAGCCTTCGACTGAATGCTATGTAGGTCATTTTTAAGGGCATATATGAGCTGGAATACCTCTCTTCCAGAAACTTTATTATTGGTTTAGACAATAAGTAGACATAAGATTAAATAAATAAATAAATAATAATATTTATAATAAATAAATAAATAAGGCATATTTATACCGGAAATATGGGCCAGAAATGCTTTTGTCTGGGGGGAAGCTCCACTTATCAGTGAGAAGTGACTATAAAATCTAAGACTGCGTTGTGAGGAATGGAAAAAAAGACGACACAAGATGGAAAGAAGCCCTTCTCTGCAAAGGTGGTGATTGTTGAGTACAAGCTTGGTTACGTGGCAATTAGGAAAGAAATATGTTTGTATAAGTAATGAGAGTCTGCAGAACAGGACAATCATGAGGCCAGATTTAGAAGACTTGATGTGTAGAGCAAGGAGAAGCTAATGATGAATATTTAAATGATGTTTACCATATGGTGAGTTGTGGATCGAACATTCGCTTACCTAATCTGAATAGTCCCCTCTAATAGAAAGATCAACATGTTAGTGAATCTTTAGGATGTTTTGCAAAAGGTAACTTCCTCGCAAGTGTTCATTCATTACCGACTACTTACCATGTATAAAATGTCATGCTATAAACATGTGAAAAAAACATAGATCTTGATAGGAACTTAAAATCTCCAAGAGTATCCAGATAAGCATGTGATACCTATAATAATAAATAATACATAATAAAAGTGGACTGTGTTAAGGCTCATAAAAGTAATAAATGCTCTGGGAGTTAAAGTATGAAGACATTAATGCCAAAAGGGGGCAAGATGGCCCTCTATGTCACTAAGTCACTGAACAGAAGAAATTCTGCCATCAGTTTAATAAGTTACGCAAAGTAGAATGTAAAAGGACTTTAGAATCCTGGATCCAGCGTTCACTCGTGTGACTTTAAGTTTTATGATTTAATATCTTTAATGACTTGTATGTTATTTAATATCTTTAAGTGTCAGTTTCCCCATCTTTAAAGTAAGAATATCAATATTAACTTTCTTCCTGTGAGAGTGAACTGAAATCATTTATAAAAATCACATACTCAGGGAATGGCACTCGTGAGCACCCATTAATAGTTGACTTTTCAGACACTTTCCCTTACCCATTAACCAAACAAAAGAATAAGATTGCTTTCTCAGCTTTCTTTGAAATTATTTTCAGAGAAGTTCTCATAGGTTTTGTTTATTTTAAGGGTTAGAGTAAAATTATTTTTACAGAGCTATTTGTATCCTAAACCTAAATGATATTGAACATGAGTTCTTATGTTGGTTGCATTAAGAATTTACAATATCATAGCCTTTTTTATATCCACCATACTTTTACAGTACCTCGGATAATTATTGCTTCAAGAGGGTAGTGAGTTGATATTTAATTTGCAGAAGTAAAATATAAGGTAGAGTAAAGGGGAATCCACTTAAAATAGAAGACCAAGAACCAAATATCCACGATTGTAGGTTTGTCAGCTCTCAAATTCTTTTCATGAGATAAGACAGTCAAACTCTTTGCATTCATAGGTGTGTCAAATGGGGCTTGCTGATTAAACTCATTGTTTTTGCATGTTTGGGGTTTACTTGGTAAAGGGAAGCGATGTAAAAGTTAAAAAAATTAAAATCTTTCAATATTGTGCTCATTTGGCCTTTCCTAAGGAGTTTACATATACCTATCTTTTGTAGACTGTCATGAGAAATGCAGTTTTTAGGGTTCTCTTCAGAAAGTAAAACAAAGTTTATAAATAGCTGTTGTAATAGGTCATAAATGAGCTCCACAATCATGGACTATTAGAGCAAATGTGTAAGGACAAGTCACAATACAAGGACGTAATTCTTAATCATTAATGTAGAGAGTTTAGGAAAAAATTAAAATGTTGCTTTTTACATTTTAATGCATAAGCATTTTGAAGTAGGTCCCCCCCCCCAGAAATTGTTGACTTTAAACATTCAGTTTTAATTTTTGAGAATGCCAATTTTGAATCATTGACAAGAAATGGAAAAGGTGAGCCTCAACTCTTGATCAACAGAGCGGAAGATTACCAATGACTTTTTTCCTCTTATTCTCCCCAAAAAGATTTGTCATTCTTTTTTCCAACTCCTCTCTTCTCCATTGTTATATAAAATTCTACTTTCAGTGGCTGGGTGGCCTTTTCTGCACACCAAAAGAATATCTCTGGCAGGTGGCCAAGCTACCTTTTTAAAACTTAAGGCTAAGGCAAATGTTACCACCCTACCATCTTCTGCCAGATCTGGCTCTGTTGCCTCCTTGGTGGCCTTGATACCCAGTGACCAAAATCTTGCTATAGACAAATCCTGAGGGGAAAGGTAAACACCAAAGAAATGACTCATGGGAAGACACAAGAGATTCTGTTTCCCTGTAAGTCATCGGCTTAGGAAGAGGGATATTTTATGCTCTAGCAGCATTTCATTGTCAATTGATGGAAAATGTTTTTCTCTAAGTCCTGGCAACAGTTTTTCCTTATCTAATCAGTGTTCACAGTAGCAGTTCCATAAAAAATGGAATTGGTTTTGGTGGCCACATTCAAGTATTTCTGCCAATTTTTCTTGCATTGCTGAAGCTTACAGTAGTCATGCATATATGTCTCTCACCGTGAATGAGGCAGTCTTTGTTCCTTTGTAAGCTTTTTCACATCGGCTATGCTATTGTGACCACAGTCACATGAATCGGTCTGAGCCTTTATCTTCAGAGACTTTGATAAAGTTAATCTCTTATACAAACTGGACATAAGCCAGTATTCATAAGTCTCTACAACAGAACAGCCTGTTATGACAAAGCACACAGCAATATTTTCAGCCAATTGATCACAAAGCATATGGATATTTTCCCCTTCTTGGGAAAATTCTATGAGGATGGCAGAGTGTTCATTTGGAACATGTTATGTTTGGACCAAAATACTCCTTTCAATACCTTAGAGGTTTAGTA
Organism: Enhydra lutris kenyoni; assembly: GCF_002288905.1. Lineage (NCBI taxonomy): Eukaryota > Metazoa > Chordata > Mammalia > Carnivora > Mustelidae > Enhydra > Enhydra lutris. Next base: position 3,764,250 of record NW_019154096.1, on the reverse strand, counting down.
GTGGCAATTGATATTATCCATATATTACAAAACTCAGTAGAATTGAGACAGCATTTTTAACCACTATTATTTCCAGTACTGGGTTAACTACTAGGGATATAAAGAAGGTTAGGATGTAGGGCAAATGCATGATTCCAAGATTAAACAAATTTGGCAATCTTCTAAATCTAGAAATTTTAAGGAATTGTGTCTAATTTTTTAAAATTGCCTCTGTGCTTATCATGTGATTAAATGATGTTCACTTTCTTATTATTCCCCAACAAGGTCTAATGCCAGTTTCTCTATATAAAAAATATATTGTCTTTTTTTTCCCCTGTGTTTTCTGAGCACTATTATCTTTCACGCTAATATCTAAACTTGCAGACATTAAATACCTCAAGCTTTACCAAATATAGAAACTTGCTTTTTGCTTTTAACTTGGTGGTTAATTCCACTTATTTCAATATACTTATAAATAGAACAAGCAGGAGTCTATAGCATGTAGACGTGTCTCTAGAAACTGTATTTTCATTGATCACTATGGGGTTAAGTACTGATGATATGTGTCCTTATTGTTTTTGTGTTATATCGTCAATGACAACAGTAGAATGATGGAGTTAAAATGATGACCATTAATTAAATACAGTTTTAGGTCCTGTTAAAATGGAATGAACAGGATTATCAAGTTTTTTAAATTAACATATAATATGTTATATAACATGTAATGTATTATTTGCCCCAGGGGTACAGGTCTGTGAATCATCAGGCTTACACAATTCTCAGCTCTCACCATAGCACATACCCTCCCCAATGTCCATCACCCAACCATCCTCTCCCTACCCGCCCCCCTCCTGGCAACCCTCAGTTTGTTTCCTGAGATTTAGAGTCTCTTATGGTTTGTCTCCCTACTGATGCCATCTTGTTTTTAGTATTAAAATGTTGCTGCTGCATGTATTTTTACACAGTTTATAGTTTTTGCAAAATCCTTAGCTAAGAGCTTATCTTTAATATCTGAATGAACTTGTGAAACATATCACTGTATAGTGAAAGAACTCTAGATTTGCAACTGTATATGGATCCTTTTTATCTTTAATTTCAATTTGACATACACATTTGCTGGGCAGGCACTTTCCTTATATTCAGGACTTCACACCTGGGGAAGGAATTTTAAAATATTAGCGGGATATTTCAAATATTCATAGACATTTTGTCTCAGTTGTGTGGATTTAGAGGTTTTCATTATCTATGTTTCAGGTTTGGGGCGTCTGGGTGGCTGAGACTGTTAGGCACCTGAATCTTGATTTGGGTTAAGGTCATGATCTCTGTGTCCTGGATTGAGCCCTGCATCAGGCTCCTCACTCAGCGGGGAGTCTGCTTTGGAATTCTCTCCCACTCCCTCTGCCCCTCTTCTCACTCACTCTCTCTTTCTAAAATAATTAAATCTTTTTAAAAAATAATATATGTTTCAGGTTTCATGAAAATCAGTTTTCTTTTAAAAGATTTTATTTATTTACTTGAGAGAGAAAGAGAGAATGAGAGAGAGCATGAGAGGGGAGAAGGTCAGAGGGAGAAGCAGACTCCCAGGGGAGCCCAGAGCCCGAACGGGGACTCAATCCTGGGACTCCAGGATCATGACCTGTGCCGAAGGCTTAACCAACTGAGCAACCCAGGTGCCCAAATCAGTTGGTTTTTAAAAACTATATTGCCACAACTTGTGCCTGTTTCATTAGCCTCTTTTTTTTTTCTTATTTGTTTTGCATTTGCATTTTTCTTATTTGCATATTTGGGTTTAAGGGAGCATGGTAAGCTATCTGGACAGAATAGTAAAAGGTTTTCTATACATCTAAATCAACCAAAACAACTCCGAGTTTGTGTTTCAAGAATGCTGAGCCAGTAGCCTCATCATGGTTTATAAAAGTTACCTCTATCTTTCAGTGATGCAAGCTTCCTCGTGGGGAAAGAGCCATATTACACGATCTGGATTGGAGACTATTTTTTCTGCCCTTTACAACATGTCTGAATCTCATTAAATCTCATCTTTACAGGGAATAAAGCTACATTTTTCTCAAAGGTGTGTTGAAAGAAATTGATGGTCTGATATATTTGAAAGCATTTTTTAAACGTTAGGAAATATTAACATATTTACACATTTTAGGAGGCGAATATTTGGTTCTGCTTTTGAAAATACTATTCATTATTCTGTATTCACTCAAGGAAAACTTGGATGAAAAATATCACTGGGTGTGGTTTCTTGATTGTATGTCGCTTGTATTTTCATGATACGCAGTAATCTTTTGACTAGTAGAAAACAGTTCCTAAATTGTGATTGGAGGCACTGAAAGTACAAAGTCAAAGTCTAACAAGAGCACTATAGCTATCTGAGTAATTTTCCTATCTAAAAATATCATTTCTGATTTATGTGTGTTGACTTCAGTATTGTGTTTAATTTAGGAATTATGAAATTTGCCAAGAATAACTTGGGTAAGGCAGCTTGACCTGTGTGGCTGAGAGATTCTTGTCGCTATTTTGATACTGGTTACATAATACCTGTATGGGACTTAGATCTCATGCCTCAGAAAAATTGATCTCAGTTTCCTCTGTGGTCATGTCATTGGTCCTGGCTCCCTGTATTATTGTTAAAAATCAGGAAATTTTATTTTGTTTTATTTTACATTTTAATCAAGATGTAATTGACATACAATATTATATTAGTTTCAGGTATAACATAATGATTTGATATTTGTATATATATATATATTTGTATATATATATTTGTATATATTGAAAAATTATCACCATAATAATTCTAGCTACATCCATCATCATACATAGTTCCAAAATTGTGTGTGTGTGTGTGTGTGTGTGTGTGTGTGTGTGAGATGAGGACTTTTAAGATGAATTCTCTTAACAACTTTGACTTATCCACTACAGTGTTATTAACTAGTGTCGTCATGCTGTATCTTACACTCCCATGGGTTATTTATTGTATAATTGTAAGTTTGTACCTTTTGACCCCTTTCACCAATTTCACCCACCCTTCCACCCTCCACCTTTGGCAACTACTAATCTATGCTGTGTATCTTATGAATTTTTAAAAAATTCTACATATAAGTAAGATTCTATGGTATTTGTCTTTCTCTGACTTATTTCACATCCCGTAATATCCTCCAAACCCATCCATATTGTCACAAATGGCAAGATCTCTTTATTTAAACATTTTAATTAATTGAGAAATTAACTAATTTGGAATTGTAATTCTAGTGTAGTTAACATACAGTGCCCTGTTACTTTCGGGTATATAGTATAATGATCTAACAATTTAATGGTGCAGCCACTGTGGAAGACAGTATGGAGAGTCCCCAAAAAATTAAAAATAAAACTACCATTGTGGTCCAGGAATTACATTACTGGGTATTTACCCAAAGAATATGAAAACAACCATTTGAGGGGATATATGCACCCCTATGTTTATTGTAGCATTTTTGTTATAATAGCCAAACTATGGAAGCAGCCTCAGTGTCCATTAATAGATGAATGGATAAAGAAGATGTGATACACACACACACACACACACACACACACACCCTCACAATGGAATATTATTCAGCTGTGAAAAGAATGAAATCTTGTTATTTGCAACAACATGGATGGCTCTTTTCTTTCTTTTTTATGGCTGAATACTATTCTGCACTATATGTATGTGCATATAAACATGCATTCTCTTTATCCATTTATCCATCCATGGACATTTAGGTTGTTTCCATATCTTGGTTATTAGAAATAATGCCGCAGTGAGCATGGGGTTGCATATATCTGAACTTACATTTTAATTATAAATTTTTGTGGTCAAATTATAGGATTTAAAAAGGACTGAAATTTCAACATGATTCCGTTTCATCGTAAGTGAAAATTTTGAGTGTTATGAAATAGGCTTGCAAAAGGGAGAGGGAAGTTTATTTGGGGAAATACTGATGACGTGTCTTGTTATGAAGATGCCCAAGCAGATGACTGGTCTGGACGTGTAGGAAATCTAAGGTTTCCAGTACAAAATTTGACATAGCCAGGCTCACAAGTTACTGGGTACCTTTTGTTGTAAGTAACGAAATTGAAGGTACAGTTCCAGCATGCTAGGCTGAGTCTATAAGAGGGTCAGACTTCTAGCTCCTGTCAATTTACCTTCCAACTCCCTGGCTCTTCCTAAAAGATCAGAATGCTGGCAAATGATCAGAAATACAGGAAAGATCATACTGAATACCCAGAATGTGTAAAGCTATGACTCCAGGAGGTATATTCCAGCCTTTTTCATTATTGGCAAATTCACAACCAGATGCTTAGAGCAGATTGGCTTGTAAAGTTAATGACACTGAACAGATTCCCAGTGTCTTCTGCACCAATGCCATGGAAAGGTACTCCCTTGGCCAGCTTGAGATGACATTGATTAGATTCAGTCTTCTTTCCCTATTTTTTTAAACTTTGGCTGAAAGGAATAGAAAAACAGAAGATCTCCCCGAGGGATAAGGAAATGGCAATTCAAGTATTATTATTACTATTTTATTTTCTGTCTTTTTGCAAACAAGTCTGCATAGACCATTCTAGTCCCACTGGGAGGGAGATGTTTTGGGGAGACAAACATCAGGAAATATTTAATATTGGAGTAGAATCTCATTAATTTATTATTCAATAAAAACATATTCAAAAAGTGCAAAGTGGAAATGAAATTCTGTATTGCTCCATTTGAATTAAATCACCTTGCATCCCTCAATATACTTGTGAGGCATGATCAGAATGAGATTTGGAACAGATCAGGTGGCTCTCACGAAAATCTCTTTTAGTTGTTGCCTTAGCTTATTCAGGCTGCTACATACAATACTACAGACCGAATGTCTTATAAACAACAGAAATTTACTTCTCACACTTCTGGAGGCTGGAACATTTAAGATCTTGGCATAGGCAGATTCAGTGTCTGGTGAGGACTTCCTGGTTCATAGGTGGCCATTTTCTCAGCGTATCTCGCACAGAGAAAGGGGAAGGGAGCTCTCTCTCAGATCTCTCTTATATGGGCACTAAGGCCATGAGGGCTCAACACACATGAACTCATCTCTTCCCAAAGGCCCCACTCATAATACCATCACTTTGGAGGTTAGCATTTCAGCATAGAATTTTAGGGGGACACAAACATTTAGCCATAGCAGTTGTATTCACATAAGTTTTTCTGGGAAGAAGTTTCATTGCTTTCCCCAGGTCAGGGGACCCATAGATAAGTTGGTCATCAACTATTATAGTCGACATATATTATTTGTGTTATTTATAGCATTAATAAGCTGAACTTCCAAAGTTTAAATCTTCAGCCCTCACTTTGATCTGAATTTAACACACATTTGTGCAATTGCTTTCACTTAATATTAATTTTGTATTTGTTATGTGCAAAAGAGAAAATGTTTTGCATCCCCTTCTTTTCTCATAGGAGTCATTCCTTATTCATCTCTTCTCCTCAGTATTCACATCCAAACCCATTACCACGACCTAGGCTATACTTTTAAAATATATTCCCAGGCCAGCTCCTTGACTCTCCTTGACATCCCAGTCTTCTAACCCACTCTCACGTCTCACTCAGATTATGGCAACTCCATCGGCCCAAACAGCCCTTCAGCCTCTGCTATGGATCCAACAGTGCATTCCTGACAGGACGGTGCATGTGATCTTTTTATTTTATTTTTTAATTTTAATTTCAGTGTAGTTAACACACAGTGTTATATCCAAGTGATCATTTTAAGTGATAAATTCATTCAAGTCATTCCCAGGCTCGGAGCCCTCCAGTGGCTCTCTCTCCCATATAAAATACAGCTGTCTCCCTCCAGGGACCTCCAAAGCCTACACAACTGGCTGAAGTTTCTAAGCACGTTTCCCACCGCGTCTCGTTTTGTAAATGTGCTCCGGCTCACTGGTTTCTTGCTCATCCTTGAGCAAGCCCATGTGGTTCCCTCCTCCTCAGTCGCTTGTCTGTTCCGATCCCATCTCCTTATGTAGGCTCCGCTGATTCTGCTACCTATGTTAGGGCTTTTGCCGGGTGCTTTGAAGTTCTGCTATGATGTGTGAGGCCTGGACTCTCTATTTTTCCTTCTTTGGGTAGGCTGTGCTTCCTGGATCTGTAAATCCGTTTCTGTCATGAAAGGGTTTATGTCCTGCATTAGATGTGAAAAACCTTCAGGCATTGTCTTAGTCAGCTGGGGCTGCTATAGCAACATGCCTTCAACTGAGTCACTTAGACAGACATTTATTCTGCATTCTGGAGACGGTGAGGTCTGAAATCAGGGTACCAACATAGTCGGCTTTTTGGTGAGGACTCTCTCCCTGGCTTGGAGAAGGCTGCTTTTTTGTTGTGCCCTCACACAACAGAAGGGGAGAGAGAGAGAGAGCACTCCGGTCTCTTCCTTTTCTTATATGGACACTGATCTCATCATGGAGCCGTACCTCCATGACCTGATTTAACCCTAATTACCTCCCAAAGTCTTTACCATCACAGTGGGGAATAAGACTTCAACATTTAAAGTTGGGATATGGGGGGGTGGGGGGTGGAGGAAGATATTCAATCCATAACAGGCATTGTTTTTTACAAATATTGTCTCTCCCACATTATTTCTATTCTCTTCTTCATGGATTATGATTAGTGGCCTCTTACTCTCTCTTGTTTTCAATCCAATTAATAATGAATAAGGACCCTGAATTCCAATACAGAACAATTAAGATGGCAATGTACAACAATAAAAGAAGTTTTAATGAAATTTTACTCCCACACTTAACTAATAATGAAATGCTCATATTGGGTAATACAAAGATGAGTTCTTTGTAACAAACAACCAGATATTAAGTATGATAGAAACATGTATATCAAGTTAAAAGTATAATTTTTTCAAGCCCAATGAGATATAAAAAGAAATACCCAAAACATTACTGTAGATTGAATTCAATAAAGTATGAACTGTGTAAGCTCTTTCAGTCAAGAAACAGGAGAAAATAATGAAATGATGCTGTTATAATGGTCTCAATAATGGGAAAGTTGGCCCATAAGGGTAGCTGGAGGGTGATGAGTGCCCACTTGAATTTAGGCACTATTGGTTTAAAATATAACCAGCTGATCTGGTTAAATATTTTCTCCCCCCTGAGTTGCGGATCTGTGAAGGTAAAGTTACAGAGAAGGTGTGTGTGGGGGGGGGGCAGCATTCACTCGGGTTTGGCATTTTGACTTGAGTATAATGGACGAAAATAATGATAGGGAGCTTAAAGATTTTGCAAAGGACCATCAAAAACATTATAAAGGCACCCTATGGAATGGGAGGTTTGTTGGTTTGATTTTTGATCTTTTCAACTATCCAGCAAACTCTTTATAGCCAGAGGTTGTATTGTAGACATCTTTTTAATACCTTATATATTGCTTAAAATTTAGTAGGCAATC